>NC_090938.1:462715188-463031260 GCF_040938575.1 Ambystoma mexicanum | reverse complement strand
CTTATGTTTGGCCACCATTCTGTATTATGAAGATTATGTCTTTTTACTGTTATTAATTTGGAGGTAGTCTCAGGAGGAGTCATCAGACAAGCATTACCCAATTACAAATGTAACCTCTATAGAATGTCCATGTAGTCCCCACTTTTAAGCAATCCCTGTACCATGTCAGTTTTGGTAACTAAGATTAGAATAAATAAAATGGATATGTATCATAAAGTGAGAATTTTGACCCAATGCTCGGTGGAGAGTAACAAAGTGCATAGTATAATGTACAAAGATTGGCAGTTACTCAATCTGGATTCAGATTTAACAAATTATATTGAGGATAAACCATTGATTGTGTAGAGCAAAGCACCTACTTTAAGAAGTTCTCTGTGACTATCGTTTTTGCAACTACCAGCAAAAACAATTATGTGGTTGCCTCAGAATTTGAATGGATTTCATAAATCTGGACATAGTTCTATGTGCCAATATACACGTGAATGTCAAACTGTAAAGATTAACATCAAAGAGGAGGTCAAGATTTTGGATTTTACCAATTGTAGAACCATATTTGGGGTCTATGCTGTAATGTGTGTGTGCAAAATGGTATATATATAGGAAGTACCATCCAGGAATTAATGTTTAGAGTCAGAGAACATATCCATACTTTGCAGAAAGAGGATATTAGGTTGCCATTAGCCATGCATTGGAAAGAGCATCACCAAATGGATAACAAGCAGGGGATTAGATTAATTGGATTAAGAACTGTACCAAGTGACCCAAGAGGGGGGAATAGACAAAAGGAGATGCGTAGGCAAGAATGATTTGCAAACATAGAACATTGTTTAGTGGTTTGAACTCTGACCATGAGAAGGGGGTTTTCTTTAACTTGTACAGGTCACTTTGATGTGTTTATTATCAACATATAGAATGTATTCAATGTGCTTGAACACTTTGGCAAGAATTGCATATATTAGAAAATTGCAGTGTTTGGTCATCCGAAGAATATGCTTGGTCATAGTTCTAACTCGACCAAGTTCAGCAGAGTTTATGAGTGATATGCGCATTGGACAGCCTTAAACATATCTTTTAGTTTCAGGAGGAGAGAGGAAGAGGGTAACTGGAGCAGCGGTCATGTAGATGGTGGTGAGAGTCTGCAAAAGGGTTGGAGAGATGCCGAGCCTGCAGCTGAGTCATTCAAAGGAGGAGTAGGACTCAGGGCTATGATAGTAGCAGGGCTCCCGTCAGGGAAGATCAAGGCCACTCCGCCTCCAGACCAGTTAGACCTGGGCTTGCAGAGGATCTTGTAACCTTGAGGTCTGAGTGTGTCAAATGCAGTGACCGAGCAGGCAGTGAAACACATCTCAGGAGGGGTACAGCGGCCTGGTATGCCCATCAGAGGTGGAGAAGGGGCAAGAGGGGTGGCAAGTGGAGGAGTGATGGGAGAAAGGAGGAAGTTGATGAGAGACAGAAGACGCCTATCAAGAAGGAGACGGTTGGGCTGAGAACCCTCCACCATGACACTGCCATTGTGATAGATATTAATGATGAGAAGCCAGCCAAGAGTACTTCCCATCTGGTGCCTCCATTAATGGGCGATGAGGAGAAAGGAGAGAGAGGAGAGAACATATGTGGAGTCCATATGTTCGTGAGGGAGCGACAAAGTGGATGTCAGTGACAGTCTGGAAGAAGCGTTGATGTAGGTGTCAGCGATGGGCAGGCCTGAACTGGAGACCAGGGGATCTTTTTTGAACTTTTTCCTTCCAGGCTTTGAGAGGGAGGTAGGATAGGCGATAGAGTAGCAGTTGGAATGAATAGGTGAGATGGAAAGCGCCATGGAAGGAGAGAGCAGAGAGATGGAAAGAGATAGAGGAGAGAGACAGAGAACTGCACACAGCATGACAGACTCACCAGGTGGCCTAGCAGCAGGCAGATGCTGATAGACAGGAGCAGACAATGTCCTTTCCGGGCTCTTCAGAGTTGCATCTGGCCCTCATGCCCTCCTTCCAGCAGGAGAGATGCCCAGATGCAGCAGGTGAATGCCTTAGGTTCTTAAGTCAATGAAGCCTTCAGGTGTGGGGGGGGTTCGCTTTAACCACTTATGGCATGTACTTCAACCCAATAACCAGAGAAGCTGAACATTATTATGCAGCCTTTGACTGACATTTTTTCCTTCAAGGGCATAGAATCCAACTGGCCAGTCTCCCTGTTAAATGAGGGCTTTCCCTTGTGATCACTGCTCGCCGGGCTTGGTCACAGATCTTCATGGGCCTCTGCTAGTCGGCCTCTTTTACCTCGCTCCCAGCAGTACCACAATATGATCTGGTGCTCTGACAGATTAGGTGTATCAGCCTCTTTTCACGTATCATCACTAGCTGTGCCCAGATTATGAGAGGTACATCTACCTCAGAGTTGCGGAGTGACTAGTGTGGGCTATGCTTGCTTCCAGCAGCAGCGCTGCAGTACCGGACCACTGCAACCATGCAGCTGCCATCCAGCACTGAGTGCAGCCAGTGTAGCTCTCCCTACTGACTTCTAGTAGCTCTGGGGCACTGTGAAACACAGGCTGTTTCGCAGCAGTAGACTGCAGAGCCAATGCACTATCGAGGCCAGCTCTCCTCACTCCACTCCAGGGGCCGCTCCAATTCCTCACCTGGCTCTCTCCCCTGGGGGGGCTCATCAGCACAGCCCGGTGCACTCCACCACACGGCCACAGAGCTTGATGTGAGGCGGCCGAAGCTACACCCTCTCCCCCTACAGGCACTCGATCCGCTTCAAGGGCCGATAAACTGCCGGAGGCCGGCCGATGCTGCTTCCCACACCAGTGGTTTCTCAGGACACCTCTCTCTCCAAGCTTTGGGGTGAGCGTACTCACTCAGGCTCAAGATCTCTCCATCAGTCTGGGTCCACCAGAGATCTTCAACACGGCACACCACGTTGGGGCACAAACGCTACTCCAGCCGCTCATTCCGCTGTACTCCAGCAGCCATTTTATTAGTTTGTGATGCCTCAGACATTCGAAGTGCACCGATCGGCAGGATACAGTTGTGGGGAGTAGAAAAGGAGCAGATGTGGGGAATAGAACAAAAGAGTTTTGAAATGACGTAGAAAGAGTAAGTGGTTATCAATAGAATCGAGACTACGAGGAAGCTTGTTCCAGAGCAGTGCAGCAGCAACAGAAAATGCACAACGCCCAGTCTAGAGCAATGAAATCTGGAAACTTGAAGCAAATAATCAGAGGCAGACGACAGAGATCTGTTCAAAATATAATGGAGAAACTTTGCAACTTCTCAGCGCCTTGGCCATAAAAAGCGCAAGCAACAATACACAGTTGCTTACATTTAATATGTTGGTCCACAGGAAGCCAATGAAGACTAAAAAGAGTGGGAGAAACATGCTCACGTGGGGGTAGCCCCGACACTACTTTGCCGCAGAAAACTGGAACACTTGTAGATGGTTAAGAAGGAAAGCAGGCTGTGCCAAAAAGAGAGCATTGCAGGAGTCTAGCATGCCAAAGACAGAGGAAGCTACAACTGGAGCTTGCAGACGAGAATGCAAGAATGGAAGGACTTTCCACAAGGTCTTAAGTTTAAAATGTCCTATTTGGCAAACTTAACTGATATGAGATTCCATAGATAAAGAGGCAGATATTTGAATGCCTAAATATATGACTACCGAAACAGGAAAAGGACCAAGGGCAACAGACCAGAAGGCGGGGGTTGGTAACTGAGAGGTACTGTGACGAAGAAAAGTAGGATTAAGTACTGACAACTTCCGGTAACTGAAAGGGACATTTACTATTTCAAGATGCAGCTCGGATCTGAAGGAGAGGTAGTATGAGACAGATTACAAAACCACTAGAGGGAGCCCGAACTCTATTTGACTCACCAGTTCAAACTTCAATAATATTTATTAAATGTTTTACGCCTTCTTCAGCAGAGGATTGCCATAGTAATGTGATAATGCACTACCTTGAAATGGAAGAAAGTAGATTTTTAAAGCATCCTCATTTGTTTAAAACCTGCTACAAAAACTACAACTATTTTCATGTTAGGTGTTTAGGATGTCTTGGTTTGTCCTCGAGAATTGACTATTGGATCGGTTGCTTTAGGCAATGGAATCAAAAACGCTTCAAGCAGTTCTGCAAAGCAAAGGCATTTTGTAAATAAAGTTTAACTCAAGATTCCAAGCATTCGTACTGTGCCATTGTTGCTAACGAAAGATGAAAGTGTGTTAAGGATTCAATCGACATCTCGCTTCTTACCTAATTTCCCTTATCTGATTCGTCTTCATTGTTCATTGCCTGAAAAGGAGAACACAGGCGTCTTTTAACACCCCAGACAAAGGAGTGGAGTCTGATCTGGCATGTACAAGACCAGGAAGCCTTGGAGACGCTAATACACACTTCGGCCTACATTGTACGCTGTATTAAATGTTCCCACTCTGAGGCTGGGCAGATGAAGGCGGAATACAAAAGGAATGCATGCCGCTGAGACTGAAAGAGCATCAGAAAACCAGCAGAGGTGAAGGAGTTAGGGGCAGGGTGTGCATGCGAGCCCCTTGACAGGTCTGTTTGGTGCCCTAAACGAAGCGTGCAGGGTCTGTGACACAATATTACCCACACACTACTCATCAGGTGTCAGAGACTTCCAGGGGCAAAATCAGAGGTATATCTATCTTCTCGCTGGAGCATAATGGCATGATTACAGCCAGGGACATAATTTCACCAAAAATGCCAAGGGTAGCAGAAGTGACATCACACGACCCTTGACCTCTGATGACACCACAGGAAGTGATGTAATTTGACCCCACCCTAAAGTGACATCACAGGAACCGATGGCACACAACCGTTCACCCCTTGACAAAAACAGGAACTGGCATCACATAGCATTGTTCCTAAGTACACTAGGAAAAATATGGTTACTTTATCACTGTAATATGATATACATTTCATACAAGATTGGATCACCATATGTATCATTAATACCAGTGTGTATAGACCCATATTACCAAATTACTGTGAATGCAAGCAGACGTCTAAGGCAAAATCATAATGATGTGTTACCATATAGCACTTACGCTGAAGCGCTCTATGTATGATATGATATTGCATTTACAACGTGCCTATACACAAGTGTTTAGAACAAATGTATACAATATCACCCAACCTGTGTTTGTATTCATGTATAGACCTCGGAAGTATTAATGGCTGAGTTGGCTTTGCTGGGATTCAAACCTGCAAACTGCAGTACAGAAACACATTGCAGCAGTGAACGATCAACTCACTGAGCTCTCTTACCAGATATAGTAAAATTAGCAATTACATGCCTGAATGTTCTCAAATTCAGAAAGCAAATTACACTCTGTAGTGGATACAATTAAACTGGTGTCTGAGCAGCAGGCCAGTTCATATGAGGTCCAGTGCAAATTTGGCGTCATGTCAAGCTTGCGTGGATGTAATTTTCAGGCTTCAGAGGTTGGCATAATACATACCATTGGGAGGGTTCATAACTGTATTCATGAATTTAGAGTAGCGATCCGTTCCATCTGTTCGATCCGTTTCACCCTTTCCATCTTTTTTCTTCTTTTTCCATTTTTCATCTACTCCATCCATTCCGTTCATTCCATCCACCCTATCCTTCATCGACTATCTTTTCCATCCTCTCCAATCCGTTCCATTCATCCATTCATGGGTTCCATCCACTTCATCCGTTCCATCCACTTCATTTGTTCCATTCAATTTGTCTGTTCTGTCCATTCCACCCACTCCACCCACTCCATCGGTTCCATCCTCTTCATCCGTTCCATCCTCTTCATCCGTTCCATCCTCTTCATCCGTTCCATCCTCTTCATCTGTTAAAATGTATTCTTCAGGAACAGTCAGTTAAATGTAATGCTGCAAACAATCATAGCTGATTACAGCATACCAGTTTCAAGGGAACCAGCAGCTTTTCAGACATCCAAACAAGTAGAATACTGCATTATAGATTGAATAACCTGAGCCTGGCATAAAGACTACATGATGCCTCCTGCAAACACCTCACTCCCACCAGGCCTCCCCAACTCAGTGAATGAGATCAACATGGAGTTATATTGAGCCACATTAGGAATGGCGGGGCTCTGGTAGCAAGCCCAGCTCATTTCTTAAGCATGGCAAGCTAAACGGTGTACGTGTGACAGTCTTTCACACGGACACCATTTTAGCCTGCCACACTTGGGAAAGGAGTAGGCATGCTCGGACTGGCCTGTGGGGCAATAGGCCCATGGCCCAACCAACAACACAAAATGCTGGTGCAGCCCAGTTTTTTTTGGGTCAAAGGGGCCCAGTATTTTTGGGTCAAAGGGGCCCACTTTTTGGCCAATTTGGGGCAGTTTGATGAGTTAATTAACTCTGTGGCTCATAGTTTTGACCTGTGCTGCTGAATAAATATTCTTTAAAATGCACAATTTATATTACACTTTATCAAAACAGTCTCCTTTGGTAACTATTCAGTGTCACACAAGGAATGAATAGCCATTTGCAACTGTGGGCCACTTTTTCTTTGATGCTCCGAGACAATCGTATGGCCCAGTCCGATCCTGGGAGCAGGGCTTGCTCCCAGAGCCCTGCCGTTTCCAAATGTAGCTTCTGTAACTGAAAATTAGGCCAGGACGAAGCAGAGACATTAAGCGTAATAGCTAAATGCCTCCATGTTGCCCTTCGCTAATTTTCAGTTACAGGAGCTAAACTTGGAAATGTGGATGCCCGGGGACTTCATCATGTGACTTCACCCATGTGGCATGATGCTGTGTCCGTGGATGGTGCCTCTCACCATGGACAATTTTAAACTGTATTTTTTCCCATTCTAGGATGTTTCAAGTTGAAAGTTTACCCTTCCAGACCTCCTAGACCCATTCTTAGTTGATCTGGCAACCTTTTACAACTTTGCCAGGCCTATTTTTGACTCAGTAATCCAAGGACAGTCACATGGTATGCGGACAGTTCCTCTGAAGGGATCCACCCATTACTTTTAGTCATTCTCAATCTGGCAGACCAGGAGAGAGCACCTGATTTCTAGATCACTTTGCAAATCTTGCAACCTACATCAATGGCATCTGCTATGGCCATCCCTACTCCTTCCCAGATGCCACCACCACAACAACTTGGAGGGCCTGGAGAGGGGAACAGGCACAGAGATGCAGAAGAGGATGAAGAGGAAGAGCAAGATGATATAGAGGAAATGCCTTCCTTCAGTGCCTGCAGTGAGTCATGGGTGTGGCGGTTTATCAAGGTGAGATGCTCTGAGTGTGGGGTTGTGCTCAGTCATGAAAAGCATGGGCTATACTCCTATGGGACCACCACCATGTGCTAAGTCACCAGATCCAACGACCCAAATGCTCTGAGAAAGGCTGTTCCTTTCCTAGGGAGAACTAGGTAGATGGCCTCTACCCCATCCTTCCTTGTCCGCTCCTACCACCACACAGACTACTCCTGTGGGGCAGAGGATCCCTACAGCTGAAATGCAGGCCATACAGAACGCTGTTGACCCTTACCATTCGAGGGTCACAGTACTATGTTTGTACTGTGACAAACTGATCTGCATGGTTGAGCACTTTCGTAGTGCTTTCGAGGCTGTAGTCAAGGAGCATGAGAAACACTGCCCCCACCTTAAATTTAAGGCCCGCCCAACATCTTCCCCGCCCACCTGCCCCTCTGTCTCTGCGGTTGGTGCCCCTTCCCTCCTTTCCCTCCCCCACCTTTCCTTGCCTGTCCTGTAAAAAACAAAACAAGCCAGAAAAAAATCACAAAATACAAAAACCCCAGTTCCTTTAGAAGCCACCTTTCACAGTTAAAAAATAGACCTTAAAAAAATCACAGGACCCTTTGCAGGCTGTATAGTCCACGAAGAGTACAGTAGTGCGCAGACACCAGGACAATTCCAGGCATGGTTTGGGGAAATGAAAATCATTTTAATTGTTTTTTGTTTGAAAATGGTGGCTCTTAAAAGAACCTTTTTTTCAGACTTTTATATTTTTTGGGGATTATTGATTATTTGGTTTTATGTACTAAGCCAAGCAATGTTCTACTAAATGTAATAATTTTTTCTAACTTGCATAAAAAGTGCTTCAAATTTTTGTTCTGTTTTTCCTTTTTGTTTACTTCAAATGCTAAAGGATACTTGCACAGAAAGTGATTTCATACCCACATCAGTCAGATGTACTCCATCTCTTCGAAAAATGTTGAAAATAGGAAATTTAATATTTTCATTATGAAAAGATGTTATGCCACCATCCCACAAAAAAGCACATACTTTGCTCACATTGCACCTTGCTTTCTCAATTTGTGGACAAAATAACTCAAATGTATCCATATTTTTCTCTGAGTGATCCAAGAAAAAATTATGTTCTAATATGCAAACAGTTCCATCAACTTTCGAAATATATCCTTCATGGCAAAATTTAATGCAATTCTGATAACATAGCACAAACTATTGCCTTCACAGTGAATAAAAATGAAGACCGGATGCTTCAAGTTAGCCATATTCTCACAAAAAATTGTAGAAATTCCGCCCATTTCATTTTCTGAACGCCATACCATGAAATTTGAAATTCATCTAATCCAAGATTCTCATACAATCCAAACTTCTCAGAATACATCTTTAGCCAATGGATCCAAGAACCGCCTATGATCCAGACACTCTATTTCCTCATAGACATAGCCATTTTACTGCACACAACAAAGCTAACTGTTGCTACTCAGTCTTCTTCTACATAAACCCACCCACGAAACCCGATTGGCTGATCCCCTGGTGTCCGCGTACATCCAAGACTCTCTGAGGTCTCTGCAGTCCCCTTTCCATGCCTGGCATGCTTAAAGGACATGGATGACATGTGTGGTGTCCGTGGACTACCACAGTGTCCATGGACACCGTAGCACAGGACAGCCCTTTTACCATTTTTACTTTTATGTTTGTAACACTGCTTCATTGGCTGCTTTCAAACAGTCATACATCCATCCACCAATAACATCCAAAAACTCGACATGTAACCCTTTCATCTCAGTTCAACTCTTCAGATGTACTCTTGAACTCTCAGAGTACACATCTCCTGTTACTCACAGCTACCTGCTACTATACAGGTTTTCTGCCATTTACCCTATAATAAGCTTCTCCATAAGCATATTGCCTTTTTTAATCACTCAAGCACATGCCATGTATTGCAGCATTCAGCACCTGCTCAGATCAAGTGGCAGTTACTTACAATACTGTGTGTTTAATAATGTTTATTTTTAGGGGCATTTTCATGAAAGTTAAAAAATGCATATGTGCATTTATAGCAGCACTGTGTGTAACTTTTTTCTAAAAGAAAGGAAAAGCACATTGAAAACAGTTGTACACCATTTCTATTTGATAAGCACCTACACATTGTAATGGATCATGTTGGCAAGTATGCATGTACTGGCAAGATATTAAACTTCCACTCACCAAGTGCCACTTAAAAACGTTCTCCAAATCATTTCCATCTGCTTTTCTTTTCTTTTTCAAAACTGTCACACGCAGTGCAGCAATAAATGCACACATGCATTTTTTTACTTAAAAGATATTTTTTTTAAACGGTCAACATTTTCAATTTTTCATTCCATATAAATGTCACAATTTCCAACCTCACTCATAACATCCCTTACACTGCCACCATTCTTCACCTGCTCACACATATCTGTATACCGCCAAATAATCTATACACAACACTTCACCTTACACATAAAGTACTCTTCTTTCCCAACCTCTACTATAAAACACCAAACATTGCTGCAACAACAACCCACAATTGCATTACCAATCGGCCACAGTTTCCCTATTCTTTAAAAACACTGCAACACATTAAAAATTCATTATACCACAAACAAATCACTTATTTTATTAAAATTAGCAGCACAAAAATAACCTAGATATGCACCTTTTTCTCACACCAATGTTTGCCCTGTTCCTTCTGATGTGCCAAACTCTACTCATGCTCCAATTATTCTAACTACAAAGTTAACACACTTTAGTACACCACCCATAACACAACTTCATTAACCCTTTTTCTTAACAACTCCTCCTACCTTCATGAATAGCAACCTCGCTTTCTAAAAGTACTTCACCATTAGCACATATATCCACTAACTTACTTTTACAATTACAGGAATGAAGAAGATTACCAAAGACAGCAACCAAAAAAAGAACACTGTTCACATCATACAAAGTAAGTACATTAATATAGCATGTATCTTGCCCTAATTGTAACAATGTACTTTTACTATATATTAGCCTAGAACATTATTTTCTAATCAACATTTTGTTCACCCTTACTAATTACATTGCAACATTCACACTCTTTCTATTTCCATCTAAACACCACCATTATAACACTGACTGTATTAATCAAAACATTGTTATATCCCTACTTATTCAATCACAACACAACTCCTGTACTCACTAACCCAAGCCCATCACCCCTCAACAGACTCTTACAACCATCCCAACCAAATCTATCATCCCATAAAACAATCACACATTACTATATTCATCTCTACAATCACACCCACAAACCATTGCACAATACATGCATATACAATCCACAATTTTAAAACCCAAACTTTATTTTTTCCCAACAGACAGAACAGAGAATAGAATGCCTACTAAAAAACAACTCTATAGAAAACAAAGAAAAAATAGAGAAGGTAAGAATAAAAGCAAGCCATATAGTCATCCACCGCTAACACAATGTATAGAAAACATTAAAACAAAACAGCTAGTAACCTCACTCGGCAAAACAAAACCAGCCACCTCTAATAAAGGTAAGGCCCCTCTTGCAAAAACTTAAAGTTAAAAAACATGTGCAAACAAAAGTAGACCTACTAATGTGAACATAGCCACAGTAAGGCATTGCAAACAATGTTGCAACATAGAGATCTTCAAAATCGTATAAAGAGAGCTAAAAAAGTCACTATCCTCCCTTAAAAACTACTACATAAGAATCATTCTCAAAGCTCTAATTGACACAGCACTTCTATTAAAAATCAAGTTGTTTAGATTGATTTTAAATAGAATGACAGCACTAACTAAATTAATCAACAATGTATAAAAGTAATTCTAAACATGCACAATATCAATATAGATACCATTTCAAACTTCTGTGAAAGTGAATGGATTCACACACGCTGAAAAGAAACATATTTCAATAAAGAGGCTTATAAACAAGAACAAAAATCCCACTTGCCATAGACAGTAATGGCTAAAGTATGAAATGGTAGGAGACACCATTATGGCAAAACAAAACAACCCAACAAACTTTCAAGCAAATGTTCCTTTTGCCAAAACAAACCATCCAGTGTACAAATGGACATGCAGCTCAATATGTAACATATGCCAACAATCCTTCAATTCATTACAACAAATCCGCAATCACTATGGGAGACTAAAAGACAAAAGTGGAATGAAAACGTTACAAACCATAGAGTCCTGCCCAGTGCAAAGCCACACTGTACTGCTGAGGACATTCATTAGCCTGCATTTCAGGAACTGCTTGCAAAAGCACCTCCCACCACATCAATCTTTTAGCATTACACCATTCCGCTATACGAAATCTTTTGCATAGACTGTACTATGCAAATGTCATGTAAAAGTTCTGCTCGAGAACTCCAAAATTTAAATAACATCCTCCTACATGGAACAGCCAAAGAACTCCTTTGAGAAATAAAGCACATCCAAAGTAAATATGTTAGCACCAACCTCCTAACATACACATACAAAAAAAGAAAAAGCTAAGTTTCAAAACACATCTGCTGAAATAACAGACCAAGTATGTGTCTGTTGTCACAGAAATTATTGTATTAAAAGAGAAAAACAATAGTAGATATGGCCTTCAAGATAGAGGACAATTAGGATCACAATGGTTCTAATTTGCTTTATATCTAACAATAGAAATTAAATACAAAACAACTGAGCCCTCAATTATTTGCACGTACTGCAATACAAAGCTTGACAATAACCAAATGTCATCAAATGCTTTTAATAAAAACGTAGAATTCTTCCCACGTCCAAAAGCTCTCCACCAACTTAACCTGTTTGTGAGCATTATAATCCAAACAGTTCACTCATTTCAAGTGACAATACACCTTCAAACGAAGACAGCAAATTGCCTCCTTATGAGTTTTTAAAAGGCATTTTTGGCAAAGTAGTATATTTAGCATTAGAAAATGTAGAAACTCTAGGAGTACAATGGCCAATAGATCAATAATTGATTGTACTAGTTAATGGTGCAAAAGAACAAAAGACAAAATAATTTGGCAACAACTAGTCAACTTAAACAAAGTTAGACAAGCCCTACAATATCTCAAATGAAAACAATCAATACTACACAGATATAAAAATAGAGGAAAACCAAAGAGAAAGCACCAAAATAATTCAAGATTCACCACCAACTGGCCAATTTGCACGTTTAGATCCATTTACTGCAGCCACCATTTTAGACCAGTATACCATTCATCCGCTAAACTCCAAAGACGCCAAAGAAGATGCATTAGAAACATTTCAAATGCATCAAGCCAAAGGATCCCCAATGAGCATATGGGAGAAAAGTACAGAAATACATGCTTTTCCTCTACTCTTTTCTACAGGAAAAGGAGGAAGATATGATGAAAGATTCATAGAAATTACTGCATCAGAACATTGCACTTTACGAATGTATTCTGAAGAGCTCAGATTCAGAAAAAATGGAGAATACATGTTCCACCTCCTGTTCGAAAGTGAACAAGCAACACTATGTTATGAAGTTGCACACACATTAAAACCAAGCTATAATGTTTTAAACATGTCCGCTACCAAACTGCTTCAAAAGATAAAAGACAAAGGTTAGGTTTTGCAGTAAAGTATCACAAATCTCTTGGAAAACATGAGTGGTAAAAAGAAATACTAGTTCTCACGTCAAGCTGATGTACATTGTATGCTAAGGTACCTAGGCCCACCCACATGGTTTGTTACTTTAGGTTGTGCAAAATGCATATGGGATGATGTGCACAACTTCTTGCGCACTGCAAACAAAATAAAGAGGGAAAATAAAATGTAAACACTAGGATGACTCTTTTCTCGTGACCCTGTCAATGAATCAAGGTACTTTCACCATCGCTTCATTGCCATGCTGCACTTCATCTGCTATTAAAAACTACCCCTCCACTCAGAGAAGTGAATAAAAGAATATCATTCCAGAGGAGCACCACACTTCCAATGCTTTTGTGGATAAAAGATACTGAAGAATGTGGCCATGAGAGTGATGCCACTGTTTTAAAGTTTATTGAAAAATACATTACCTGTGACATCCCTTCAGAAACCACAAATAGTGATTACGTACACAAATCGTACGCTTCCAAAAACATAAGTGTGGCAAATATTGCCAACTTAGATATAAAAACAAATGTAAATACTATACCAAATCCCGCTTTGGCTCCACTAGACCAGTTTGCAAAAAAAGGACAAGTAAATAGCTTGATGCCTTCTGTTAGACACAGTGTGAAAGGCAAACCCCTATCAAAACACACACAACATTAAAAGGGATAAAACATCCAAGTATATCAATGATTATAATGCAATAAGTTCCCTCTTGTAGACTGCAAATATAGACATAAAGTACTTTGCAGACAATTCCACTGCAGTTGCAAGATATGTCACAGCCTACTTAACCAAAGCTGAAAACACAGAGCTAAAAGACCTCCGGGATGACAAATCATCAAAATTCTATAGCTTCGGTATAAAAATGCTCTCCCATAGAGAATGCAGGAGCTACAAAGCTGCAGACCGTTGAATAGGTACAGTCTTATATTGCAAATCTGAACACATTGCCTGGCTATACCTTGGTCCAGCTTCATCCTAAAAAGGAGTATTAAAATCCTATCAAGAGAGCAAACCAATAGCCAGAAATGATCCCAACTGTCAGGACATTTTAACAAAACAATGTAATTGACACATACTAACCAAACAGAAGTACTGCTTTGATAAACATGTGCCTGTACGACATAGCCCAAAACTACTCCTACAAAAACAATATCACACCAGATGAGACAACTGGCAAATATTCAGTCTCAACTTGTGAAGGACGCCTTGTGAAACTTACCAAACCCAGCCTAATTAATTATGTAAATATATAATTTAAATCTCTGCAGCATAGAGAACTTTACTACATGGCCCTACTGCAACTTTTTAAACCTTGGAGAAAAGAAGAATTATTATTAGGTGACCATAACTCATTTGAATCAAAGCAAATGAAAGCAGTATAACAAATGTCAATTACAAACAATACAAAGAAAAGTTGAACTGTGAACGCCACCAAGAGGAAGAAATTGAAACTCTACTAGATAAAGACATTCTTGAAGCCAGTCAACCTTCCCTTACAGGAAGCCGAGGACCACTCACTTTAAATTAAGCAGAAATAGGCATGACCTAGGTAGAAAATACCATGTATCAATCTAAACAATCTGAAGAAGACTTGTCAGGTTCAAATCATAGCTACATGATGAATAATTTACCATTTATCTAGTAGTCACTGAAGAAATTAAACATGGTTTTAAACATGAAACTAAAATGTGTAGCTGTTAAAATTATAAACCTCTGCTGTTTGTAAGGGGAGAAGCTGGTTTTGGTAAAATGTTCTTAATTAAAATAATCAGCACATTTCTACAAGACTTAACAAAGAGCAACCTTTCATCTTTTGTAACAGCCCCCAAAGGTTTAGCTGCCTACAACACAGGAGGTGTAACTTTATACTGGCCACTGCTCATCCCAAGAGAACACCAAAATGCATTATAACAATACAATTTATCAGCAGAAGCTGCTACTGAAGTGTGCATAATTCTTAAACAATGTAAGTGCTCCTGATAGATGAAGTAATCATGGTTTCCAACCTCATGTTGGCTTTAATTCATCTCATAATGCTAGAAGTCCTAAAAACCAACTACAAAGAACTGTTTGGAGGAAAACATTTTATTGTTTTTGCAGACCTCCTACAGTTAACACCAGTAAAAGGTCAACCTATTTTTAAAACATTAGGACACAAACAATGCCATAACAAACTCAGCAGCAATGGAAACGTATATCACTGGCAGCATTGTGGCTACAGATAACAAATGCAAAACATGTGTCGTTCTAAAGTTTAAAAAGCATTAGAACTGAGCTGCTTACTATAGATGCAAAATACATCTAAATACTAGCCTAATCCATGAGCTATATGGGCAAAGCACATCTGCTCCTGATGTCATGGAACAATTAAATCAATAAAATATAAAATACATGTCCTTAATGCCAACCCTTGGAAGCTGTAGTCAATTCAACAATCTAATGTTGAAAAAAGAAATGCAACCCTTACTGCTTATCGGCTCCACAGACAAACTAGAAGTGCACGGCATGACACTCTCAATGCGTCAACAAACAACAGCACGACTAAATAGCTTAGAAAATGTATCTTCAGCACAGCTGGATTTGAAAAAATATTAACTCTGTTTTGAAACTGCAGAGTAATTCTAAAATGTAACCTTGACTAGAACAAGGTTTAGTCAATGGAGAAATTGGTACAGTTGTTGACTTCCAAACACATAACCATAACAACCAGTTTGTCAATATCCATTTTGACAAACTTGCAGATTTGAATAAAATAGACTGCATACTAGCATGTTTCTTTCTTTTCAATGACATGTATGTACATAGAGAACAATTCTATGTATCTCTTGCATATGCTGTCATTATTCACAAATCGCAAGGTCTAACCCTAGATCACACGTGGATTGATATTGGCAGCACAGTCTTTAAAGAAGGTATGATTTATGAAGCACTTTCGCGCTTGCATACACTCAATGGTCTATTTCTATTTACCTTTCATGCAGACAAAGTCAATAATGACATTCCTTGCCTCTCAGAATACAACAGGCTGCGTGCACGTACACACCCGCTTAGATATGTACCCTCTAGCCAATAAGAAAACCTATAAAAGAAAATGAATACAAACAAAAACTATAACAGATCTCTCAACAATACTGCTAAACAAACAAAGAACAACTGCTGCTGCATCAAATTATACAACCACAGATCTGTCAACTGTACATCCATCAGAAGACAAAGAGACAAATGTCAAAAAATAACTGCAGGCCTATCAAAGGATACAGAGGCACAGCAGGCTGGTCCATTTAAATTCAGCAACACAGCTGGAGTTAATTTCTATGAAAATATAGCAATTAATCTTCTCTTCCAATTTCCACCAATTGTTCACAACATTTACTTAAACGCCTCGGACCAGTTGTGTTTGAACATGCTCATCCTTCATAGAAATGCCACAAATAATCCTGACAGCACTTACCGTGTCTCAGGTACAAGGTAAGTATTGGACTACTGTACAAGATGCTAAACTTCACCATAAACACACAGGAAGACAAAAAAGAATGGTACGTAACTACCTTTGGACCTATGGACTGCCTGAACTTTTCTTTTTCTTATACCTTAGCCCCACCCCCTGCCCTCGCGAAATGGATATAACATCCGGGCGCGCACACCTGCCTAGACGCAAGTGCTCACTGAGTGCTGTTGGGCTGTGGCGACCTCTAGTGTTTTTCCTGTTTACTTTGGAGTCTTTTTTGTGAACAGAATGCTGCTGGAACGGTAGTAACTATCTTTGAACCTATGGACTACCTGAACTCTAATACTGTTTAGTACATGGAGACTATTATAATATACATCTATTAAGGTACTTTTCTTTTTCTTATACATTAGATCCACCCCCTGCCCTCCTGAAATAGATATAACAGCCGGTGCACCAAGGGAGTGCACAGTGAGTGCTATTGGGCTGTTAGGCAGGGAGCAGGCATGGGGGCTAATTATTGTAGATTCTGAGGAACCTATTTTATTGTGCCAGATAATGTAGAGCAGGAATTGAGAAGTGCTATTTATGACTAAGAAAGGTAGAGACCTTGAGTATCCACTCACAGCTGCTAATTTGTTCCTCATGCCAGAAGAGCATGACACCCGTGACGGCATTACCATTTCCACCTTCACCAGTGAGGATGCCGTCTCTTGAAAAACAGGCAGTTACTAGCCAAGTTCCTGAAGGTATGGAAGTGGGGGCTGTGAACGAGATTGTGAACTCCGACCCATCTCTGGTCAGGAGGGGGCTGGGAGTTTTCCAAAGGGGATGATAGAGACTGCACATATAGGAGGGGTATTGAGTGAAGGTATAATTACTCACAATGATCTTTTTAATGGATCCTATTTGAATACTCCTCTGATTTATTTTTTGTACAGGAGAAGTTTTTGAACTGCACAATTGTAACTCGAAGAGGTAGACTTGGATTTTATGGGGCAGCCAAACCCTAAGTCTAACTTAGAGTCAAGGGGCTGATCTATTCCCCGTGGGGAAGGTCAGGTCTTTGGAGACCAGTGATGAGGGGAGCTATGCTTTTCAGAGGGGAAACTTGGCGAGTCCTTGAAAAACAAGTTGATGATGCTGAAACCCATTATGGCTAACGAAAAGGGGTCGACTAAAGCCACCTTTAACATTTTCAACCAAAATATTACTGGGGGTTTGACAGGGTATGAATAAGTTTCAGACCTCTGTTGAACACACAATGGTCTTGAATATGAGTTCAGGTGATTGCAACTTTGGTGTTTCCATGGAGGCTATACCCACGATTGAGGCAGAAATCAACACAAATCTAACTGACCCTCTTACGATTATTGACACTCCCCCTTTGATTATGCCGACTAATGATTTGGTCATTAAAGATCTAATTAAATAACTGACTAGACAGGAAATCGGTATGGGGAGTCAACCTGAATGTAGAAAGAAACTGCACCTGCATACCTTGTGTGAACCTGAGGTAGAGGACACTTTAATAAAAACAATTTCTCAACCTGTCAATCAGATGGATGGTATGGGCAAAATACAGGTGGGGGGTCCAGTAGAAGGCCTGTTTGTGTGGAGGGGGATTAGCGAGCAAGGGGTCCCAAACCCACCCAGCCAGAACCGGTGTGAACGCTTTCAATAGGGACCTTGTTTCTAACCAGAATTTCATTGAGATGGACTTACACCTTGGTGGTGTACCACCTGTGAGAGAACATTTGGGTACTCAACTTAGAGAGTCTTACTTCAAGGAACCTACATATCCAGAATTTATGAGCCTTACATTGAACTACATGTTCAGAACAGGGGGCCCTGATCATCTAAATAGAGGTACTATCTTTGCTTTATGTAATGAAATCCCTTCCCTGAGGTTACTGACAACTAAAGATATCAAGTTGGCCGACTTTATACATCTGGGAAGATTTGACTATATAAGACTGGTAATTCCATCTAGAATGGTCTACAAGATCCTACTTAATGAAACCGAGAATCTTCAAAAATTGGGCTATGATTTGAGACCATATCTAGTCAACGTTGATCGGAAGGAGTCAATCTGCTAATAAGGCTACATTGAATGAAGGGACTGTTCCGGCTAATGTGGATTGTAACCCAGAGAATGAGATTGAGAGTTGGAGGTGGCATGCACTTTCCTTAAAATAATCTATAGCCCAATTAAAGGACTTAAAGGTGAAACTTTAGTGAATAATTGGCCTTCACAATACTATCCTGGAATGTTCGGGTTTTCTTTTTATTATGCACAAATATCTATTCATGTTATCACCTTCGCTCATACTCCTTTTTTTGTTTGCAAGAAATCTGAATTACAGTTCTCCCCCTGTTTGAAGGTTACAAAAAAGCTTGGGAACTGGCTCTACTGGGTTTGAGGGGCCGGCCCTCAGAGGGTCTTTTGACTGCAGTCAAACAGGGTAGGGGCCTTAGCATTATGGATCAGTTAACTTTATATAAGGGTGCGATGGTTGTCTCCATCAAGGTAGAGGGTGTACCCAACTTTTAGAACCCTGTATTGTTCAATATTTATTGGGGTACAAATGGCAATTTGTCCTGGGTCTTGCAGTTGATTAATCCAAAAATCAAAGAATGGTATCTGTTATGTCCGGGTGGGCAGGTGATGGTCCTTGGCGACTTCAGTGCGGATTATCTCTCTCCATCTGTATCAAACTGTGGTATAACAGCAACTGATAGCACGCTTCATCTTTCAATGATGGGCTGGGATGAGGGACATATGGATTGCAATGCTATCAGGTGGAAAACCATTGAATGACAAAAGTGGTATTGGAACTTTGAAGGATGGGATCTTCATTTGCTTCATCTGGATAAAGAATGATATACAAAATCAGAATACATGGTTTGGATTCTCAGCATCTTCCTGTATTGACTATATATTTGTTTCTGCAGTCATTTATAATATGAAGAGCTCTTTTAATGTGGTCTGTAACATATTTAGTGACAATGCAATGTTGCTCACTGGCTTTAATTGTAAGAGCTCAAATGGTAAGACATTATACTACAATTCCCAGATTAAGATAAACCCACAAGGGAACCATCTTAGATGGAACAATAAAAAGATCTCATCCTTCAATAATTCCACCTTGAATGATTTTTGGGGTTCTACTTTAGAAATAAAGAGGCTCATATACACCTCATCCTCTTTTAACCCTTGTATTGAGAGGATGTTGCCTAAGATGTGAAAAAGACTGATTGTTGGGCCCCCTGGTAATATCCACCATCATAAATTCCATCCCATTGTCCAATTTATGAAAAGGAGTTCTAGGAAAGAGATTAGGCAATTAAAAGAGCTGGCATATTTAATGATCAAGATAAAAGCAATTAAGCAAAAACTGAAGAACTGGTCCAAACTTTTTAGGGCCAACTTGCTACAAAAGGATAGCAAGGCAATGATGTCATCTCTGAATGACGTAAGCTCACACACTTTTTTGGGGACTGATTAATTACCTGGAAAGAACCCAAATTGTCATTCAAGCAAACCCAATTGAGGAATAAATGCAGGACTCCCACTTTAGGGCCCTATACAAAGTGGGATTTCATCCTTCCAGCCCTCAAGTTCACCCTGGAAGATGTTGTCATCAATGTATCGAGTGCAAGCTGCTTGATAGCGGGTGGACCCAAATCCCTCACATATAGTATATTCAAACAAAATGTTGACCTATGTTCAAGTATTCTTTTTATCCTTTTCACTAACATTGTGATACCATCCTCCTGGAAAACCTCTTATGTCTGCCTCATATTTAAGAGGGGTGACAGATTATTCCCAGAAAATCACAGGTGCATTTCCATAATGGATGCCGATTCTAAAATCTGTGCTGCAATTGTTTTGGACCACCTAGAGCAGGGGTGCACAACTGATTTTGACAGAGGGCTGAAAGTACCTTACGTGAGCTTATAGCAGCCGAAAAGTAAATGCGGGTGGGCGGAAGACGCGGCGGGTCGTGGCGTGGCAGGCGGCTTTTTCAACCCCCCCCTTTTCATTAAGCACATGGAAAAAGAATATGTTTTTGAGGTGTAACTATTTGTATTTCAAACTTACATTTTATACTACACATTTTCCATTGTTATTTATTTCTATTTAGTTATAACATATCGTATTTAATTAAAGTATATATATTTTATTGACCCTTGACTGGACATTCCGTTATTTTGGACTGCTATACTTAGCTGTTTGGGTTAGCAAAGAGGAGTTTCGCCTTTGTTGAGTCAGGTTTCGACAAAAAGCAAAGGATGTTCATACCCTTATTATGCCTGTTTTAGCTTTATCATTGGGTTCACTCTTGGAGTGTGACACTATGCTCCATGGCCCCCAACCAAACATTATGCCCCATGGCCACCACCCCTCAACCAAACACTATGCGCCATGGTCCCAACCAAACACTATGCCCCATGTCCCCACCCCCCAACCAAACACTGTGCCCCATGTCCCCAACCAAACACTATGCCCTATGGCTCCCACCCCCCAAGCAAACACTGTGCCCCATGGCCCCCACTCCCCAAACCAAACACTATGCCCCATGGCCCCCATTCCCCAACCAAACACTGTGCCCCATGGACCCCATCCCCCACCCAAACACTGGGCTCCATGGCCCCACCCCCCAACCAAACACTGTGCCCCATGGCCCCCAACCCCACCTTCTTTCAAAGAAGGATTTGTTGCTACTCAGCAGGCATGAAGTGTTTCAGCTCCCTGCTGAGTAGCAATGAATCCTTCTTTGTAAGCAAGTGGCTGACAGCTGATCCTCAAGCCCAGGCAGTCATACACAAGGTTGGCACACAATCACAAACCACCATTTTTTTGCTCACATGTGAAGCCATTTAAATTTCAAAAAAATGGTTAAAAATATTGTAGTTTCAACACATTAAGCCAGCAATATTCTGCCTATTGGCCAGTGCAACTTTGGACCTCATATGCAGCCCTCCCTGGACTGTCGCAGAGTTCTCTCTTGATGCAGTACTGTAGGCTTTTTGTAACTGGTAACCTGGGGATTGTGAAAGGGCCTCAATAACCCCGTTATTTCAGTTATTGCACGCACTGCAATGGTGTTTGAGCAGCGACAGCCATCCAATTTAGCCTTCCAAAAATGATTTACGCTCGAGTCATTGTTTTATCTGGCCGCACGTAGTGTAATGAACTGCTGACATGTTATTGAAGATTTGGCTACCCGCATGCCACAAAAGAAATGGCCTAGGTGCTTTATTTCAAAAGAATTAAAAGAATCATCTGCACAATAAATAATACACAAGGGAGACTGCTGGCTCCCGTCTTTTGATAATTAGCGACTATAAACCGTATCTTTATTTCCATTATCATGTATGCACCCCCTGCCCCTCCGGCCCTCTCACTCAGAGTGCTTTTCATTCTAAACAAAGGAGGGGGGCATACATTGTAAAGGAGATAAAGATTGTGTTAATAGCCACTTTGGGTAGAGGTGCAGACAGTCCTTGTCATCAGTTTACTTATGTAATGAAATGCGGCCAACTGTTTGAAGTGGGCCGTATCTCATTACAAAAGTAAACACTGTTGGCGGGCCGCATATCACGAGATGGAGGGCCGCATTTGGCTCGCGGGCCGTATGTTGTGCACCCCAGACCTAGAGGGACAAACATACTTCACATGTTGCAACTAGATTTCCATACCAGGATGGGTACTGATTGTGGAGGTTTCATTTTGACAAGTCTTCAATATACAGCTGGGAACGACGATAGGGAGACCATTTTTGTTACCTCTATGGATTTGTCTAAAGCTTTTGATCTGGTAAATTGCCATAAATTATGGCAAAAACTAAAGGAGTTAGGTATGCGAGAGGGACTACTAAATATCCTGATCTGTTTGCTTAGTGAATACTCTGCTAGGGTGAGACTTAATAACAAAGGCTTAATGTTTCGGCCAATTCCTATATCCAATGGGCTGAGACAGTGTTGTTTATTTGCCCCTGCATTATTTAATATCTATGTACCAGATGTTGGTGGACACTTGTCTAAAGCCTTGTTAGTTCTGCCTGAAATAGGGAATATACAAATCTGCAGGGTCGCTTATGCAGATGATTTTGTATTAACGGATGCAACTCCAATTGGTCTGGAAAGACTCCTAAATTGCTTTGATGATTATAGGCAACTGACAATCTTGTAATTAATACATCTAAGGCAGTTATACGCAAATTGAGTAGAACTCGCAAGAAAAAATTCTTGGCATGGTTTATTAACAAGACCAAGATCCTAACTAAAGATCATATGGTGTATTTGGGCTACCCTATCATTTCTCATCCAAATAAGGACTTCTATCAATAACGCCCTTTCATTAGCAACACTAATGGCTACGGTGGACAGAAAGTATGGGCATTTTTTGCTTGTTTTGACTATGGCATTTTATATCGCAAAAGTTGTTCCCCAACATTTATATGGGCTGTGATTTTTCCCAGATTGGATCCTCTACGAGCTTGAACTTTATGAGGCTCTAATTTGGAGGAATGTTTTGTACCATCTCCCACGTTGTGTGACCTTCCCCACATTAAGATACAAATTAGGTTTGCAATCTCTGGCAAGTATGGTGCAGTGGAAACAATTGTTGCTTATGAGCAAATGACTGCCAGATCCAGTATCTAATCTGTATGAGCTTCTTGAAAGCAGGGAGAGGGAGGGTGTGAGAAACAATGGTTTCATTCAAATGCTATGTACAAAATGTTTATCTACCCTTGGAAAAATTGGGTCATCAAGGGTGGTTCGGCTTACAAATCCCAAATTTGGGAAAAGAAAAATTGTACATTTGATTTGTCTAAACCGAAAGACTCCACTGTAAAATCTAAATTGTATGGTCACATAGTCTTCTATAAAAAAAAGTAGTTGGTACTTTAGAACCATATCTGATTCAATTTCCAGAGAAAAGTGTCAGAAACAACTTCATGTGTTTACGTTTAACTATTTACTAACAAATTTAATTCTCAGCATTAGACAGACAAATAATGTATGTGTGTCCTCCTGTAGGTTTTGTAAAGATAGCTCAGTACTGGTATCCTTGAGACACATTAATATACTGTCCTGCCTTGAGGTTCCAAAGAATGTTCTATTTTAGAAAATATGTTTTTGACCTTCATTCTGTATCTTAGGATTGTCTTTGGTTAAACATGTTGCATGGGAAAAATATTTCGTTAAAAATTAGTTTAGTGAGATACTTGAAGGATATTTGTAATTTGTACTGATTATTTGGTGTCTAATCTATTTATATATTTTATCCGTTGTAAAGAATTGTGGTGCTATTATAATGTTAATGCAGGATTTTGTGAAATGTATCTATCTTTCTTTGTAAAAGGAGAATAGTTCGATTTTGAAGGATGTTTGTAAGATATGTTCTTTAAATCAGTGTTTAAACGGATGCTATATTATACATTAACATATGTTAAATCTTATTTTGTGATTGTTGTTCTACTTCATGAATTTGTGGAAACATGTTCTTGTTCTATTTCCATTTTAATGATTTGTATGTTTTTTTAATACAACGATAAACACAAAAAATCGATCAATTATCCTATTTGTTATCTTCACAAAGAAACAAATACATATTCCATAAGCACTATCCTCAATTGTACTACCATCATAAATACCATATACACTACAATTATATCAATCAATCATATTCCAAATACTCTATACACACCTATTATTACTATACTATCGTATGTGTTGCCAGAAGCCAGACTCTTGGGGGGCATCACCGTACAACTACCACAACAGAATGAAACCATATGACACATATGTACAATACAACTTCAAATAACAAGACTCGTCCTGAACGCCCTGCAATCCAAATTATGTCCATTGACAGCAAAAGGGTCTGCAGACTTGGCGGCACCTGCACACCTTTTTTTTACTTATGAAAACAGCTCCATGCAAACTTTATTCCCTCCCCCACCCTTTCCAGACCCTCTTTTGTCCACCAAATAACCCCAAATGTGTTTTAAAGACTTTTTCCTCACAGCACTATCCGTGGGCACCGGCGGCTGTCTGCAGATCCAACGTGGCGATGGTTTCCAAAAATATGACGCAGCTCACATTTTTCACCATCCAATCAGCGGGCACGTACGATGTCTGCAGACATCATGCCGAACCCTGATTGGTCCAAAGGTGTCTGCGGACCCCAAATCAGGAATTGAGTCCGCAGACTGGATCCAGATATCACAAAAATGTTTTTAACTACTTTTTGCCCATTTTTTGAAAAACGACTGGCGGATTTACGGCAAATATACAAAAGCACACTTTCGAGTGCAAGCTGCTGTTCTTAGCACAAATTTGGTAAACATCTGTCGAGCTGATTGGGCTGTAGGGGGGAGGAAAGAAAACATGTTCCATTGCATATTAGGATTTCCACAAATGTTGGGATCCTTCCTATAACTTTGTTGGACCAAACTTCACAATGTCATTCAGATGGGGCCATATACTTGTTTTGCAAAGTTTGGTGAGGATTCGTCCAGGGGTGCAGGATAAAGTTATAAGCTGCCCAAAAAGTGCTCTTTCTATGAGTTGAGCAACTTAACCTTAGGTACAGGGCCAGTACCACAGGCCCTGTAATATATGTAAATTGCCTGCAGATATTGCACAAGTAATAGCATCTTCCACGGTTCCATGGTTAATCTTATTTCCACATTATCTTCCTGTGTACCCAAGGCTTCTCATGTGCTCATAAAATTAAAAACTCTTTCTAGAAAAATCCTTTATAACGTTATTACAAACAACATGGGCACATTTTGAATGTGGGATATTGGGATGTTATCATTATGCACCATTACGCAGCGACGTCACCATGTATTGCATCACCTACGAGGATGCCATTGCCCATTTGGATCATGGCCATTTTAGGTGAACTTACGTGAAATAAAATAGTTGCATTCATTTAATTATAGCCCACAAATCACAACCTGTGGAAGAAGAGACAAAAGTGTTTTGTTCGTTTTCTATTTAAGAGAATAATGTAAGGAGACCACGGAAAAACGTTTTCCTGCAATTTTGCTACATTAAGTAAAAGATTTTAAAATGTCTTTTTTAGGGCTTCGAATACATTTCAGTTAAAAATTAACAAGTTATCAACAACACAATCGTGCATTTTTAGTTTGATATTATACCATCTCATTATATGTATTGGGAAATACCAATTTACATCTTTCCTTAGAGCTAGCATGCCTCCTTCTACAAATTAATCTGCACTGAGCAGAATCGAAATACAGAAATGCAAAATGTATGTACTAATCAATGTAAGAAAACTCATACAGGTATGCATATTATTAAGTAACCAACATAAGAATCACTAGGCTTTCTAATCGGTAGTCACCATTATAAATTAGATTTTGATTTCTAGAAATTGTGATCAAAGAGTAAGCAAAAGAAGGCAAAACAGACTTGAGAAAGGATTGGGTTCTTATAAACAAGGACAGGTAATAATAAAAACTCTTGAATCATCACATTAGCTATGTCATACCATTCAATGTTCCCATGTGTGATACCTCGGTGTGAGCAATCTTACTGTCTAACTGTGAGAATAGGGGGCAACTCTCCATACATCATGAATACACAGTGCTAATGTATTTTTTGTTCTCGTGTTTTTGAAGGGTATGTGCATTTTATGTTATAAGGCTTGCTTTTAAGAGCAATGCATATTTTTTCTCACAGCCTTGAAATAGTGCCCTGCTAGGCTTAAAATATTTGTTGACTGGCTAAAAGTTTATCAGGAAGTTTTTCAAAGCACAACAATATTGTATAAACCTGAGCTGTGCCTACAACATTGTGAATATAATATTGTTTGGATGGAATAATTGATATTAGCAATTTATTATATTGAATGTATTGCTTACTGAAGAGGTGCTATGCAGTCTAGGCAATTTTATTACAAAACAATGCGTTTGAGAGCAATGATATACTCTGTTCATCTGATCTGCATTTATGTTGTCTTTTCCGAATGCTTTTCAGCCCAGGCCCCCTCTAAACCAGCTGACCTATGCCTGGATCACCCCGTTGCTAGTTTATATTCACAAGGGCAAGGGCTTACAAAATGGCCATCAGACCCTCCAAATGGAATATCATTGCATTTAAGGACCCTTCCAATGCCTTGTGCTTGTGTAGTACCTTGCCTCCTGCAAGGTGTGCCTGATCCAGTGATGAAAGCGAGCAGGAACCAGGCTGACTCAGTTATGAACAAAAAGGAAGATGTTTTATTTAACTCCTTAGTTACATAGATATAGTTCAGAAGATGAGAGATAAGGCTACATGCATCTGTCCTGGTCCCTTGCCCAGCTCCCAGTCCCCAACTGTCAACCTTGGAATTCCCAGGCCCCAAACACTTCACAGTGCACCAAGCATTCCACAGGGCCTAGCTACTCACACACACATCATAGCATACAAGATATTACTGCTTGCTAGGATAACAGTACAAACCTCATCTATGTCTTCTAGAATCCTATTTTGATTGTTATAGGGGCTGCCGCTGGCCCTCATTGACCTCTCAGTAGACCAGGGACCAACAAAACACTGGCCACCTATGGAGACAAATAAGATGTCCCCATTAACTGCATTAAAAAGGTGAAACAATGGTTAGTATGTTGTATGGTGTACCATGATGGTCCCCAAGCGACCAAGCGATTAATTACCAAACTCTAGTTGCTGGGTGTAAATAAGGGCACATTAATAAATGACAGTGAAATAAGGCATGCACTCGTCCTAAAATGGTAGGTTCCTAAGTAAATGCCCAACATTTTTGACAAGGATCTCCACTGCAATGTCCTGCTGTCAGGAACCCTGCTTGCCTCTCTCGCCAGAACAGATTCTCACAACAAAAGCGGATCTGCACTGGATTCTGCTCTTCTAGTGGTTACTTTAGCTAGGTTAGCTAGAGAAGGGATGATATCGTGCCCTCCTAATCCTCCCTGGTGCATGGTGCCCTGCTCACCATCCTTGGGAATAGTGTCCTGCTCAAATCCTGGGGATATGGTGAACTGCTCATCCAAGTCAGTTTAAACAGTACCCGTTCCTGTGGTTCCAACACCACACTCTCCTGACATATCTTCCTTCTGGCTTTCTATACCGCCATCTCCCAACTCAAGGTAATTCAAACGTTCCAACAACCCCGATAAACCCCCTCATCCCCAGTTGATTCTCTGTCATCCTGCTCCTCGGACGTTACTACTTCCTCCTCAATTTCTCCAATCACCTATGCTATAGGATTTGAATCTCTACCTTCTCCAACCTCCTCTGATAAACCCTCTTCCACAGTTTTATCTTTCTCCACCTCATCTGTTCCTGCTACCTCTTCCTTTTCTTCCTTGCCCCAACCTGGCCCTATCGCTTCTCTGCTCCACTTCGCCAGCACCTCTACTGTTCTGTGCCACTCTCCAGCCACCTCCTTGCACGTGCTGTTGCCCCAACCTCCAGCTCAATGATCCATATCCTCTGCACTATCTCCACTCAAACAGCCCACGTCATTGCCAAAGAAAATAGCCTTCTGAGGCCAGCTCCTTTTATATTGTGTCACCCCTTCAGCCTGAGGTGGGCTGTGGGGAAGAGCATGCAGCTGTGAATGCTTAGGGCTTCTGTTAGGTAACCGTCTGTCTGTAATTGGCTTGGTGTGCCTAATAATTGAGGGGTCAGCTTTGCAGAGAATATAAAAGAGCTAACCCTCCTTTTGGATTCTTCTTTCATTGTGTTTGTGCTGCTGGCTGGGAAATGATTGCTGGTCTCTCTGTCTGGCTGTAGGTAGCTGTGTCTCTGTTGTGTCTATGTGCAGGGGAGATATGAGCTTTTAGCAGTGGGAGAAGGAGAGTGTCCTGTAATTTCAAAGTTATAAGTGAGGCTTATCCCCCTCCCCCACCCCTGGTTCATTATAGGGGTTCAGGGGCGAGAGTTCCCAGTAATTGTCCCATTTGGGCAGTGGGATGTTTCGCTGTGGGGAGCTCACGTCCTCTTCAAAAATTACCTCTCCCCAAATGGTTACGGGCAAATTCGTAGCCTTGTCTAGGCTTTCTTTTAGCAGACTAGATGGATTATGGGAGATGTAATCTTCTTGCTCCTCGTCTGTAGGGAATATTGAGTGGCTTGGGTTGGGGTTTTACTCAGTCTGGCTCTCTTAAGTCTCGTGGACATGGCTTGGAATCCCATATTGATCCTCATTGGATCTGCACAGGGTTTTAGTGTAAAACTGATTTGGATTATGGGCGTTCTAGTGTGTTCCCTTTCTCATAGTGGCATGGCCGTTTCAGCATGGTGCTCTCTCAGCTAGAGCTAGAGAGAGAGTGGAGCGGAGGACTTGGAGATGAGAGGAAGGGATGTGAAATGTGAGAAGTGAGGGGTAGCGATTCAAAAGTCAGACAAGATTAATAGGACCTGCGGAGGAGAGAAGAGAGAGTGTTAGAGTGCACAGTAGTCGAATAGGTACAAGTGAGAGAGGGGAGGAGAGAAGGCACAAAGGTGTAAGAGAGCACCTAGGAGAAAAGGGGACTGGAAGAAATAAAGTGAATGGAGGGAGGAAGGAAAAATGAAGGGACTGAAAGAAAGAACAGAGAATGGGAGAGACGAGGTGCAGGGAAGGAAGTGAAGTGAATGAATAAGACAGAAATTAGTGTAGAGGAAGAGACAGAATAGAGGAGGTTTTCACGAGGAGACATGGGGAAAGAGCTCACAGGAGGAGAAAAGGCAAAGCAGATGACAAAGCGAGGTGGAAGCTGGAAAGCGAGGTGAGTGAAAGTCTACAGAACCTTAGAATTGGGAAGGATCATTCAGTGGTGGGGAGGCCTAATGTTACAGCTTGAATAATTTAGTGCCTACCATGCAAGGCTGTCTGTTACCACGAGGCGGAGAAGCCTGATAGCCTTTGAGGGCCAATGGTTCTGAAAGAATGTAATGGCTGACTCCCATAGAAAATAACCATGGGACTAGGTATGGTGGTGCCATGTAACCCACAAGTCCCCAAGCTCCATTGCAATACTATGACAGTTTTGCAGGAACCATGACAAACCCACCAAAGTCCCAAAATGAAGGGCAGTTTCTACATTTCTGAGACTGAGACCGAGAAGGCAGAGCACATTTTGTAGAGTGAGGGAAGGACTAACGGCCAAAGTCCTCAAGTAAACTGACAGATTTCTAAGAAACCTTTAAAAACCCACCAAGTGGGCTCAGGTAAAAACGAAACTTTGTTTCTTTGAACCAAAATAAAAGAAAAAAACGATAAAATATATGATTTTAAGCTGCTGGCCCAACCCTCGGCAAAAATGTATTGAACCCCAAGTTGATACTAAAAATAATAATAATACCATGTTTTTTGGAGCACGTCATGCCAAATTCATCCCACTTTTAAGCACCGCAGAGAAAGCTGCCATTAATACCCCCATTACATTGCACTCAATGTATTAACCTAGGTAACTTCAATGGTAGAACTGTTTCTGCCACTATGCGAACTTGCAAAACAGGCTTGCACCATGTCAGAAATTAGCCCCTAACTCATAAGGTATACTAGACACGTGCTTGAAGACAAGGTGGCTTAAAAGCTGTCACGATGTTCTTCTCAACCTTAAAACAAAAGCAATCAAATCCACTTTCTGCAATACGTTCAGGTTCAATGATTTTTAATGCATTCCAATCAAATATTTATTCATTTACGGTTGGGACCCCGCATGACAACAGGGACCGATTCACAATGTTTATAGTATGCAATTGCATCACCTTCCCTTGTACCCAAAACTATTCCTCTGATTGACAAAGGGCATCAGATGTACACATTATGTTGCAACACACCACTGTACACTATTCTGCAAATTCAGGCTGGCGGTTCATGCATTTCACTGCACATTCCATTTTCAGAAAATTGATGCACATGTACATTCAACGATTTGCTATTCCTTGTTCTAAACCAGGGGTGTGCAACCTTTGGCTCCCCAGATGCTTCGGACTACAATTTCCATGATATCTGGCTATTGACTACGCTGGTTAGGAAGGATGGGGCATTGTAGCCCAAAACATCTGGAGAGCCAAAGGTTGCAGAACCCTGACCTAAACCCATATGGATCAGTCATAGGGAGAGGGGTAAACAATGTAAAGAAGGGTTATTCCTGACCCATCTGTGCATTTGTTTTCACTTTGGACAGAAACAGTATCAAACACTCCTGTCCAGTATTCAGTTCTATCCCTTTGCCAGGGATAGAGCAGTATTTGTCTTTACTTATGAGTGTCACCATGACAGTCTCTTGAAGGCAGGCAGTCCTGAAATGTGAACCAATAATACATTAGTGTCAGGTTGGCGTGACAGGCAGTCTTCTATTAAAGGCCTTCTGGCAGCACATAATTTGTGCTAATTTACTTCCCACAGGAAGAGTGCAGGCCACATTTGAGAATAGGGTGACCTGTGAAATTCCAAGAATCATGCATCTTATAAAATTGGATCCTCTGCTTTTAATTTCGGTGCTCAGTTCCTTGTTAATCAGATACCTATTTCCATTGACTTTAAAGATCACTATGCATCAGAAGATGCACGTACTTAATGGTAATGATGTGTTATTTATATAGCGCCTTAATCCAAAGCGCTTTACAGAGCACATATTTACATACAATATCACTCAACCGAAATTGGTACTCAGATGGCAGCAGCAAGCGCTCAACCCGCTGATCTATCTTACCAGCTTACTTCTGAAGCTTAACGATCCACTGATCCACTGGCTCGATCCCTTGCCTTCGTGGGCCTGATTTACAAAGTGATTTCCAGTGGGATTGCACCATTGTAAAATGGTTCTGCAAATCAGGCCCCATCATGTGTCTGAAGGGGACAGTTGTGGCTATTTTGTGATAATAACATGCACATTGACTACAATTACAAATTGTCCAAGGTCATTCTGGTCATGATTTCTTGGTAGAATCCTACGATTTGCCTAATGACAATGAGAAGTCACTTAATTTACGTAGAAAAAGGCTTCACAACAATGAACAGTTCTTAATTAATGCAAGCTGCACATCTCCTCCTTGGCTAGAAGCTCTGGGCTCATATTTCACATTTTCATTTCATTTTTTTTTTTAGGGAGTTTGTGTTCAGAGCACTGTGCAGCCATTGTTACTGACCGACCTTCACTTTTCACGTCCGTCTTCACCGCCTCGCCGAAGAGCGCGAGCAGAGGGATTACTATCCACCCGTTTCATCTTGATGAGAGACGTTTCTTCATAATCGTTGCATAAGATCCATGGAAAAATGGGGTCACTCGGTGAAAAACACACAGAGAAGAACAGTTTTTATTTTGGGAGAGAAAAGGCTAGTTGCAAGTACTTTTAGCCCATCTGTATTACTGAGTGCGGACTCCCTTTGGCGATGTGAGTTTCAAGTTTTAACTAATAGTACACATTCCGAGTTCGGATGGCCCGGTAATTCCTCCCTCAAGGACCCGGACACGGTCCTTCCCCATTCCCATTTCAGCCCCCATAGGGCTGAATGGGAATGGGAGAGGGAGCAAACAACGGGCCATAACGAGATGGCCCGTTGTTTGCTCCCTCTTCCCCTCGCGGGACCCGCTAAGCACGCCTGGTTTTCCCAGGCGTGCTTACCGTGTCCCGCGAGGGGACCAAGTAATGTGGCAGAACGGGTTGAACAACGCCGTCACCTTTTACGGCGCCGTTTAACCCGTTTCGCCAGGGTCGTAATGAGGCCCATAGTGTTAAATACTTGACTATAGGAACATAAATTCCCTTTACCCGTAGTATTGACGTAAGCTACCTGATATTTACAGTGACTGCTATGATGTTTTTCTGTTGCATAAATTAAGGTTTGAGTTGTAATGGGGGGATTTCAGTATGACCCTCACTGTTGTTATGTCCAATGTTATTAGACTTTACTTTTTATTAGAGGAGGGTCGTTCCTCCTTTGACAAGGATTTGTTCAGCTACTTCCAGGATTTTTGTCTCAGAATTCCTGTGAGCAAGTTAACAGAAAACATGCACTTATTTGGAGAGCACTTTTTTTTTTGTTTGATTTATTGCAAAGACAGTTTTTTTTTCATTTTAAAAAACTGCATGCATGCGTCTAGGTTTTCAGTATATTGTGCATGCAGAGAAAATAAAAATGTTCATTTATTGGAAACATTGAAATTTTGCATCTACCTTTGGGTTTTCAATATGGAACACGTGTGGCTTAAAACCACAGTTTCACCTAGGAACAAATGTATTCTTGCATTCAGAGTTGGGTGGTGGGTGCAACATTGTAAATTCATTTGTTATGTTATTTTGGGAATCTGGTTGTTAATTCAGACCTCAACTCCATGGCAGGAGACATTGAATTATATATATTACCACCTTCCCCCTCCAACATGTGGGTCAGATATGCATTTCCGGATGGCAGAATTCCCTTTTGGCATACATATTTTTCATTCTGTTTGGATTAAGAATATTTTTAAGCTCTGCCCTTTCATTCACTGCTCACATGTTGAACACCTTCTCAGAATGGCACTTTTAAGATGCCAATCGTCAACAGCATATTTCATCCGTAATGGCTTGCCAACTTTCAAATATCAAAAATGTTAGCTGTGGTAATTGTCAGAGTTGATTATATGACGTTCGTACCTTTATTCCAGGTGCTGGAACGGGGAATGCAGGCTATTAGCACCCCGTGTTGCCAAAGCGGTAACCCGGGGTGCTAAAAAAAAGGATTTTGCTCGCTACAATGGGACGTGCGTGGTGTCCCGTGGTAGGAAGGAAAATCCTTTTCCAAGATGGCCGCCATGGAAAGGGAAGATGGGACTCCATTCGGAGCCCCTCTTCCCTTTCCATGGTGGCTAGTGGGAGCTGAGGGAAAGTAGCGTATGCGGCGGTGGCGGAAAAAGGTAATTTGGGAGGTGGGGGAAATAGAGTGACAGAGGGTAGGGGGAAGAGGGCAGCAGGGGGAGCCAGACGTTAGGTGGATTAGAACGCGGGCTTGTACAGGTGGTTCAAGGCCACGTTCCTAGCCATCTGAATGGCTGGCTCCCCTTCCCGGGTGCTAATAAATCTTTATACATTTTATCCATGCCCTAAACATCATAATGACCTACCATAGGGTCACCCATTAACCTGGCTTTGGCAGACCTACCCAAGGTCTTCCACTTAGAGTATCGACTACACATATGCTCTATCTTGTTATTAACATTGGTCAAAAATCATAATGTACCACCAGGGTTCCAACATGTATTAGAATATGATCCATGTATGTGTTTTCCTGTTCTTATTTTACAATGAGATGCATATTCTTGTACTAATTTGACTTACCTGGTTCCTGGTTTATGTATGAAGTTTTGTGGACTATTCCTTTTTGTACTCACTGTATACTGTTTTTTTTCTGTATGTGAATTGCATACCTGCATATAGAAAAATAGAACATGCTGTCCCGTTATTATTCAAAATAATAAATATGGCTGCAATATTTAAAAGGCTGCACTAAAAATACCACTAATACAAGAGTGCTTGTTTGTTTTATATATATTAATCCTGGACTAGGCAAAAAAGTACTGTTTGCCGTGGACCTGTACTACACAGTTGAATCAATTTGCATTGAAATAAATTGCAACTTTTGACTATCACAGCCAGGACAGCCCCCTCTATTATAAACCCTAAACATCATAATGATAGGGCTTTCAGCTAAGATCTTGGCTTTCCGTCCTTATATTTCCCTAAAGATCATTCCTCTCTGTCGGGGAAAAAGACACTGACAAATTCAAGAATTCATTGGATCAGCTGCTACTGGCGATTTCAAGGCTAATTTTCAAGGTTGTGTCAAATATAGAGCAAAAACAAAGAGGTGATGGCTGGAAGGTATAGAATGAATCTTAACCACTGGCATTGCTCTAGGCAACCCTCCAGACCATCGTTCTTTGCCTGCCAAGCCATTACAGAAGGGGAAAGACCATATGCAAATCAGGCTTGGTCCCACCCCAAAAGGGTCAGTCCAGCCCGAACTGCTAGGTCACATCCCTTCTGCACGAGACCACAAGCATCCCCAAACATGTTTCGGCCTTTTTGGGCCTCATCAGTAAGGAGTAGCTTGGGTCTCTAGGCCCAGCAGGCACGGGACCCACGTCTGGGCATACCCGTCCCACTCGGGGTGAAAAAGCAAAAACAAAGAGGTGATGGCTGGAAGGTATAGAATGACTCTTAACCACTGGCATTGCTCTAGGCAACCCTCTAGACCATCGTTCTTCGCCTGCCAAGCCATTACAGAAGGGAAAAGACCATATGCAAATCAGGCTTGGTCCCACTCCAAAAGGGGCAGTCCAGCCCGAACTGCTAGGTCACATCCCTTCTGCACGAGACCACAAGCATCCCCAAACATGTTTCGGCCTTGTTGGGCCTCATCAGTGAGGAGTAGCTTGGGTCTCTAGGCCCAGCAGGCACGGGACCCACGTCTGGGCATACCCGTCCCACTCGGGGTGGCAAAGCAAAAACAAAGAGGTGATGGCTGGAAGGTATAGAATGAATCTTAACCACTGGCATTGTTCTAGGCAACCCTCCAGACCATCGTTCTTTGCCTGCCAAGCCATTACAGAAGGGGAAAGACTATATGCAAATCAGGCTTGGTCCCACCCCAAAAGGGACAGTCCAGCCCGAACTGCTAGGTCACATCCCTTCTGCACGAGACCACAAGCATCCCCAAACATGTTTCGGCTTTGTTGGGCCTCATCAGTGAGGAGTAGTTTGGGTCTCTAGGCCCAGCAGGCACGGGACCCACGTCTGGGCATGGTCCCACTTTGGGTGACAGAGCAAAAACAAAGAGGTGATATAGGATTTTTCCTTTCATGAGAAGTGGAAAACAGTCGAGGAAACAAAAATAGTATTAATTTCAGTTTGTTGACATACGCGCAGCGTACATTTAAAATTTCTATGGTGAAATAAAAATCATGAAGTTAAAGGATGTGTTTGTCCAAAGAATATGTGCTCCTTACATGTGTTTGTGCATAAAATATGACTTATTTTAAAACAAGCTGTCCAGTGGGTTAAATCAATCAGGGTTTGGCAACCTTTGTCTCCACATGTTTTTGACTACAATACCCAACAGCATAGGCAGTATGTGTTATCGAGGTATCCAGGGGGCCTGGAGACTCCCAATGAAGACACATAGCCGTCCAAATGGTTTCCCTGAAATCTTCGAAACCAACTATACTTCTGGTTGAGGAATTCTCTGCCTCTTTCCGCTGCGACCTTGAAGCCTTGTTTTCTGGTTACCATCTATAGATGGGTCTCATGCGGCAAAGCTTGTGCTGAGGATTCCTTGTGTGTGAGAAAACCTTGTCCTCTACTTCAATGGGAGAGTCCTTGTGGCCTCTTCAAATCGACTCTCTGGCATTGGCTCTCTGCTGGGCATCTTGGAGCCTCCCTGTATTACACATCACCTTACTCCTTGACCTATGCTCCAGGATGAGGGACCACTTTTCCCCCCAGAAAGGCTTCCGCCGGGTTAACTCTCGTTGTGGTATCCTGCGTCCTCCTGTACACTATGAGAAAGGACAGCAGGGCCTCCTCCAGGTGCTGTTTCTTATCCGGCCAGCAGGGCATTATGCGCCGGTGAGAGACCCCACAGAACTGCAGGAATCTTGAAAGTTCTTCACTCTCGAAGGGCGAGACCATTGTCACACCTAACAGGTTATGGGATCCCATTTTCCACAAATATTTCTTTCAGAAAGAGAATCACATCAGCTGCTGCCATGGATTCCATGAACCGCAGCACTTGGTACCGTGTGATCTCATCTAGAACAACTGGGAAATGCCTTGACTGCTGCACCATGCCAAAATCCAGGCTGAGGGCACTCCACAGCATGGTCGCTCTTTCCAGAGACACAATGAGTGGGATACAGGTCTTGCTGCTTGACATCAGACGCAGTGGCAAATAGCATCATCTACCTTGGTCGATAGGACCAGGAAACACATTTTAGCATGGAAAGTGCCTTTATCTTGCCTGCACCTTGGCGGCATATATGGGCCAGATATAGCACATGCTCTTGAAGTTCAAGAGGGATGACTGACTGAGACCCCTGGAGAAGCACCCTCTTGAGGCCAACCAACAACTCTCTTTTCACCTGCCAAATACCCTGAAGTGACGCCTGTGCCTTGGGCATCCTGTGTTGAGGAACAGAGAGAACAGTCTTCCACTGGCCCGACTGCAGCTGCACCACCAGATCCTGAAGTCCTTCATCCCAGCGGGTGGCTTCTGCAATGTCGTCCAGGGTCATGGACTTCAGCACCACCACCCTTGAGATTATACTTACAAAACCCTCTGCATCCTCGTCAATTTCACGATGACCATTGGCCTGCCGAAAAAGGGTGTTGTGACAAATATACAGCAGAGATATTGGCACCCACCCAAAAGAGCACCTTTAACCTATATTCCTGAAGTTGCAGGAGCCAGGACTCAATCCTGATGGGTTGTGGGGTGCTGACCCCAGCATGATGTAGACATGTGAGTTGGGATCTGTCAAGAATCCTAGGGACCCCTCACTAATTCCTGCCTAAAATCTCCTCCCAAGTGGTCAGGGAAAGGCGGAAGCTTTTTGATCCTGACCTTAGCTGTGGTGTTCTGTAGGAGTATCCAGGGGAATGTGAGGACTCTGTGGGATGAGATGCAGTATTTGTCCTCCTCTAGGGAGGATGGCTCCACAATGCAAAAGTATGTAATGGCTTGTAATAACCATCTTTTTATTCCATAAGATACACATAATAGTGTTGAAAACAATCTCAAACTCCTATGCCTTGGGAGAAATAAAAATACTTCCAAAATCCTGGAGACTTGTAAGGCTAAAGACCTCCCTAGCATCCAAAGGTACTGTATGGAAGGCATGGTACCAAGTAGTAGACAAAAACACAATAGATACACGTTTTGAAAACCTTTATTTGGTATTTCGGTTGGGTTGGTAGGATTCCTTACTGGCCCTAAATCTAGAATGGGAGTAGTCTCGACCATTAAAACAAATAACAAAATGACAAATGTGTTAAGGGAATATAAAAGGAAAATAATGTCTCAAAAGAAATGTCAGAAGGGCTCCTGTAACAATTCTCTTCCCCACTTTCAGCACAAAGAGTCTAGAGCGTTTCCTAAAAAGGATAGGTGGATGGCACAGTTCTATCAGTCTTGCACACTTTAACTTACTGGTACAATTCAACATTTCAGGCTTGGGCTTCAAGCTTCTGGTAGTTCAATCACTTCCTTAGGTTTCATCCGCCTTGTCATAAATACACAGTTATGATGTGGCAGTTCTGCTTTTGACCTTTACTTTCTCACAATTCAAAACAAGCTTCCCTCTGCCGGGTCGAGCCTGCCTCTCTTTTCACATTCAATTTCTCACTTCATCACAGTTCAGCAGGCCTGGAGCCTGTATATTCACCTTTTCACTTTATCACAAAGTTCTGCACAGACTTCCCTCTGCAGGGCTCGAGCCTGTCCAATTTGTGGGGGTTCTCTTTCACATGTTTTGTCTTAGACATCTTTTCACTGTCAAAGACTTTGGAAACTGAAAGGATTTTACATCGACCTCTGCACGACCACTTCCACCTCTCTTCAAACAATTCTACAATCCACAATCTTCCTAATTTTGCAACACCAATGCTTCTTTGTACTTGTAGTTTCTTATTCTATTTACTTTGCCTTCTTGGCATCTGTCAAATTCCATATGCAACATCAATAATGCCGTGTATCTCTTTCTCCTTGTTTTTCCCTCTTGGCTTCTTGGTATTTCTTTCTCTTTGCTTTACCCTCTTGGCATCTTTCAAAGTTCATATACTTTGCCCTGTTGGCATATTCAGAGTTCATATACTTTGCTTTTGACTTTCAACTTTTTTTCAGGATCACAGTTATTTTCTTGCCTTTGGTTCATCTTGCAATACACTTCAACTCAAAACACAGAGACTTTTGAAAGTGTGATTTCTCCCCGCACGATGACTCTGTGACTTCATATCTTTTCCTTTTACAATTCAGCAATTGTCCTTTCCATTACGTGTTTAATCGGCACACGCGCAACCTTCACGTTTTGGGTTACAGGTACTTTTGCTTTTAACACAAACTGGGCTTTTGTTGCCTTGATAACTCACTGGTTGTGTTATTTGGTCTTCTTTCATCAACACTCTTAATGCAGCAGTAAAGGCATTACGAATGCCTCCTCTGCTCCTCGCCAACTTCGCCATTCACCCAGAAGGGCTGCATACCACTTTCAAGTACCTTGAAGGTTTCTCTCTTCCGCTCACTCGGTTTCAGTCTTGGAGCGCTTATGGCTTCCCAAAAGTATGGAATTCTCTTCTGGCTCTCTCTGGTTGTTCGCAACTGCCGATCAGCCCCTTGGTCTTCCAACATCTATAGCTGGGTTTGCATCAGCCCTGAAAGAGTTGTTCCTTCTCATACCCAGCCTCACTGAGAGTGTGTCTGTGTGCGCCACCTTTTATCCTGACAGGGAGTGTTAACAAGTGGCAGGTGTGTATAGCTAGGATTACATAACTGACTCTGCCTGCCCTCCTTACAGGGACAGAGCCATTGCAAGTCAGTAGGGGTAATCTTTCTGGCCTCATTACTCATCTTCCTCGCCTCAGTAGTATTGTCAATATAAAATGGGGAGGAATTATGGGAGCTGTAGTTTCCGATAAAATAAGCCAGGATAAGGGTTAGATGGGTTGTTGAAAAAGGGGGTTACCATGTCTTATCATCAGGTGTTCTCCCCCACTCCCTGAGGACCCCCTAACCAGCTGATCCTACCTTGCCTGTCCACCCCCAGGGTCAGGATGCAAAAGTGATGGCCTTTCCCTGGCCACCTGAGTACAGGATGCCCGGGGACTAGGTTGTTAAACACCCTCTGGTTTTTCACAGTACAGTCAAAGGAAATCTATGAATAATAATGGCTTAAAAGAATTGCCTTCCCCTTTTCAATCAAGTCTGGTGGCTAATCCTTATGACATTCCTTTAAATAATATTATAATGAACAGAATTGGGTTAAAAGAAAAAAATCAAACTCGGAAACCTAGCTTTGCCATTAGGGACTTTAAGTCCCATAATTCCCTAAATACTGGGATGAAGAAGAGGAATGAAAAGGTACAATATCGTGGGAGTGGTCAGTTCGTTAAGCCAGATGACCCACACCTGAGGGAGACAGAGGCTTAAAAGGTCCGTTCAGGTGCATGCCATAGAGCAGAGAAGAGGAAGCAAGAAGCAGAAGCAGTGTGGTTTGTGCAGGCAGCACAGGCAGAAGCAGGAGGAGAGAGAAGATGCCAGGACCAATGTTTAACAGATATCCGCTGCCGGTCCTGAAAGGGTCTGTGTCTCAAGAAACCTGAAATGCAGAGATTGCACAGTGTGAAGCGAAAGCAAAGGAAGCTTTCCTTCCCAGGAGGCTATCTCCGGTGGCTGACGGGCACCAAAGAGCCTCAGGAGCAAGAGGAGATCCCATTTCAAGTGGTACGGGCAAAGGCAGACTAAGAGATGCAGTTTCTGGGTCGCGAGGAGCCACAGAAGAGAAAGTCCTGTGAGTGGCAAGGGTAATGGAAGTGCATGCCATACCCTGTGAGTTCAGTAGCTGGTAGTGAGCCCGGAGCGCTCCGTACACTTTCACGTGTCCAAGACAAGCGTGCAACAAGTAAGCAACACTCGCGTATGACTGAAAGTAGTTCTAAAAGTGGTTTTGAATATCAAACTATTGAATAGCAGCACTCGCAAATGTCTCATCTAACAAAGCCAAATTATTGTAACTTTAAACATGTGAGTATATTGAAAACCCAGCAATCCAAGGGGCAACATTGTTACGAATGAATACCTACAAGCATTGCCCAAACCAAGAGAGACGAAAATAAAAGCAAATACAACCCAACCGATATTGCTGATGGCAGAAGGGGGATAGTGAAAGGTCCATTAGTTGTGAAACCTGTTGCCCATACTTTGTCCAACATATGGTAAAAGCATTATTTACAGAAGAGTATTATTTATTTATGTATTGTTTATTTGTAACGTGCACTATACAGCAATGATTGTGTTTCAAGGGTATTAAAGAGCACCAATGTGAATCTTGTTTTCCCTGAAGAGTTGTTGAAAGTTTTGAAGCTGTAAACTGTTGAATACTGTGAAGCTGTTAAGAATCTCTTGTCAGTTGATCTTAACCACAAAAGCACTTCTGTTATGAAACGTTGTTCGGGCAGAGGAGGATACCCAGATTGCAAACCTCTGGGGGAGTAGGACTGGCATGGGGGTAAACCAGGTGTGAACTGATGTAGTAGGCCTGGCATTGAAGTAAACCAGATGGAAGTTGAAGAAGTGCTACACAATGGCCCTGACAGAGACAATTTATGTTGTTTGTGGTGCTAATCAAAGAACTGTGTGAAGCTGTTACAAAGAAGTTATATATCTATGGAATGTATCAGTTGTGGCAAATCACCCAGACCAAGACAATTATTGTTGCTATTTAAACCTGTTCAAGCAAGAGGAAGAGCCTTGTAATTCCTTTGTTGCAACTTTCTTGTGATAAGTTGAAGTTGCACAGAAATGTGTTGAAGCTTTGTTGCAAACCAGGATTTCCTTATTTTCTTGAACCATGAAGCAGAATGCTGCTTGAATCTGGAGAAGGGGAATTCACCCAGGTTATAAAGAGAGACTGTGGTTATGTTACGAATCCAATCATTATTATTTTGAAATGCCATGCATTTCCTTGTTTATTTATTGTGTGTATAAGTGTGAGGGACAGGTATACTTTGTTAGAGTGTTTCCTTGAGTTTGTTTTAGGCAGGCAAATCCTTATCAGGGTAGGGATAGTGAGGCGTTAATCCAACCTTCTGATTTGATAAATGGCAATGTTAAGAAACTTTCACAACATTTTCCGGTTCACATTTCTGACCACTAACAGTGCCTGCATTCCAATTTGGTAAAGGCTTTACTGCCATAGGCCACCAGGCAAATATCACCCAGGTGGCCCACCTGCACTAGCACTGCCCAGAGCCCCACTGGGTTGACATTCACCACCTGCTCAATGGCTTTGGATGGGCTGGAGTAGTACATCGATGTCTCTGTTGCCAGTGCCACCTTGTTGGCGACAAATGCATCTTGCTCTCCCTGACCCCAATGCCATTCCCGCTCCTTCTTGGTTACGATCCTCAGCTGCTCTGTCAAAGCGGCCAGGTTGGGGATGAAGCGATCACAGTAATTCACCATGCCCAGGAAGCTCCTCACCTCCGACATGGAGAGTGGGCAGATGCTTCTTTGATGTCCCAGCTATTCTGAGATCTAGAGAGAGACACTTTTTAATGGAAAACAAAGCTGGCAAAAACCACTTATGAGTGCAGAAAATGACATTTTCCTATTGAGGGTCAGGTCATTCTGTGCTACTCTTTAGAGCACGGTGGACAACTGCATCAGTGCTCCTTGCACGAGGCTGTGAAGATCAAGACATTATCGCTCATGTTCAGGACTCCTAGTAGCCCTGCCATAATACCCCTGATTTTGTGTTGGCAGAATTCCACAGCGGAGGACACTTGCAGAAAAAGTTCCAACATGAGACGAGAACGTCATAATGGCCTTGGAGTTCATGTGTAGTGGCACCTGCTGGTTTCTGGACTTTAGATCAATGGTCAAGAACACCTTGGCACCTTGCAGAACTGTCAGGATCGAGTGTGGGAGTGGGGTTGTGTACCCTCTGAATGGCCCTGTTGGGGAGCCTTGTGTCCACACAGATACTTAACTCATCTGGAGACTTGGGTTTGGTGGCCACCACAAGTGGTGACACAGACAGTGTGTGGCTATCTATCCTCTCAATTATGTCTCCCTGCTCCAACCATGGCAGCTCCTCTTTTGACCTTCATGCGCAAGTGGAATGGCATGCTACAGTGGCAGAGCGCCACCAGCTGCACTGATTTGTCCACATGCAGGCTCACCTCCTGCCCCTTGCGGCATCCCACACCATCAAAGAGTAACTAAAACTCCCCCACAAGGTCATCAATGTCGATTTGATACACTCGAAATGCGAAGTGCACAAAGCCTAGGTCTTCTACTGTTAAGCAGCTGAGAAGTGTGTACTTGGCCACCAGCGTTACATAGAACAATGCGGCAATGTACGTTCGCTCATGCATAACACATGTGCAGAGACCACCCTCCAGCAGCAATGGTGAGGATCCACCATGTGTGAAAATGCATATCTGAGACAGAGCAGAACTCAATTTGCAGAACTGCACCGGCATGCCATTTACTGACAATCTATTGTCAATGAGGATGGGCATGGTTGTGGATAAGATGGAGACTAATCAGCACGCATCTAGCATGAGCCCTTTGCAACCAGGCAGATTGCCAAGATAAAAAATGCTTCTTCCGGCTGTTCTTGCTATTGGGCCTTGCTGGGTTCCCGGACATTATGGCATGAGCTCTTTCCACATGCCCCAACTTGGATACCCTCAAGGTTGCCTGTGCATGTGATCGGCCCAGCTCTGGGATCTGTTGAATAGGAATGCCTGCTTCCCTTAAAATGTGGTGCTGCAGTGTCAAGGACACACCGTGCTGGATGATCTGTGTTCTTATTTTGGCCATCTCATCATGCAGCCTGTAGCACAAAGAGCAAGAAAAACTCCCCCACAAAGTCATCAATGTCCATTTAATAAACCTGAAACGCGAAGTGCACAAGGACTAGGTCTTCTACTGTCAAGGAGCTGACAAGCGTGTCCTTGGCCACCAGCGTTACATAGAACACTGCGGGAATGTAAGCTTGCTCATGCCCAACATATGTGCAGAGCAATGGTGAGGAACCACCATATGTGAAAATGCATATCTGAGGCGGGACCAACTTTGGAGCATAACTCAATTTGCAGAACTGCACCGGCATGGCATTCACAGAATGAATTGTCAGTGAGGATGTGCTTGGTCATGGATAAAATGTAAACTGATCAATGCACTTCCAGCATGAGCTCTTTGCAACCAGACAGATTGCCAACATAAAAAAAATGCTTATTCAATGTCAGCCACCCCTTCCAGCCTTGACAGCACAGGTTTGGCCAGGGGCTGGGCATGCCTGATCATGAACTAGCACACCTCTGCAGGACTCACAACTTTGCTCCTCCACGTCTGCAGGCTTGGACTCCCCCTGCTTCACCTTATGGCTGTTCCTGCTCTGGGCCTTGCTGGGCTCCTGTTTCCACAGGAAAGCCTTAAAGGTTGCCTGCTCCTGTGATCAGCGCAGCACAGGGATCTCTTGCAAAGGAATGCGTGATTCTCTTAATATTTGGTGCTGCAGTGTCAAAGACATACAGTGCTGGATGATCTGTGCTCTGCTTTTGCCATCATGCAGCCTGCAGGACACCGGCAGGCGCTGTAGACGTCCGTGATAGGAGTCCAAGGGTTACAAAGTGTCTGGATGCACCTGCCACAACCAAAACCTCTTGTCATCCCTATCCACCATGGAGGAAAGCCAGCAGTGTGCAACAGCGTGGCATTGGCGGCTCTTGGTGAGAGCCCCTAAATATTTTCTTGCTCTCCATCCATGTGACAAATTGAGGAAGAAATTAATTTAGTCTTCCCCACCCGTCTAACACTGGCCTGGTTGTGGAACCAGCACACTTATTACAGATCACTGCAGGTTGTCTGTACATATGAGAAACAACCAGTATTTTTGGAAATACAATAACACTTTTTTATTACTGTGGTTTAAAAATAGCATAACATAGCTATTACCAATGCAAAATAACAAAACAACAACACATTTTTTTCTCCCATGCCCGTGTTGACCAGGGTATTTCAGTGTTGAAGGCATATTATTCAACCTCATACATTGATTCTTTATAATCACTGATTTCTGGTGAGGGTTAGTAAAGATAGTGACTGAGAATGTGGTCCGGTTGACCTCACATCTGTCTAATCGACACATAAGTGGTGTTTCTGGCACTCAGTGGCTAAATAGAATACTGGTGCCTTCTTCAGGACGAATCTAGTGGACTTTGGACTGTCACTTGATGTACCGCTGTGTTGGAGCATCTGAAGGCAAATAAAAATGAAAATCAAAGGGTGGGTGTGTCTCAACAGGCGAAAAAGTCCCGTGTTTAGTGTGCTGGACGTTCTCCTACCTGAGCCGTAGCTTTTCTGTGTGACAGGTAAGCGCGGAATCAGGTGAGAGTTCTTTGCTTGGAGAGCCTTCGGTGCGCTTGGATTAGTAGAATCCTGATTATCTAGGATGTAGTATTCAGCTCAGTGGCTGTAAAACACAAAACTGAATATTTTGTGAGAGAAGCGCATTATGGCTCTTCTGTATCACATGCATCAAAAAGCCAGTAGGGCTGTGATGGCAACTAGTGAAAACAACTGCATGCCGGTTTTGGACGGTTTTGCATGCGTGTGCTCTGTGCTTAATCCGGGTATGAGTCAACAGGGGGGAAGGGTGAATCCCTCAGTTTATTGTGCTCACCATGGGGGACCTGTGTCAGGCTGGGGCCGGTGCTCCCTATGGATGTGCCTGTCTCATATTCAGTGCGAACAGCGAACCGCTTTCAAAAGCAATGTTTCCTTACCTGCGTGTTCCGTGGCCACAGCTCGCTGGAAAAGTCGGCGGTGTCTGTTGTTGATCAGCGTGTTGTTTACTGGGGGAATAGTGTCTCTATTCCGTGTCCAGCTATTGTGTATGGGCTGTATGATTACGCTGTATGTGAGTCAGATGTTCGGCATATCGTATCTAAGCTGTGTGCGAAATAGACACTTTACCGTGCTCTATTTTACATCTTAATGGACACAGGTTTCACTTCATAGTGCTTCATGCTATTATTACATTATTGACATTTGTTACACATAAGTTCTCGTATTTCATAGAGATGCAAAATAATTGCTATATCATTCATCACTCTGTTGTGGTAGGTAAAACGGACCGTTTTACCACAGAAGTGGAAGTACGCAAGTACGCATGTTCTATCGGCTAATCCGCCTTTGATATTTCTTCAGAGAATCCACTAGAGAACAAGACAAGGACCCTACCACAACAGGGTTAAAACCCAAATCTACCTTTATGCCTCTCACATCTATGATATGTCCAGAAATATAAGCCTTTGAAAACAGGATCCTAAGAGAAAAGGACCATATATTCAAGACCAAAAACAATTATAGAGACAACCTGAAAAAGACAGAAAGACAAGCTTTGAGGAACCTTGAAACAAACAACCTTTTTCTAGTAAAACCCACAGGCAAGGGAGGTGGCATAGTCCTCTGGGGAAAAGAACTAAACCAGGAAGGAACCACCAGACAACTCAGTGACACACGGTTCTACAAAAAACTGGACAACAACCCCACAGCACGGCTAGCGGAAGAGATCAAAAGTCTTATGCTGTATGCAAATACACAAGGATGGATTGATGAAGATGAGAAAACATTCCTCACAAAAGAACACCCTGTGACACTGGCTTTCTATTGTATTCCAAAAATACATAAAAACACCACAAACCACCAGGGAGACCCATAGTTTCAGCAATAGGGTCAATTTTGGAGCCCCTGTCCAATTACACTGACATATTCCTCAGACCAAGTGTCAGAAAAATTATATCTTTCATACAAGACACCACAGCCATGATTCACCATCTAAGCAACATCCCGACTTCACCACAAGATATACTGATCACTTTTGATGTAGAAGCTTTATATACTAGCATACCACAAACGGAATGTATCAACATCCTCAAAGAATATCTAGACAAACACACAGATGTATCAACCCCCACCTCATTTATTCAAGAATGTAAACGCCTTGCCCTCACAGAAAACTTTTTCATATACCAAGGACAGTATTACTAACAGATCAGATGGACAAGTATGGGATCCACCTTCGTGCCAGATATTGCAAATCTTTACATGGACAACATGGTGAATGTATTCATATACAACGACAACAACCAATACAACAAACTTGTTGGATGGGTAAGGTACATAGACGATATCTTCACCATTTGGAAAGGGAGTATTTTGGAATTACAAGAGTTTCATGCATGGCTGAACAATGTAGACCCCGGCATCAAATTTACAATGCATTATAACACCAACCACCTGGCATTTTTAGACCTGAACATCATAAGAGCAGAGGATGTAACAATCACAACAACACTGTACCGAAAACCGACGGACAAAAATACATTACTTAATTTCGAAAGCTAGCATCCACAAGCCCTCAAAGAAAATCTCTCATTCGGGCAGTTCCTGAGGATAAGAAGGAACTGTTCCTCACTCCCTGAATACGGCCTCCATGGAAAAGATCTAGAAAACCGCTTAAAAACAAGGGGATACCCAGCGGCCATTATCAGGAAAGCGCGAAAAATGGCAAGAAATAGAAACAGGACAGATTGCCTGACAAAACAGATAAGAACAGGACAGAAGGACAAGATGACATGTGTTACTACCCTCTCACCAGTGAGTAATGTACTAAGAAAGACTATCCTTACCAATTGGCATTTGTTACAAACAGACACTTTTGCACCTACAACGCCACAGTTTGCCTTTAAAAGAAGTAAAAACATCAAAGACCGCTTGGTACACACGTACCCCACAGAAAAATCCACACCCAGTGCCCAAACCACTCTCTGGCAGCTTCCACCCGTGGTTGGACACTACCGCTGTGGCAAATGCTCCGTATGCCACCTCACAAACGCCCTGGGGAGCAAAGGGGGGTGGGGTCGGACTCTGGGTGCTCCTTTAGCCATTTAGGCATTATTTGCTCCAAAGGCCAGGTCAACTTCCTGTTTATAAGTGGGCCATATCTTGTTTTTTTTTTGCTGTGCTCTTTGCTAATTTATATCAGGGCTTATTTTAGTAGACCTGTGGTTTGAAAACGGTGTTATTACATACTAATCAATGGTTTTAATCAGCAATGCGCTCATTTGATAGATTTTACACTGGCTGTCTTGATGTTTTTTTGTCTGTTTTCTGTTAATTTAATGTCCTGCATAGTTTGCACAATTGTTGGCTAGTTTTGAGCCAACTTGGTTGAAATATGTCCGGTTTATAAGGCCAGTATAGCTCTGCGTATTTTGCACACACTGCACAATCTAGCACACCCTTGCACTATTTGCACCCATTTTCAAAGTACTGTATTGTTTGTATTGTGCCAGGCAGGATCCTGTAATTAATAGCTACAGGGACCTTAGTAGGCTATCCCCTGTTCCCCTTCACAGTACCAGGGTGAAGAGGAAAGCAGAGGGATCTTTTCCCCAAGGTCTCCCAAGAAATAAAATCTCAAAAAGACTACAGTCAATTAGCAAGGTCAATCATTTGATCTCAGAGATAAAGGGTTTTTTGCATGATATTGATGCCACTAACTGTAAAAAAGAAAGGACACGCACAACTTGTAGAGGATGCGCGGCATATGTAACAAATATTCTTAAAAAGGGTCCCTTTAGTGTGAGCTTGAATTATGCAGTTTTATCAGAGAATGCAGATTTGATAGTTTTCTGCAAAATCGACCCAATTTCAGAACTGAAGCATGTGGGGTACACTACAAGGATGGCTGAGAAGAAGGATTTATTAGCCCTATTTGAAGTCTTGCATCTTCTAGGACAAGAGGGAGGTAAAACTATTCTTTCCCAATTAAAAGTATCATCACAGCTATGGGACCAGATGGGGCAGATATTATAGAAATATAAAATGAGACTATGGTCCCAAGAGGGACGGGGCCTATACTCAAATATACTCCCACTGATGGGTCCAATGGCCATCCAGGGAAAATTGTACCCTATTCTTGCCTGGGAAAGAGCAAGGTGGAGCACGTGGGGCCAAGAAAATCCTAATTACAATCCCAACTGCTAACCGTTTCAACACTCTTTCTAATCAAGTACCTCCACATGTAAACCCCTCCCATTTAGCAGGAATATGTGGGGAAAGGAAATGAACTAAAGAGGCCCCAAATTATAATCTTGTTGTACAGAGGGAAGAGAGGATCTAGCTAAAGGGGAAACAGAAGATGATCCACCTAGAATCACAGACGCAGCTGAGGACAAAGCAGTGCACAGTGGGCACTCAGACTGAGCTGCCCCCGACAGCAGAACTGTGTAACAAAACACAGTTTATTCCCTCACCAATTCCCAACCGTGGAGATAGTGAGCGTCACATTGGAGACTAAAGTAGCAAATATGGTGAAACTTAACCTTCCTGAATGGGGAAATTAAGGAAATTCAACACAATCTGATAGAATTGGGCAAATTTCAGGCTTCAGAACCAGTATATAACAATGCAATGGAGGTGCCTATCGGGTGGTGGGGGGGAGCTCCCACAACCCTACCTCTAGACCCTTGGGCAATTTTTCCAGAACAGGAAGGGTCTTAGATGCACCAAAGCATCCAGTTTGCGGGACATGGAAACCGTGTAAATGGAAATCTATATCCCCCCTATAGGGTGGCTTTTCCTTTGACAGTCCCAAACCTGATAGCAATAAGGAAGCCCCCTATTTCCAAACCAAATGCAATGGAGCTGAATATACAGGCTAGGGATAACCACGCTTTTGTAGTAATGACTAATGTTCCACGATTACCCATTGGATATCAGAAGGCCACAAGAGCTTAAAAAACAAATGTACACACTGGATCAGGCACATTCATCGGTTATCACTGGTGATATTATAGATTGCCACAGGAGAAATACCCAAAACTTACAATGGGTCTACATACAAATATACCTCAGATCATGGGACCTGGTAGAGGACCTATTGAGTATCGACCATAAGACATACTGCACAAACATAACTGAAATTGTGCTAAGAGCCACGGAATTCTTGCTCCTTAAGGGCACAAGTGAATACCTACACAATGGTGAGTTTAGTTATCATGAGTGGGGTTCAAACCCCAGAACGAAAGAGTATTACATACCCCAGAATCCTGACTCAGGCGAACTCGACGATGTGAGTGACTGGGCGTAGAGACTCAGCGCAGCAAAGAAGAGGGTGGGATCATTAGGCTCTTTTATGGAACATAGCTGGACTAAATAGAGTACTGAGCGATACGTCATGGAACACCGTTATCAGACGTTTCAGTATTATAGTGCTCCAGGAGACTTGGGCCATTGAACTGGTCTCTTTTCAAGGGTTTCAATCCTACTGTGTACCTGCTAAAAGAAACGGAACGGTAGGCCTAGTGGATGGCTATTAGTTTGGGTGGACATTACCTTAGGATCGAGGGTCGTGGAGACCTTAACAGGGTCCTGTCACTTCCATTCTCTATCAATCACCACAGGAAAAGGGGAGGAAATTCTTTTTAGGAACATATACAACAGGCCGTACAGCACACTTACCCTCCTCAAGAACTCCTTAGATCAAGAATATGAGAACAGCTGTGCAGACAAGCTGACCCTGGCGGCCGGCAATTTAAACCTTCAGATCAAATCCATGGGATTTCTTGCAGGCCTGTGGGAGGACCAGGATATAGCCTGGTAAATCCCTGAAGTAGTGGTAGCAGCCCCAATCTGAACACACCAATTTGCAATAGAATCTACGTGCCTATTTTACTCTTTGATCCTAAGTGCCTGTAACAGGAGAACTTCTAAGGACCGACTAGCAAAGAAAACATTCAGCTGGCATAATGGGTTGACCCTCATAGATTATATATTGGTTTCAGCCGCAGATTGGCCAAAAGTTACTGACTTTGAAGTAAAGAACAGAACAGAGAGTGACCACTACCCCATGGCATTAAGCCTCAGGGAAAGGGGGTCCTCACTGTCCAGAGGCCCAGGGCCAAAACCAAACCAAGTAGTAGACATAACCGGGCCTGCATGCAAGTTAGTGAAATGGGTGAAAGTGCTGGAAAATTAATCTAAACCAGCAATTTATGCTGCAATAGTTGGCGACATTGAGGTAATTTGTGCCAATGATACCAACAATCTGGCTGTTTTAGAAGCCTATGAAAAGTTAAATGAAAGATCACTGTCATAACTCCATTCCAGCAGGGAAGGTTAGAGAGAAGACAGTCCACAAAGAGGAGTGATTTGATGAGGATTGTCAAGAGGCCAAAACTCCTGGAAAAGTTGGCCATCTCTAAGCTTAACCTTCATTCCAATTCTGTAGGCTGTCCCCATGACCACCAGTCTGGCTTCAGAGCTGCCAGAAGCACAGAAACTGCTCTCCTGAACACCCGTGAAGATCTGATCTCCAACCTTGTCTCTAACATTCCCTCTGTCCTCATCCTCCTCGATCTCTTCTCTGCCTTTGACACGGTCAACCATACCATCCTGCTCAACCGTCTCCATGAAAACCTGGGTATCACTGATCAGGCTCTGGCCTGGCTGACCTCTTTCTTCTCAGATCGACCCTCCCAGGTCCAACTTGGGTCCTTCCTTTCATCTATCTTCCTCTCTACCTGTGGTGTTCCCCACCGGTCTAACCTCTTGCCCTGGCTTTTCAACCAATACCTGGCAACTTTCTCCCACTGCATTGCCACTTTCTGCTCAAATTTCCAATGCTACGCTGATGACACTCAACTCATTTTCAGGCTGTCCTCTGCCACCTCCTCTCCCTCTCTCATCTGTGATTGCCTAACTGCCATTCAAGATTGGTGTGCCACCATTGATCTTTGTCTGAATGCCAGCAAGAAGGAGATCCTCCTCATCAGCACACCTTCACCATCCTTTCCCCTCACTCTCTGGCCGGCCTCCCTTGGCCCTCCTCCTACCCCCCACCTGCGAGGCTAAGAACCTCAGGGTCATCTTTGACTCCACCCTTTCCTTCTCCGCCCACATCTCTGAGGTCTCTAAAAAGTCAAATTTCATATTGCACCTACTCAGAGGTACTCTGCCTTTCCTCTCCTTCCCCCAGGAGTTCATGGTATCCCAAGCTCTGGTTCTCTCTAGCTTGGACTATTGTAACAGCCTCTTTCTAAATGTACCTGCCTCTACTCTCCGCCCTCTGCAACTAACCCAGAACAGGACTGCAGGACCTGTCCTTGCCTCAAGCCCTGGGATCGTATATCTCCAGCTCTGAAATCTCTCCATTGGCTCCCAGCGGATGCAAGGATTAAATCCAAAACCATCTGCATTGTCCACAAGGCTTTCTGGGGCCTGGGTCCAAAATACCTTCAGCTATCCCTCCACAAATACACCCCCTCTCAAGCTTTTCACTCCTCTAGCTCCAACTCCCTCCGGGTCAGTCGTTTTTCAAAGAAACAAGCTGGGGGTAGATCTGTGTCTTCGGCTGGGGCCTCCCTCTGGAACAGCCTTCCTGCCACTCTAAAACTTGAGGAGAACATCTCCGGTTCCAGAAGCATCTCAAGACCTTCCTCTTTCCTTCTGCCTTCACTCCCCCTCTCCCCTGCTGATCTGTTCTCTCTTGGCACCGTGCACCTGGCCACCCTCTGTCCCCCGGGCCCAGGTACCTGCTCACCCTGCCACCCTACCGCACTATCTCCGGACCACCCCTTGCACTAGGGTCTGTATCTGTAGCCATACAGCCCCCCCCCTTTTTCTTCCTGCACTTATCAGACCTACCCTGTCTGCTGCCTTAAACCTAGCACTTGCAAATTGCTGGCTGCACTGCCACTGTTTGTTGCATTTATTATTTATTTATTGTTATTTATCTGTTTCTCCTCAGCTTCGAACTTTCCACTTCTCCCCCTTCCATGCACTTTTCCCCTCCCCCTCTCCCATGCACTTGCGTGTTCTCAATGTCACTGGGCATAGTAAGATCGCTGTTTTGTTCTCCCCTGTTGCCCTCCCTTGCCTTGTCGCGCTCTGAAACACTTGTGTACGAGCGCGATAGAAATAAAATATCAATATCAATAGGAACATTATTGACTGTGCTGCAGCAAAGGAAAAGGTTGACAAACAGAATCTAAGACAAGCCCGCACAGATTATAAAAAGATAACGCATAGGAAGAAAAAGGAATTTTTATTTGATAAATGGAGGTCCTCGTATGATGCTCGACAATCTAAAAATAATGTAAAATATAATGTAAAATATAAATGCATGTATAATGTTAAATATAAATGCAAAATAAAATAAATGTTCTATTTTGGAAATTGGTGACAGATACAGAACTGAAGGGTGACCGCAAACTAGAGTGTTGTATTAATGCTGAGAACTGAGGTCAGCATTTTCCAGTTCTCATTGGCCACCAAGACCTTGCAGCACTCTCTTCTAAGTCTTGTACCATAGAGCTTCCATATTCTTCCGATTACCCTTGTATTACTCTAGCAGAAGTTGAATGTGCTCTATCTCATTTGAAACGTGGCAAAGCTGGAGGCCAATTATTTTTAGAATGCTTTATTCTATTATTAGGAAAGGCCAAATACCAGAGTCCTGGAGGAAGGCTGTACTAATCCTGCTGTATAAGAAGGGCAGGATGAATCTCCCGGAAAACGACCATCCGATTTCCCTTCTGGACAGCATCTGATTCCCCTTCTGGACAGCACGGGTAAACTTTTTGCCACGGTCATCCTTGCTCACCTCCAGGACTGGGCTGACAACAATATAATTATTGACCTACAGGTGGGCTTTAGGAAAAGAAAAGGGCACGTTCGACCAATGTTTCATTTTATATTTGTTGATCCAGAAATACATAGTCCTAAGGAAAATGAAATTGTACACAGTATTACTGGACCTTAAAACTGCTTTTGAGTCCGTCTCTCGTGAAAAACTGTGGAACATTCTCATTCATCGTAAGGCCTCTCCCAATCTGATAAAAAATCATATGTTTACTGTACTCCGGAAGTAGTGCCTCTGTAAGTTTTGAGCTGGAAGGGAACACCACAAAGTCCTTCCCGGTAATAGGGGAGTAAGGCAAGGTTGCACCTTGGCACCCCAATTATTTAACTTCTATATTCAAGAGTTTATTGATGCTTTATTGAAAGTATGTCAGGATTGCCCTAAAAAAACCAACAAAAAAAAACAAATAGCAGGCACTATTTTCTGCGGAGGATGCAGTTCTTCTGGCCACTACCCCACATGGCCTGGAGAAAGCCCTGGCGATTTTCACTTTCAAATGTAAGGAATTAAAGTTGGAACTCAATATAGAAAAATCTAAGGTTTTGGTATTTAGGCCTCGTTTCTCAAAATACTCTCCCTTTGTGCTCAAGGTGGAGGAGGTACAGTAAATGTTTCGATTACCTCGGGGTGAGGTTCCAAGATACGGGAGGCCGAGAAGAACAGGTGACCAACATGGCTACATTTAGAGGGTCCATCAAATCCTTCCATGTTAGACATGGAAGTGATGCTATTTCCTCTGCTTTGAACCTTAATTGAAAGAAAACGTTACCGGCAGCACTATATGGGTCAGAACTATGGGGTCATGCCAATATTGCCGAAGAACGCTCCCTCCGTCTTGGTAATCATGGAACTTAATGTTGTCCCTGTGGCTGTCAAGTTTAACCTTAGACCAGTTTTATTTTGGCTAAAGTTATGGACCCAAGAGGAGTTGGAAAATTCTCAGTCAGCACCGAGTCATCTCATGTCACTAGATAGTGGAAGATCTTTAGCTTGGGTTCTTCACATAAAAAAATCTTCCTTGAAGTGGGTGAAGCCAACTTGTAGAGTAAGCCCTTTAACCAGTTCATGGGCTTAAGGAAAAGAATCAAGGAGGTTTTGACTAACAATGTCTGCAAGGAACTGTTGTATGATGCCATGAAACTTAAAACAGGCTTAGTTACCTCAAGTCCACCTCCTTTGGCCATAAACCATATCTGGAAAACATTTGGCCATCATTTGAAAGGTCTCTATACCTACACCTAAGAATAAGCATGTTACCAGTGGCTGTTTTAAAAAAATCATGGATTCCAGCTAATACATCCCAGTGCCCGATAAATGGGAAGACAAATGAAATGGTCCTTCATTTTATGTTAGTATGTGAAAAACCTTAGCATCTAAAATTAATTTATCTGAGACCAGTCTTGCTGAAGGCTGGGTGTAGGGACACAATCTCGGCAATGAATACACTTAGGCGGAGCCTAGACACTTTTGTGGTGTTCGGGTGTGGTTCTTAAGGAAGAGGTTGCTGAGTCTGAGGCCTATTTGAGTTTGTTTATATGTTAAAAGCCTGTTTGGTAGCAAGAAGAAGGGTTGATTGCATTTTTTAACAATTCTTCATGGTATAAACAAACCAAAGGAGTTGTATAAAACCATGGTAAAATTGTGTATCGAGGTTGCAAGCAGGGCTCTCCATATTGTTTTTAACCATCTTGATCAATTATACCTTTTTGTTAGATTTTTGCAAAGTTTGGTGAGGTTTGGTCCGGGGGCGGGGGCAAAGTTATAGGGGGGGGCCCAAAATGTCTTTTTTCCCATAGACTGAATGGGGAAAAAACTTTGGTCACGCCTACAGCGCAAACGGCTGGACGGATTTTCACCAAATTTGCGGCAGGAGCAGCAGCTTGGTCACAAAAGCGTGCTTTGTAAATTTGGTGAAAATCCGTCCAGTAGTTTTTAAATAAATGACCAAAAGGTAGGTCACAAAAAATTAGTGATATCTATGTCCGGTCCGCGGACACACTTCCCTGTTCGGTCCGTGGAAAGTGTCGTGATTGGCTAATCGGCTTGCGTCATGTCCACAGACATGCATCGTGTTCGCTGATTGGATGGTGAGGAGCGTGAAGTACATCAGATTTTTGGAAATGCCCGCCATCTTGGATTCGTGGACAGCGGCCATGTCTGCGGACATCGCGGTAAAAACATATGAAAAAACGCAACATTCCACTTGTCAAACTTATCAAATAATCTCTGGGGAGGTGAGGGGTGATGAGGATGGGATGGGATATGGCTGCAAGAAGCAAAAAAAATGGGTTTTTTTTTCTGCGAAAGTCTGCAAACAGTTCGGATGTTCGCGAACAGTCCTGTGAAAGTTTGCGAACACCTTAACATTACAGGGTTGATGAAATGTGCATGTATATTCCTGGGCTGATTCTGAGTGGGTATGCAAAGTTTGGTGGGATTCTGTCATGAGGGGGCAAAATTAGAGGGGGGATCCCAAAATAATGTAAAGGCTTATAAATGTGCCATTGACGAATCCTCACTTAATTTGGGAAACTGATAATACATTTTGATATGAACGTTTTTCCGAAGTTTGGTAGGATTTTGTGAAGAGGGGGCAAAATTAGAGGGGGGTCCCAAAATAATGTAAAGGTTTATAAATGAGGTGCCATTTGACAAATCTACACTTCATTTGGCAAACTGATAATAGATCGAGATATACATGTTTTTGCGAAGTTTGGTGGGATTCTGTCAAGAGGGAGCAAAATTAGAGTGGGGGTCCCAAAATATTGTGAAGACTTTTAAATGTGGTGCCATTTGACAAATCTACACAAAGGTTTTCAAAAAGATTATAGATCTAGATTTAGATGTTTTCGTAAAGTCTGAATGGATTTTGTTAAGTGGGGGCTAGGTTATATGACGATTGTATGTGCATACATTTGACACTTTTGAAAAAATAAAACATGGGTGGATTTCCAGCAAACTTGCGTAAGGAGCATTGGCAAGGACTAAAAGCATGGTTTTGCAAATGTGCCAGTGTTTTATTATTTGACAAGTGGCATTGGCAAGTGGCTGTTAGTCTGGACGGACGCTGCCTCACCTTTTCCCTGTGTCTGCTGCTACTGAGACCACCGCCATTGCCGTCAGGAAGAGGAAGCCCTTCAGAGTGTTCTGCACCGTAACACTCCAAGTTCCACAATACAACGCGCACTTTGGCCACGCCCCTATATCCCTCTCCTTGGGATTGGGCTAGTATATTTACTGTGAAGCCGCGCATTGCGCGCGCGCATTGCAAGTGGCTGTTAGGCTGGACGGACGCTGCCTGACCTTTTCCCTGTGTCTGCTGCTACTGAGAACGCCCCATTGCCGTCAGCAAGAGGAAGCCCTTCAGAGTGTTTTGCACCGTAACACTCCAAGTTCCACAATACAAGTAATGGACTAAGTCACGGACTGTTTCCGATTGTTTCCTATTGTCTGCTGTGTTTACCTTGTGTTTACCTTGTGACTTTGTGCTTTTCACCACTGATTGCGGCGAGTGTCTTCCCGACTTGGTTTTCACAAGAGCCCTTTCTTTTTCCTTTTCCTGCAGCGTGCACTTTGGCCACGCCCCTATATCCCTCTCCTTGGGATTGGGCTAGTATATTTACTGTGAAGCCGCGCATTGCGCGCGCGCATTGCAAGTGGCATTGGGAAGTGGCTGTTAGGCTGTTCGGCTGGAGGAGGGAGGAGGAGGTAAGAGTTATTGGGGATTATGAAGATTTTGTACAGGAGGCGGGGTTGATGTGTTGTGTTGCTTAGGGGGTGTGAGGTGACAAGGTGAAGTTAGAATCAGCTATAAGCACCTCCTTGTGTGTGAAATGGGGAAAGCTAAACTTCCACCCCGCAAAGATGTGAGGGGGGATTTCTTTGTGGCAGTAAGCACCCAGAAGGACGAGTTTGACCAGAGCAGCTGCTTTACCGCTGCCTGAGGCCAATGAGGAGGAGATAGACCTACTCCAATGTGCACAACAAGGTCCCCAGTTAGAGAATCAGGCTGAGGACCCAATTGATCCCTCGCACGAGGCTGAATTTTTTAAAAAATTGCCCAAGAACGGTCCCTTCTGGAGAAAATGAGTGAGGACCTGGTTGATTCCTCTCAATCGCTCTTTGGGGAGGACGGTATAGGGAACCCTGACCAATCTATAGGGATGCTAAACAACAGAAATAAAGAGCAAGAGAATATTTCTAAGTGTAAGGATAAGGATGTAACCAACAGAAATAAAGAGCAAGAAAATACTCTTAAATGCAATAATAATGATGTCTATGATAAGTTGAATTATGATAAATTGTTGGATTTTTCGAATGGTACTACTTTTGATAAGGAGAAGACAACTGAGTTTGGATCGAATTCCTCCCCGTCGGAATTCACGGTTATGATGACTATCTTTAATCGCTTAATTTTGTCGGAACTGCGTAAGCAAACGGAGTGTTTGGCAAATGTATTCACTGAAATCAAAATATTACCAGATGGAATATCAGACAAACTGCTAAAATCTCTCAGGAAAGAGGGGGAAGGGGTTGTAAGGCCGATGGACGTTGCTAAAGAGCCTCTCCGGGGAGAGATAATTATGGTCGATGCCTCACAGGAAACATCCCGAGATGTGGTCGAGATGGGGGGAAATACCTCACTGGAGGTAATTGACCTAATAGGTCCGGATGCTATAAAGGGGACAGAAGGGCAGGTGGTACCGTTGACTGAATTTAAACTGTCTAAAAGACAGACAAAAACAAATGGCTAAACAAAAAAAAAATACAAAAATAAAAACGGTATAATGGCCAAAACATCTAGAAAATGTATGAGAAATATTAGTCAGGGTGAGGATCTGGAGGAATCTCCAATGAGAGGTAATATACAACAGCAGAATAAAAAGAGTCTAATGGATGAGGGAAGGACCTCTGATAAGATGAGGGATCAAGCCACTCAAAGTTCATATGTAGAAGGTGATCGACAACTCTGTGAAGTACTGAAAAATAAAAACAAAAGTGATGTGATATATGAAATCTTTAATGTGGTTCCCCCCCAGGAAATTACAACGAATATGGGGTGGCCTGTTAAAGATAAAGACATTAATCGTTGTATTAGTAAGGATGGACCCATGTCTAAAAATAACACAAAGATGAATGATGTACTGACTGAGAAGGCCCTGGGAAGGAATATAATCCCCATTGCCGTTGGAGGAGGGACTGGGGAGTAGGGACTGGAAGGTTCCTCCTGACAATGTACTTAAAATTCAGCCGAGCATGATCTTGGATGTCCCCATCCTTGGTAACAATGAATTGGGAGTGGAGAGTGGGATAAAGCATCCGGGTGAACTAACCGGGGAAGCTATTGCGGGGGTTCAGAGGGGATCCATCGCCCCCCAGGAGAACCAGACACTTGCAGGCAAAACAAAGGAGAATGCAAACGATGAATCACTCTATCAAAATATACTAAGGGTCTTAAGAGATAAACAACTACAGGAGGTATCGAATATTGGGAGGGAACTGCGAAAGAATGTCATGGGGGAGGAGACCTATGAAGAATATTGTGATGGAGGGAGGGGAGAGGCTTATGGAAGGGAAAAGGAGAGGAAGGAGAAGGATCAGCTCCATCAATCTCAGGTACTGGACCTGAAGGATCCGGTGGGACCGGACCTCCCGGCACTAGTTCTGACTACATTGTTTCGGGACCAGTACAATATCTCCTTAAATAGACCTTATATTCTGTCTCTATTGGGTCAGATCCCAAACTTAAGCTTAATTGAAACTTCGGACATATATCTGGTTGACTATATACATACACAGAGGCTGGACTATGTCCGTATTGTGATACCATCCCCATTGGTTAGAAACCTTTTGATGAAGGAAGCAGAGGAACTGTATCGTAGGGGCTTTGATATTTTTGAATATGTACAGACCCAGCCTCATCCAAGTGGGACATCGAGAAATTCAGACAGAGAACAGAGGGATAATCCTTTGAATAATTACGAAGGAGAAAGGAAGGAGGAGAGGGTAAAGGAGGAGTTACAGGATTGGAGATGGCTCGCCTTGTCCCTGAGAGAGTGCATTGATAATCTCAAAAAACTAGGGAAGCCACTCTAGTAAAGAAAAATGGCACTTTGAAATTGTTAAATTGGAATTCGAGAGGGTCGGCAAATCTCCTAAATAATGTGAATCTAATGGAGGATTTGGCACAATATGATATACTGTTTATCCAAGAAACGTGGTCAAAAGTCCCTCTATGTTGGGAGGGATTTACAGTGTGCTCACTTTGTGCTCAGGGTGGTGGCAGGGGCCGTCTGAAAGGAGGCCTATTTATTGCAGTAAAGAACCTGTTACAAGCTAAAATTATGGGAGAATGGGCCTTTGCTCATCATTTTTTGGCAGTGGGTTTCGTACTGTTATATAACAACAGAGTTACACCTTTTTTGTTGGTTAACATTTACTGGAACCCGGCTGATTTGTCAGACAAGCAATTATGCCTGGAACTATGTATTTAGGCTTTTTACTGCAGAATTGGTTGGTAATCAATACAGGAGGCCAGGTGGTGATCGCAGGTGATCTCAATGCTACTATACAGGGGGACCTGTTCACTGGTGAAGTGATGATTAGCAAATTGGGGGAACTAAATCCCAGGGGTGATAACCTAATAGCCAGGGGGAGGATGTGGTCCCACTTCGCAGAGATGTGGGGTTTGGAAATCCTGACAAACATTCAGCCAACCTGGATAGCCAGAGGCTGCAATTCAATCCTTGATTATATTATGTGTTCAGGGGACCTTTTCAATTGCTCAGGTAATCTACAGTGCATTGAGACCACCGGGAGCGATCACTGCATTCTGACGGTGGATATAAGTATCATTGTGTCACCTGTGTCTAATATGGGCTCCGAGTATAGTATTAATGTTAATCAAGCGGGGAACCGAATTTCTTGGACAGGATCAAAAAGTAGACAATTTACTGCATCCATGATAGCTGATATTGAGAATTTTTCAGAACAGCAGAGGGAATTGACCTATGCAGCAAGGAATTTTACAGAATATATAAGGAGTCCCTTGGAAAAATTGGATAAAACTAACAAGAGGGTAATTCAACCTCGGAAAGGATGTGCCCATAACTTTGACTTAGAAATTAGAGACAAAAAGCGGATCTTGCGGAAAGATATAAGAATAATTAAGAAATCGGGATTGTCTGTTATTAATATGATTAATAGTATCAAAAAAACTAAACAAACATATAAAAACTGGTCCATACAGCACAGAATAATCAAAGGACAGAGTGATGGGGAAAAACTGTTGGCGTCACTAAGGGGTACTAACTCAAGACATTTCTGGCATCTAATTAATAATTGGGATAATCCCCAGAAAGAGTTCTTAGTGAATCCCATTAATGAAGTAACGTGGAAGGGTCACTTTGCAAAATTGTATTGTCCCAAGGTGGATGTGACGGATGCGCTAGGGAGACAAGACTTACCCTGGTGTTTGAATTTCACCACCTGGGACATAAAAAATCTAATAATAAAATCCAAAAATTCTGTGGCACCGGGACCAAACAACCTGTCGAATAAAATACTTAAATTTGACCCAGAACTATGGGCGAGAATACTTGGCACGTTATTTACAAATATACTGGTGACCAAAACTTTTCCTATGTCGTGGAGGGTATCGATTATTATACCCATATTTAAAAAGGGTTCCAGGTTATGTCCGAATAGCTATAGACCAATCGCCCTGGCAGACCCGGAATCCAAACTCTTCTCGTCACTGTGTTACGAGATATCCAGAAATGGATTGACGAGAAGCAGCTTTTGGATATGAGACACTTTGGCTTTAGGAGAAATATGGGGACGGAATGTGGGGGACTCATTGTGCATTGCTTGAGAGCGGAATCTATGAAAAAAGTGGGGACCTCTGTCTTTATTGTGTCGATGGACCTAAGCTCGGCATTCAACATGGTCGATAGGAATATATTGTGGATTAAACTAAGAACTTTAAACATGCCGGCAATCCTGTTGGATATTGTAAGGGCAATATATTCTCAGACAGAGGTGAGAGTCAGATTAGACTCAGCTGGCACACTTTCGGACCTATTTACAATTCATAATGGATTACGTCAAGGCTGTAAACTGGCTCCCACAATGTTTAACCTATATGTTAGTGGTGCATTTCTGGCTCTACTAAATAGGGGGTTAGTTTCACCTAGACTTTCGAGTATACGGATGGCCTGGCTAGCTTACGCTGATGACTTTCTCCTAATTGACACCACTAAAGTGGGTCTTCAGCAAATGCTCAGAGCTTTTGAGGGTTACATTGACTCAATTGCACTAAAGATTAACCCTGACAAAACTGTTATTGTACGACTTGGGAGAAAGAACAAGACCTTAAATAGGTTGACATGGGTATCGGGTAACATCAGTCTTAAAGCCAAAGGGGAATTTAAATATTTGGGTTTCTCGATAGCTGGTACACTATCTAGACCGCTACTGCGCACTCAATTGAAACTTAAGGCTGACATTGCTATCTCTCAAACGCGGGCCCTTGATGCAAAATTTGGGAAGTTCTCAATGATCAGAGAATTTTATATCAAAAAAGTGATTCCTAGATTGATACATGGGGCTGAATTTCACGCCTTAACATGGCAGAGTAAATGGGCCTCAATTGAAAGTAGCATCTGGAAATCGGTACTGTATCACCTGCCGAAATGTATCCCATTTAATTTAATCAAGTATGAATTGGGTCTTAATTCGCTGTAGGCCTTGGTGACCTGGAGAAGGATGTCGTTATGGAGGAAATGTAATTCTTCAGATACAAATACCTTGTATTATTATGCAGGCCAAGATACCCCTAACCCTTTTATAGTGGAATTGAATGACGAGATTACAAATAGTCTGATGAAAATGGGGCTATCAGCCACTTCTCTGAGAAATAACCCGGCAAGGGTGAAAGAAAGTGTCCTGGGATTTGACTGGATCCATACCAAAAACGCGATATTGAATACAAAAATATACCAACAAGCGTGTGCACTAAATAAATGGCTACCAATGATGGAATGTTACTTAAATAAGTATCCTAATATAACAATCCGAAATGACTTCATGAGTTTTAGATTCAATGGTCTGCCCACAAACCAAATATTAGCAATTAGATCTAATGCTCAACTACTATGGCCATGGTTCAGGTTTTGCTGGGTATAAGGCAAGGTCGAGGACCTGAAACATATTCTTTTGGTCTGTCCGGCTTTGAAGGGAAAAAGACTGCTATATTTTGCCCAATATGTTAATAATACTGCAGAAGTGGACAGAGAGCTAATTTGGTATAAAATGTTACGCAACTGTAAAGGCAACTTGAATATCAGGGTTGCAACATTTCTAAGAAACGTTTGCGCTTTGTTTTAAATATATAGAGAACTTTTTAGATTGTCAAATTTTGATGTGGGTTTCTTACTATGTAAGAGCTTTGAGAATGATTTGGGTTGTTGCTTTCGGTAATCTTATGCAGTTCGGGTATGATAAAGTAATGTTTCAATGAGCATTTATACTAATCATTGCACAAGGCATAAGATTTGTCATGACTTGTACAAAAGAATATTGGATTTTTATTCCTCTTGGTGTATGATGTTCGATCTTTTGTTTGGAATAGTAATGAAATGCTATTTCTGTTTCTGTTCGGAATTTTGTAATGTAAATTAACTTTTGTAAAGGTTTTTCTAAACCAAAACAAATAAAGGAAAAAAAAAATAATTTGACAAGTGCCATAATGTAGCTACAAAAAATTGCGGTATACCTTTAGTGACTGAGGGGTAGCCTGTGTCCATGGGCAGTGGCCAGATTGTCCGGGTCATGGAATAAGGTAATGATCCGGACAATCTGGCTACGGGCCATGATCACAAGGGACAAAACAAAGGATTAAAGTGGCCATGTCCACCTGGTTCTGGCTTTGTGGTAAAGTTATTTCGAAATTAGGATAGATTTGAAAGGGGAGAAAAATGTGCTCGTGGTAATATGGTCATAGGGTTCTCTTTTTGCCTTCTGCAGGCTGGAATGAGGGGATAAAGGTCCAGATACCTCATTATCCACCCTCGCTTTGCTTGGGCTGATAACTTGGGATGCTGAGCCGGTATCCACCGTTCCAGTCCCTGGAACAGAGGATGAACGCCACAATATTCCATTAGCATAACACAAAAAGCAAATGGAAATGTTAGAAAATGTTATTTAGTCTATGTACTTTACTGAGAAATATAAAGTAGATGGAGTGTATACATTTTTTTTAGTTCTATTTTTTTTAAATCTTTTATTTTTGTTGGCAGAGGCAAATGACACACACACACAGCAGAGCAATTATGAAATGACAATCTGAGAAATCCACACCATATAGTAGCACATATAAAAAGTGAGAAATGGCCACATGCAGAATGCAGCACTACAGAGCATCTGGTATCCAAGCACATGACAGTAACAATTACGGTGAGTCGTTCACAGAGGAGCGATCGTCAAGGCTATTAAGGTAGGTGTTAAGGGCAGTCCAAAGGTTTTTAGGCTGGGATCGAGCCGGGAGGGTACTGATGTATTCCTCTTCACAGTTCCGAGACCAAGTCACTAAGTTCAGCCATTTCCGGAAGGTAGGAGGGGCGGAGCACTTCCACTTCTGCAAAACACACTTTTTGGCAATTATACAGCACACATTCAAGAGTTTAGCCGCTCCTCTGGCCCCCTCATCACCCAACGCCCCAAACAGTACACCGAGCGGGTCAGGTTCAATTACAGTATCACAGATTTCCGACAAGGTTTTCAGGATCCCATCCCAGAATGGGGCTAGCTGCGGGCAGTCCCAGAACATGTGGAGATGGCCCGCATCCTCCCCACCACAGCGGGGGCAGAGCTGTTGGTCGGAGCGGGCGAACCTGGATAGCCTGCGCGGGGTGTAGTATAGCCAATTCAGTAGTTTATACTGTATAGTGCGGTATCGGAAATTCAGGGAGACCCTGCTAGCGTGGGAGCACATTTTCCCCCATAGTTGGTCCGTGAGTTCTACCTCGAGTTCCGGAAGCCCAATCGTCCCGCGCCCTAGAGAGCTGCGGTGTGGCAGTTGTGAGAAGGAGTTTGTATAATGATGATACTACCCCGCGGACCCCACCAGAGTTGGCAATGTAGGTAATCTCGGGGGAGTCGGGGGGTTCATTGGGAAACTCAGGCCAAGCGTTGCGGAATGCAGCACGGAGTCTGTAGTATTGCAGCAGTTCCATCGGTGATCCCGAGTGGCCCGGCTTCCAAGTCTGTGGTGTTATGAATAGCCCATTCGGGTAGAAGTCAGTTAGGGCTAGGTACCCCAGGTTCCGCCAGTGTCGTGCCAGGGCTATGTCGTACGTGGGTTCCAACCCAGGGAACTGCCAGGTGGGGAGCCACTTGTAGTATGGGCGTTCCTCACTGCCTGCAGCAAATATCTTCCTCCAGCCAATAAGGTGGTTCGGACTGGGTCTATGGGTGAGTCTGGCTCGTATTGGCGGTGTAAAATAAAGGTCATTATATTGATGCCAGCGGCAGCAAGGTTTTCTAGCTTGACATGCGGGCGAGGGGGAGGCCCAGGGTACCAGTAGGTAGCAAACTGTGCCTGCGCTGCGATCCAGTACCACATCAGGTCAGGAGCAGTGAACCCGCCTTTCTCGTAGGGAAGAGTCATGGCAATCCATTTTTTTCGTACTGCTCCAGAGTGCCACAGGAACTGTGCGCACAGCTTGTGTAGGTCTGCAAAATATTTCTTGCCGGGCCATAAGGGGACATTTGTGAATGTGTACAATAATTTGAGGAGCAATATCATTTTAACCAGTGACAATCTCCCAGCTAATGACAATGGGAGAGAGCGCCAGCGCGCTATCTTGGTCTCCACCAGTTCTGCCGCGGCCTGGTAATTGTTGGCTAAGAGGGTTTCTTTGGTCAGAGACACCTGAATTCCCAGATATTTGATCCCGTCAGGGGACCACCGGAGTGGGTACTCCGTGACTGGTTGGAGCGTGGAGCCCATGAGGGGAAGAGTTCGGGTTTGGTATAATTGATGGTGAAGCCAGAGAATGTACCAATGCGGGTGATGTTGCACAGAATAGGGTCAAGGTGGAGGGTCTGGATCTCTGACGAACAGCAGTACGTCGTCTGCGTAGAGTGAGATCATTTCGGGGGTGTCCTGTAATCGTATCCCTTTGTGTGAGTGGCGCTCCCTGACAAAGTCCGCCATAGGCTCAATGGCCAGTGCGAACAGGATCGGGGAGAACAGGCATCCCTGGCAGGTGCCTCTGAAGAGAGGGAACAGGGCGGACATTTGAGAATTGACACGGACCCTGGCAACCGGGAAGGTGTATAGCAGTCTAATGTCTAATGTATGCAATCATCCTAGGCCCGATGCCCATGGTCTCCAGGACCAACCACATGTACTTCCAGGACACCATATCAAAGGCCTTCTGGGCATCTAGGGTGACCGTGACTGCACTCACCTCTTGATTGATGCGTGTCATAACGTTAAGAAGCCTCCTGATATTATGTGACGTGGATTTTCCGGGCACGAAGCCTGACTGGTCGTCGTGCACCATGTATGGCATAACAGGTAGGAAGCGGTAAGCGATCACCTTGGCAAAGATTTTTGTATCCAAGTTCATGAGTGAAAGGGGCCTGTATGATCCACAGTCATCGCTAGGCTTAACATGCTTCAGCAGGACCGTAATAACGGCCTTGTGTAATGCCGGGGGAAGGGATCCCATCCGGAGTGACTCCTTCCACACCCCGAGCAACTCAGGGGCCAGTATAGCCACATGCTCCTGATAGAATTCCGCCGTTAGCCCGTCGGGGCCCGGCACCTTTCCTTTTGGGAGACTGGAGATAGCCTCCACTATTTCATCTAATGTAACAGGGGAGTCTAATTGGTCTCTCGTCGCTGGGAAGACGATAGTGGTGGGGATCTGTTCTAGGAGTTCCCGCATCTGGGAGTCACTATGTTTGTGGGGCTGAGAGTATAGTTCAGTGTAGAAGCCCGTGAAGTCCTCGAGGATATGCTGATCGGACCACTGCATCATCCCCTGACTGTCCTTAACACAGGTAATTTGGGATTGGCCCCACTCCGCCCTCGCCAAAGCGGCCAGCGTTTTGCCGGGTCTGTCTCCCTTGCCGTATTTCCGTGCAGCCTCTGGCCGGCTGAAGTACTGTACTTCCCTATTGGCCTGCTCATTAAAGGTCTTGAGCTCCTCACTAATCTGGGAGAGGACACCAAGGTCGACCGAGGCCGGATGGGCTCGCTCCAGGTCCCGTATTTTGGTTTCAGTTCGGGACAGAGTGGCTCTAATGGTTTTGAGGACTCCCGATTCCCGAGAGATGGATGCCCACCTAATGAAGGCTTTGAAGGTGTCCCAGCGGACCCCCAGGGTGGTGGCCTGTGGCAAGTTGTGCTCAAAGTAGGACTGAATATCAGCAAGGATGTCTGCCCTGAAGACAATGTCCTGCAGGGCGGCTGATTTGAAGCGCCGTGTGTTGATGGTGGGAGCCGGAATTCCCAGTTCAAGGGATATCAAAATCGGTGAGTGGTCAGACAGTGTGCGTGCAAGTATAGGTGACTCCGCAACCCTGCCCAACATAGGGCCGGATAGTAGGAACAGATCGATCCTGGAGGAACTGTCATGCACTGATGAGTAGTAAGTATATTCCCGCGTTTGCGGATGTAATGTCCTCCATGCATCATGAATGGCAAGTGTCGCGCAGTGGGTCAGGAGTCTACGCGCTGCGCCTGGCAGGGACCTAGCGGCTGTACCAGTTCCATCCATCATGGCATCAAGAATGAAGTTCATATCCCCACCCCAGATGATCGGCACTCCCATGTACCCTATTAATATGGATACCACTTGGTCAATAAATTCGGGAGAATCAACATTAGGGCCATAGTTATTCACCATCAAATAGTCCCTGTTGGCAATGGCGCAATACAACAAATGTATCTTCCCTCAGGGTCTATGTAACTCTTGTGTAGGACAAATTTAAGTGACTTATGGATCAATGTCAACACCCTCTTGGCACGTGTGGAATATGAGGTGAAATATCTGTGAGGCCCCCAGGTCAACGCTATACTCCTAGCCAGTGGGCCCGTGGAGTGTGTCTCCTGCAGGAGCAATATTTTGCAGCAGTGCCTGCTGGCATATGCCATAATCTTGCGGCCCTTCATATAATTGCTTAGGCCCCACACATTCCAGGACATCATCGTTGCCGGCATTCTAAAGTTCTAAATGACACACACTTAGACAAAGAGCCCATGGAATGCATTTCTTGCATAGGTGATACTTGCGCCCATAACTACTAATGTGGGCCACGACCTCTGGAGCCCTGGCACAGTTACTCAATCCCCAAGTGCTCCTAAACATCGTAGTCATAGGCATCTCGGAAGTCTAGTGCACATCCCACCACTGTTGTCGTAGTTCAGATGTGAAACTGAGCCATCTCGGATGCGGATGCTCCAGTGTGACGTGGTCTGCCAATCCGCCTCTGCCTTTTACTATAACATTTCTCCAGACCCCAACAATACCACCCCCCGCCCACACTGCCCACCCCCAACTTGCAGTGTAGATCTCCCACCACCAATGCAGGTGTCACCAATTAGACAGACTCTCCCCAAGAAGTAGAGGTCGGCGGGCGAAATCCGACAGAGATAGGCCCTATTTAGAGCCCAACAGGGGCCAAAAAACAGTGACAACCAGCAAAACATGAATGTTGCAATTGCAGTAAGGTGTGCTGTTGCCGTGTGGGCGGCTCTTAGAATAACATGTAGGACAGCGAGGGCTGCCAGAGGGAGGTTCTGCAGTGGACGGATCCTAAGACAGATTCCCATAGCTGGCTGGCCGTTGCGGGCGAGACAAGACTGAAGAGGTGTCTAGGGCTCATGGCCAGTTCGACGCCCCATGGGGCAAGGAGATCAGTGTCGACCGCACCCGGGCCGGGTCTCAGCCCGATCGGGCGCTGGGGAAGCCTGGTTAGCTGGATTTGCAGTACATTGTTGCCATGGACACGTTCAGACTCTCGGAGTTAGTAGATAGGTAAGTTTCTTCCGGGTAGTAACTCACTGGATTAACCGTCATTGGCGAGGTCCTCTGCTGGGTTAGGAAGTGGTAGATGCGCCTTAATTAATTTCACTGCTTCTTCCGGGACAGTGAAGACGTATAAATTGCCATTGTGTGTAATTTTGAGACATGCTGGGAATAGGATAGCATACGGAACAATGCGTTCTCTGAGCAGCTTCTTGACTCTGATGAACTGGCACCTCTCCTGCTGCACCACTATAGAAAAGTCTGGAAAAATCCTAATAGTGTGTGATTCAAGGCGCAGGTCTCCCTTCTCACGTGACAGGCGGAGGATGAGGTCTCTCTCCCCATAGTTGAGAATCCTGGCTATAATGGGCCTTGGGATGTCGCCCGGCTTGGGCCTTGGTGCCAGAGCTCGGTGAGCGCGCTCGATGGTGAAGTATGGTGACAGAGCAGGGTTCACCAGCAGATCTTTGAGTAAGGTCTCCACGGCATCCTCCATGCACCCCTTAAGGGCATTCTCAGGGACCCCTATAATTCGTAGGTTATTTCTGCGGGAGCGCGATTCCATGTCGTCACACTTAGCTTGCACACTCTTCATGTCGTGCGACAGGGAGGCAACAGTGTTCTGTAGTACATGTTTCGTCCTCGTTTGCGGATATCCGATTCTCAGCGTCGGTAATTCTGGTCCAAGCCTTATCCACCCTCGTTTTTAAAGAAGCGACATTGGCGTTGATGTCATCCAATTTCTCGTGAAAGGAAGCAAAATGTTTAGCCATAGATTCCATGAGTGTAGTCAGATCAGGGTATGTGGCAGCGGGATGACGGTTAACCTCCTGCTCCTCCTGTGTGGGTGAGTCGTGACCCACCTCTCCCCTCGGGACAGCTCTGGCGAATCTATCCATGGCTGCCCCCTTGGAGGTTCCCCTGGACTCGTTTGGCATTGTTGATTCAGCCCCAGGAACGGCGCGGACCAAAAGTGTAGTCACTAAGGGGAGAGTGTGGCCCATGGACCGTGGGGGTCAGAGGACAGATGTTGCTACCCCATAAATAGCAATGGTGGTAGGTTCTGGTAGAGGTGGGGTCAAGATGGCCACAGGCGGTATGTTAGCATGGGGTTGCCCCTGGGCCCAGAGGAGGGAGGGTGCCAACAGAGGAGCCCAGTGACTATATAGCAGGTGTAGGGTGGGGGCCAGGTGTTTAGTGTTCACGGGGCCCACTGAGGATATCCTGGAGTCTCCCTTAAATTGCCATATTGGTCCTTATAATGGCTGATGTTATGTCAAATATCAGTAGATTTGAGGAGAGGTCGGGGGGTGTCTCTGGAAGTATGGAGGTTGCTATGAAATGTTTCAAAATGTTCGCCGACCCCACAGTATAGTCTGTTCAAGAGCTTGATTTATACTTGTGGGAGTAGAATGTATATTCTTGACTAGCTGGATCCTTTGTCCTCCATGTGTTGTTATGTCACAATAATGCAGCGGGACGGTGCGAGCCACAGACCATGTCCGTGCCGCGGGGATTGCGGGCGTGAAAGGTGCCTTGTGAGGGAGCTTCCGCGGCCTGCACTCCAAGGCACGCAGGTCAGGCTCTGGCCCAGATCCAGAGCGTGAATGAGCCCTGCGGCCCCCGATGAGCAGCAGGGCAGCAGGGAAGGCAGAAGAGGCAGGGAGCGCCGAAGCTGTCCAGAGCGGGACCCCTCCCCCACACCTCACCTGGACGGTGTGGTCGAGACACTCCGGATCACTCTCGCAGCCCAGCCGTGGCCCAGCTACCCCACGCGGGTCGGCGCCAGAGGTTCCACACCTGACGATGGAAGGGGCCAGGGGCACGCTCCCGCGACAGCCCCAGCAGGAAACCGCCTGCAACGTGGATTGCCCAGGGGGGCGGCCGCAGCCGGCGGCGCAGGCACAGTGCCCCGATCGGGCCGCGGACAGCTCAGCGGGGCTCTCAGAGGGATGGGTCGAACATACGGGAGTTGCACCCCACCTCGCGCCGCCGCCCAGTGTGTCAGACCCTGGAGAGGAGGGGACAGGGGCCAGGCCAGCACAGCGCCTCCAAGGAGGCTGTAGGCCGTTGTAGAAGGGGGGCCCGTTCACAGGCTTCCAATGTTCCAATGTTCAATTCGAGCTGGAATTTCACAGACTGAAGCCCATCACCGAGGGGCAGCAGCCCAGCTGCAGTATGTGTGTGCAGGACAAAGGCGAGCGCAGATGCAGGCAGATTTCAGCCAGGCCCACACGGAGCTCGAGGGCTAAGCAGCCATCTTGGGCTGCTCCACAGCGCCACTTTTAGTTCTATTTTTTAACTGTGAAAGGTGGTTCCTAAAGGCATTTGTCATTTGTTGTTTTTGGATGTACATTTCTTGGCAGGAGAGCTGACAATGAAAGGTGGGGAGGGAAATGAGGGAAGAGCAACCAAACACTAATGTGGAGGGGTAGGTGGACAAGGGAAAATGTTGCACGTGTGTTATTTCTAAGATAAGGGGCACTGTTTCTCATGATCCTTGATTACAGGAGTGGTGGTGGCTCTTGGGGAGGAGGGATGGCATCAGCTGATGCCATTTTAAAATAAATAGCAGTTTTGCAAAAAATATGTACTGTGCACTAGATTGTTAATGGATAATGAGTAGGAATAGGTATTGGAGCTGTGCAAGGGAAATTTTGAAGTTGGAAGTTCCTAGATTAGTAGAAAATGCATTTCCGAACTTTCCGCCAAGCAGAGATCTTATCGTGAAGTGCGGACGGGTTGTCAGACACGTCATCATGCCGCGCACCAGCGTATGTTCATGTGGCACTGTCCGGAAGGTCTGCTATGAAGTCAGAAGCTCGTAGACGTCTACGGATGCAAAACTATTTGAAATAGTTGCAAGAAGTGTATAGAAGTATTACAAATTAGTCCAGATGGTATGAAATGGCACAGTTTTAAGGTGACATTTCGGAAATTGGACACAAATATTGCTATATTGGGTAAGTATGATATTAGTAAATTGCAGGAAAATAGCATGCACTGGTAGAAACCTATGAAATTCAATGAAAAAACTTTGTTAAAGGGACGTTATGGTTAAGTTGCACTAATAAAAACCTATGAAATTCAATGAAAAAACTTTGTTAAAGGGACGTTATGGTTAAGTTGCACTAATAAAAACCTATGAAATTCAATGAAAAAAACTTTGTTAAAGGGACGTTATGGTTAAGTTGGACTAATAAAAACCTATGAAATTCAAAGAAAAAACTTTGTTCAAGGGACATTATGCTTAAGTTGCACTAATAAAAACCTATGAAATTCAATGAGAAAACTTTGTTAAAGGGATGTTATGGTTAAGTTGCACTAATAAAAACCTATGAAATTCAAAGAAAAAACGTTGTTAAACGGATGTTATGGTTCCAAGTAAAACCGAAAAACCCCTGAAATTCTCCAGTTATGGTAAGCTAAGCAACCATAACTCGCGCCACCACTGTGCACTGCTAAGACTAACGCCCAGGACATCAAAGATGACATCACACATGTCATTGATCTTTGATGTCCTGGGTGTTAGTCTTAATCCTGGGTGTTAGTTCACAGTGGTGGCGCGAGTTATGGTTGCTTAGTTTACCATAACTGGAGAATTTCAGGGGGGTTTCGGTTTTACTTGGAACCATAACATCCGTTTAACAACGTTTTTTTTTTGAATTTCATAGGTTTTTATTAGTCCAACTTAACCATAACATCCCTTTAACAAAGTTTTTTCAGTGAATATATATATATATATATATATATATATATATATATATATATATATATATATATATTTACTGCATATTACTGTTTTTCTGTTAAATGTTTTATGTTAGACTTAAAGGCACAATGCCGATTACACGTTTGTTGATTGACTGAATGAGTGAAAGGATGCTTGAAGGGCACCCTTTGCTTATTTGTATGAGTTATTATTTGGCTGCAGGGTTTTAAATATCTGGTATACCTCCCTCCCAGCGTAGAACAGTAGCATACCCATCATAGCACCATTATCTGCATCCTTCACAAAGAATATCTCCAACCTCATCACCCACATGTCCCATCGAGGACCCAGGGTTGCGGGGGCACCAAGAACATCAAACATGGCTACTGGATTTCCAGCAAAACCTCTATGGTATCAGCCCACAGAGGCATTCAGATGGCTACTGCTACTGAGTGATCCAGCTGATGTCCTGGAGGATGACACATCATCCTCCTCTTCTGTAATGTCCAGGCTTGATCACTCAACATCAGACCGGAGGAGCGCATCAGCACACACACCCAGAACAGGGCCTATAGCTGACACACCCAAGACTCACTCAGCAGATGACTAGGGGTGAGGAAGCAGGGAGAGAGTGGCACGAGAACCCTGACCAGGGCCGCAAGCTGAAACTCCCAAGATCCCCTCTGCCGAGTATCAGGTGCAGAAGACCATGAAGGGGGGGAAAGGAACACTTACATCCGTCATAAAGAATTAGTAACACGTAGGAAATTAACATAGGCTGAAGAATGTAAAAGTAGTGTACAGAAAGTAACATAGGATTCTGCGAACCAAGAGAGGGACTCATTTCATTGGTAGTCCAGATGCAACTATAGGTGGATAAGGGTGCAGAATACACGGACAGGGAAACCAATGTGTGAAAGATGTACAAGGTGAATGGGAAGCAAACTAGCATTGAGATAAGTTGCCAACATGGAGGAGAAACTAAAGAATTACAGCCATTTTCTTAAACATGGAGACCACAGAAGGCTCAAGGATTAGCAAAGTATAAGAATCCAAGATGCTGAATTATCAAAAAGACATTTATTTTAGAAGCTTCTGAAGCTGCACAGATAGCAGTTCACAGTGAGCGCCAAGGTCAGAATGCCAGGTAGGGAGTAGTGGATGAGGTAACCCAGAAACAAGATAACAGTTCTCGGGACGCAAAACAAGTAGACTCCCAGGTTATTTCGATTTAAAATAACACAGACAGCCATTGATGTCCTGGTTCATGAAAATAGTATTCCAAAAGACTTTAATAGAGAATCGACAAAGGGCGCCCCAAGTGGTGACAAGAAATACAACATACACTACAATTTGCCGAAAACGACAATAAATAGGAAGAAACTCAGTCTCAAAAATGGTCCTTTAACACGTGATCAAAACATTGTAATCACTGGCTATACATTATGATCCAAGCACAGATAAGACACCTGCTGAATTCCCAAGCACACAGACAGACACAAGATTGTACAAAATGCCATGTACAAAAAGAAGGGTAGGCCTCATTGCATAGGAATCACATGGAGGGGATTTAATTGGAATTATCACAAAACATTGACTTATCTCCCCCACCTTATGTCTGTTTCTCATATCTTTATGGCCATCAGTATGACCAAGGTTGGTGAGCAAATTCCCAACCAATAGAAATCCCTTGTGTTACAGAGCCTATAATGAACAACGACAACCAATTAATTATCAATATGATGTTATTGAAGTAGTATCTGAAGTAGGTTGGGCTCAGGAGGAGCCATCAGATATATCTAACCTAATCATAGAACTAACACCTATATACTCAAAATGTAGTTTGTGATGTTAGCCAATCAAATGTTTTCATCAATGCTGTAACTGTGACTGTATTATGATGACACAGTTGATGTGTCTTTTGTTTAAAACCTCTCACATCTCTTATAATGTTGAAATCTGATTGTATGTTGTCCCGGCCAAGTGTTATGCTTTGTCTAAGATTGGTTATTCCTGTGCACTTTGAGTACTCCATCATTAAGTATTGTTTTTACTAATGTGATAAATTGCCCCCTCTTTTACATTTGGTAGCAGAAATTTGTTCCTTAGGAGTTTTGAGGATGGTCAAAGGATTCCTCGCTGCATCCCCCTTGGACGGCAAGGGTGGCCTGAGGAGAGCAAAGCAACATGCAATTGAGAAGAGAGGTCATCAGGAGCCCCCGTTGATGCAAAGTCCTACCCGGTATAACAGGTGCCCCGCTGGGAGCAGAGGGTGGAGGCAGGCAGATACAGGAGGCTCGATGAGGAACACCCTTAGGATATCCTTTGATGTGATTATAAACTGGGATTTTGCATAGTATTGATTTGTGAGATATTTGACATATTGAGAGATTGAAACTTTTGAAATGGATCAGGAAATACTGCATGGTAAGCACCCTTTAGGGGGAAAGAGATTACAAGAAGGATCCCCGGCATATAATGTGAAGACAGCTGTACTTTAATTGAGTTAATACATGTTGGTGACATATATTTCTTTTATTAGGGTATAACATAGGAGATTAAAGGTGTTTTTTTGTTGGGAGAAGAAGGAATTGGTGTTAATAGTAGAGATTGGTTGAGATTGTGAGCAGTGTTTTTTGCTATTGGTAGGAAAGTGGTTTTGTGACACTTGGGACCTGGGTTATGTAAACAGGATCGAGTGCGCTAACATTGGGGAGGAGTGCGTAAAGAGAGAAAGGGTGAGCACGCGTCGCAGCAGTGTTTATCAACTATTGGTAAATTGTGTTCTATATCAGCATGTCAGACACCCCTAGTGTCCATTTATGTAAGTCACTACTGTAAAGGCATCATGAAGCAAGACAGACAACAGATTCAACTTTCAAATGAAAAAAAAAGTATTTAACTTAAATGTCAGGATGGTGTAAGACCTAACTTACCCTATATTAAGGTGGGATTTCCATACCTAAATAAACGAAAGACAGTCTGAGTCAGTAAGTTCAACCTAAAAGTATGCCTGTGTCCAAAAGCTATACTTCCCCACACAACTAAAGCAAAATAATGTGTAGGGATGTCAGCAACCAAAGTAACAGTGTTCAAATGAATGTTCTGAGCTGCTTCCAGCTCCAGGCTTACTCTTGGCCCCATTCCTCAAGTTGAAGACATTTGCAACAAAAGGGTGAGTAGTGAGGACAACTGTCCTCACTACTCACGCAGCATGTGGCTGATTGTGGAGGTGCCAGTGCACACATGGAAAGATGTGCTGAGACTGTCAAGGCAGCCATCCAATCCGCAAGCAAAGACATATGTGCGGAACTAGCCGCGGTGCGGAATGTGCTCGGTGAGCTTGTACAGACAATAAGGGACACGCGGCATACCGAGCAGCCCAGTACCTCATCCGCTGCAAGTTATGCTGCAACTAGCCCCGTCCGCAGGTCAGCCAGGAACCTGCGGAATACAGGCAGGGGGGCCCCAGTGGCCGGGAGAGGGGGCTGCCAATAGTGGCCGCCCAGTGGACAAATGGAACATTACCCACTTCATCACGGGCACCGTCACACCTTTGCAGGGAGTTCAGGGGGAGGCGAGAGGGGGGATTGGGTGTGTTGGGGAGTTCAGGGGGGAGGGGGGATTGGGTGTGTTGGGGAGTTCAGGGGGGAGGGGTGAGGGGAGATTGGGTGTGTTGGGGAGTTGAGGGGGGAGGGGGGATTGGGTGTGTCAAACCTATTCACATTCATAATACACTTTTTCCTTTAGCACAAATCAAATGTGTGGACATTGCTCATTTCGTATGTGTGCTTTATTGGTGTACAGTCCACAGTGTGCATGTCCCAGATACACACAGTGCCCCAAGTGCCGTCTCCATGTTACACACACCAGACGTGTGTGCTAGAAGCATTGGTCAATGATATTTTGACGCATTTCACGCCCCTCCTGTGCATCGCGGCCTCCATGAGGTGCTGCCCCATCCACACCCTCCTCATCCTCATCGTCATCGTCAGGTGGTTGCAGTTCAGCGTCAGGGGGAAGGGCCACATTTTGTCTGACGCACATATTGTGTGGCATGACACATGCCATGACGATCTTTGCCACCTTCTCATGGCGCAACAGGAGTGCCCCACCAGACCTGCTGAGGCAGCGAAACCGTGCCTTCAAAAGGCCAAATACCTGCTCTATCACCACACGGGTACGTGTATGTGCACGGTTGAAGTCCTCCTCGTGCTGGTTCTGTGGGTTCCAGACTGGTGTAAGTAGCCACCTCTTCAGGGGATAGCCTGAATCACCTGTATGTGGGCAAGAATGTATGTGTCAGTCATGACGTCAAACTGAAAACTTGACGTGCCACCATGGCTTGCATCCAACTGTTACTTCGGACCACTTTGACATGCACTAATTGATTCACACTATGCGACACGAATATGCTCATGGCTCTTATGGACTGTTGTGCATGCCATCAATCAATGTGCAATACACAGAGGCATGCTCAATTTATGAACTTAAATGATTCTAAGCATTTAACAAGTTACAATATATTACTGCTTCAAGAAACTTGGCTTACTGATTATGCGATTTGGCCTGATTACGACTTATCATGTGTTCTAGTGAGCAAGCAAGCATGTGGTCGGCCCACGGCAGGTTTATTAATGGCAGTGGTAAAGGAATTAAAGCGGAAATTGACTCTTTGGGCATCGCCCCACCCTTGTCTACAACTCGTAAAATTGATGCTACCAGATGGATGTATGCCTCCATTTTCTCGAATACACCTATGGCCAACTAGGACATTGCTAGCTGTGAGAGCAAAAACATCTTATGATCAAAAATGTAGATTCTGTAAGATACCGACATCTATTGAATCCCTTAAACATCTTCTGGTAGAATGTCCAAGTTTAAAAGATCTGAGACACAACCATTTCTACAAATTGTTATATGAATATCACTGTTTAAACCAGCAGACTCTGTGGGGAATACATTTTGAGTGCTCAAAGAATATCCCTAAATTTAGCAACTATAAGATATCTGAGAATACTTGAATTGTAGTGTCCTAGATACAGAATAGATTGATACTCGATGCAATGTAAGTTTTCCAAGTTTCGTTTTAATGTGTGAATATTTGATGTTCATCAACATGCATGTTAATGTAAACATGTGCTCAAGTTGATTTTTTATGTTTTACAACTAACTGTTAATTGAATGCAAAGAACTTGCAAAGCATGTGAACAATGCATTAGAAGTTGGAAAAGTTGTATTTCAACGGATACTACTGAAATAAAAAATAAAAAAAGAATATTTACCCTTTGTTGATTATTGTTTGCTGAGGACACCGATATTTCTCTTTGTTAAAACATAAACTGATCTCAACAACTGCCATATATTACTATTTGGACCAACACAAGAATATCACCTTTCCCTTTGCAATGGGTCTGAAAATTTGCTTGTAGGCACATGGCTCCTGCCTCATGGTACAAGAGGCTCATTACCACCACACTCCTAACAAGCTCTGTAGTCAATACATGTCCAATCCTCCTATTGATATTTTGTTAGGGCCTTAACAAGTTCATGGATGATCACAAACTCACTACTTTAAATACAATAATGTCATCACTCCTTGAGGGATGAATACATGCATTTTTATATTCGTAAGTTCCAAAATCATAGACTACAGCTTTCCCTGGATGTAGAAGACTGCCTTATCTTTAGTTAAAAAAGTTCACCAGCAATAACCAGCCCTCTATTGGACTTCTATTCAACAAAGCCACAATTCAGAAAAAACAATCAAGGAGGAGGCTCATCAAAGAGTCAGCAAACAGTGTTGACTCTACATTTTGTCAATGGAATAAGGGAATATTAAAAGGAGAGGTGGAGGTAGAGTCTCATCTTCAGATTTTATGCTGTGGGTCAATTCACAAATCTCATTGTTTGAGAAAGGTAATAGCCCGCTCGACCAATTTACGTTTTGAGTCATTGTGTAATGTACCTGTTGAAGCACAATCTTTCACTGTCATTGACTTGAAAAATGCATTTTCTCAATCCCACTGCATACGGATTCACAAGATCTGACGTCATTTTTTTTTTATTTTTATTTGAAATAAACTACAGTGTATGCACAAGGAACAACATTTCATCATACATACATAAGAGATTCATACCAGAGCAATTTTCCTACGTTCACTCCCTCTTTTCTTTACACCAAGAACCACCCAATTCATAAGTTCATTAATTCCCCATTCATGCAGCCACCCAAAGAAAAGGGTGAAAAATTGCTAGTGATACGCTACATTAGACATCTACTGCCAAAATCATGTCCAAATAGTTCACAAGTGCGCAGACCAGTTTTGTGTTATTCCCAGAGATACACCTTGCCCACCACTCGTCCATGTTGTTATCTAGTGGGGCAAGATGTAGAAAGCATTGATTTGCTAACTGAGTGCATTCAATGAGCAAATGTCTCAAAGTTTCAACACATACTCCACAGAAGCGGCAGAGATTGTCTTTTATGGATTTGTCGTTCCTTTGCCAGAGTATTTCTTTTGTTTTTAGGATATTTATCCAAAACCTGAGAAATTGGTCGCGACGATGGCGAGATGTACAAAGCAGTAGATAGTGTGATTGCTCGTTCAGTTTATTTGGGTCACATCTCATGGATTTTACTGATTCCATTGTTTGACGATTTTCTTGATTCACAATCCAGGCCCAATTTTCAAATTTCTTTTTTGCACTTTGTGGGCGATCTATGATCTTGTAACGCTCACCTGGTTCCCTCGGAGGCGCGGGTCTTGACTGGGCGGTGAAACCGTCTTCAACGTTAGGCGTAGGATTCGTGTGGCTCCCAGATTCGGCCCCCTTCTCACCGAAGGTTTGACCTGAAGGGTGAGGTGTCTGCAAGTGGAAAATCAGGGTATTAGTGGCTGGAAGGTTGGGAGAAGTTCCAAGCCCCTCTCTCCCTCTCTCCCCGTGGTACACGGTCGATTGTTGTGCTCACCTTAAATAGGTGAATGCTGGGCTCTCCATCCTGCGTCTCGTGCAGGGACGCTGGGTCCAGTTACTTCACTGGATATGAGTTCAGCCTCTTAATTGCAGAGGGTAAGTTGAGAGTGATGCCGCCGTGTGCTGCACGAGCGTGACTTGTAAGTATTAAAGTTCCCTTTAGATTGCTCTCTTCAAATGTCTTATCTCCTTAATGTTTATGTCTTTTCCCTTTCAGATGCTGTCGGTGCCGAAGAAGATGCTCCCCCCAGGTTCGTGGCAGAGAGCGTAACAAGAAGATGGTGAATACGAAGGCACGTAAGTAGAAAGGCTGCTCTAGGGCTGTAGAATGCACCTTAATGTCTCTTTTGTCTTTACAGGTGCCGGAATGCAGCGCGAGCAGAGTTGGAGCGAGCGTAACACAGGTAAGCAGCTTTGTAACTAAGCGTTACTAACCAATGTTCTTTGTCTTTGCAGGCCCGATGCCGGACGAGAAATGCAGAAAAAACGCCTTGAATGCTGCCGATGGATCGGGTAAGTTGAACCGCTAACTTTGCCTTTGCCTAACCTGTGCCTTTTGTTTTGCAGGAGCTGCTGAAGACTGAGGATTAGGTCCCAGCAGGTAATTTTCGTATTCACAGGATCCGGAACTGAGGATTCGCTGGAGCTGACACGGTGAGCGTCCTGCTGCAGATGCAGAATAACGCGAAGCACATTGCACCAATCGGGTGTGGTTTAAATAGTCCATAGGAGTGCTTAGGTGTCTTCTTCCACAGCCTCGCCCAGGTAAAAGAGTTCCTGCTTCCAGAAGGGGTCCAGCATCAATGATCCAGGGAGTGGTGCCTGCCCCACCCAGAAGGAAAAGTAGACCCTGCCAGAAGAGAGTGAAACATCATCTTGCTGGTAAGTAAGCAGCATGGTCTGCTGCAGGTAGGTCCACCCAAGCACTTTCACACTTGTTATGAGCCCGGCGCTTCCTGTGCCGGGACTGGTCCATGCTATGAGCCTGACACCACCGGTGCCAGGACAAGGTCCAAAAGGTCCCTATTGGGACTTGCTGGTGCCGATAGTATATGTTATGAGCCTGCTTCCAAGGATGTTGGGTAGGTCCTGACTACTTGGAAGCAGTGGTCATGACAGATCTCTCGAATTATTTATATCTGCAGCTTCTAAGAATGACAGTAGCTTGCGGGACCACAAGTTAAGTACATTTTTATTGTTGGGAGCATACTTGTTGGCAAAGATTTGGTAAGCTAGTGCTGCAGCCTTTAAAGCCATCTTGCGCATTTACATGATAGAGTTCCAAACCACTCTACTATGTATCGAGTTTAAGGATAATTCATGTCGCAGTATTGTCATTGATGTTGATTGTGGCAGCCTTAATAAATAACGCCAAAAAGCCCTTCTAGCATTTGCCAAATTTCTTCGCCTATATTCCATGCTGCCTCAGCGCCAAACGCTATGACTGGCACAACTTTTTGTATATAGAATCTTAAGACCGGTTCCAAGGAAAACTTTACATAGTGCCTATTGATTTTCGCAGCTTGACGAGCGAGCATCAACCTTTTTGCTTTTAATTCTTTGACCCAATGGTGTTCGCAACTAGAGTTGTTAAATTCAATGCCTAACTATCTTATAGCGTCAACAGAAGCGATTTGGGTATCCGCAACTTTCCATCTGAAGGCTTTGTTTCTCTTTGATTTCAAGTTTCCACCAATAAGATTTTTGTTTTTGCTGTGTTTATTGTCAGTTCATTCGCGATCAAATATTCCTGCAGACTTGTAAGAAGGCGCTGAAGACCTATTTGTGTTCTGTCGATCAGCACCAAGTCATCCACATATATGATGCATTTAATTGGTATTTGGTTGATCATTGGCAGAAAACAGTGGACCTGCTCAAGATGGTTTGGCAGATCAGCCAAGAATAATTTGAAGAGCTCCGCCGCGAGCGGACAGCCTTGTTTAACACCTTTGTGGGACCAGATTGTATTGGATAACAGCCCGCTGTTGTTTAGTTGCACTCTAATGGATGTTTGGTCATGAAGGGCAATTATTGGCTCGAGAATAGAGTTAGGACATCACCATTTTGCCAACTTTGCCCAGAATAGGCCACGGTTCAGACTATCAAAGGCCTGTTTCATATCTACAAAGGCAAAATGAATTTTTTTGTTTGCCTTTAGCGATTCAAGTATCAAAATGGTCAAATTTAACAGGTTTACGTCTACACCGACACCTTTCGTAAGACCAGTTTGGCGTGTGTCCGCAATCAGTGAGATCTTAGCCCAATTTGTGAGTTTTAGTCTTAGATTTGAGCCGAATAATTTGCCAATCGTATCCAGCAGTGCAATTGGGCGATAGTTGTTCGGATTGTCCCAATTGCCCCTCTTGTGAATTGGTACAACTATTGCAGTAGTCCACGAAGCAGGCAGTTTTTATAGCACTGCAATTTTGGAAAACAGGTTCCCAATAAATAGTGTGACTTTAGAAATTAGATCAGGTCCAGCTGCACGCAAATTTTTTAGTGCTTTTATGGCTTCAAATATCTCAACGTGTGACATCTCCACATCCCATTGGGTGTCAGCAATGATGGGTGGTGGAACCGTCGCAAGGTTTGACCATTGGAATACCAGAGAGAAGTGAGTATCCCATGTCTCTCCTGACATTATATTGGTGAGCATTGGAGTGCATTTCAAAAGGTCCATATTCAAAATCTGCCAGGTTTCGCGTGTGTCAGAAGTAGATTCAGCATTGAGTCAGCTCGGTCCTGATTGATGACAATGACATGTGATTTTGCCCAGTTTCTATAAAGAGCTCGTCTTGCTTTCTTGTATTTCTGATCTTGGCAAACATTTTTTTTATTGTTCTTAGATCTTTACGTAATGCCTTTTTTGCTTTGTGTACCACTTTGCTCTAGTGATGTAGATGCAACTGCCCTTGGTTCCTGGATCATTTTGTGGCAGAAGTGAAGTCTGTTAGCAGTGGGATATAGTTGATGCCTTGAATAGATGAGCTGCTCTTTAGCCTCATTCCAAGCCCATGGATCTGCTTTCCATTCATTCGGAGACAATTGCCCTTGCAATTTGTTTCTAGATCATTCTGATAGATGACAGCCTTGAAAGTCGAGGCCATCATGCAGCTGAGGTGCAAGAGGCTATGGTCACTGTGATTAATTTTTCGAATTTGAAGATTTAAAATCTTTGATTCAAAGCTTCTAGATACCCAGATGTATTCGAGTATACTATGTGTTTTTTGACGGTGCCACGTTGGTTTTGGGGGGACGTCACCTTTACCATTCAGCATAGACAAGTCTTGCATCGTCATTTTTTTTGCCATCTCTGCCCTCTAGCCACAACCGTGGCATCAGTTAGTCGCTTATAAATCTGTAGTGATTCATCAAACTGAAACCAAGAGCAGTTTAGGTCTGCACAGCAGATTATCGTCAGGTTGTTGTAGGATGAAATGGCCGCATCTATTAGCTCAAAGATGGCATTTAGGAAGTCATTTGTGCAGATTTTTGCAGGATTCCAGTATCCATTTATAATCAATAAATACTTCTTTAATTGAGAGCTTTTAGCTATTGTATGAATCAGGGTACCTTGCACATATGTGTTTGGATTTGTCATAACCAGTGCTGACCAAGTTTGCGTTATTCGCACCATTGTTATTAGCCCCGAGCTTGGACGGCCTCTAGCATTTTTTTCTGCAGGATTTAAGAGAGAAGTAAAGCCATCACACATTGGAGTTTTGTGGATCCAAGTTTCCTGTAGGCATATCACAAACACATGTTCCAAAGGGAATTCAAAGTCATTAAATAAATGTTTAAACCCGCATGTGTTCCATGATAAGAACTCATGCAGGGCCTCGTGATCTGTCAGTCGTGGCTATTGAGAGCTCCTGTTCTTACTCAAGTTTGCTTTTTTCAATAAAGGATTTTTTGACAAATTTCCTTCAGGTCCTGAGTTTTGACTAGTAGTCATGGACTGCCGCAAATCTGCAAAGTGCACAGGTTTTGAATGATGTCGATTTGTTTCCATTTCCTTGTTGTGTTGTAGGACATTTTCCTGATCTGGTTCAGACAAGATTTCAAAACCAAAGAACAAGAAGTCCTCGCTGGCACTTAAAAGCGTGTTTCTGACTCCTGCAGAATTGATGTGTAGAAGCACCTGGTCCGATGATTTTTCTGTTGCTTATTCGACGATCTTAATGTCATCAGATTTGATTTTACGCAAAAGTGGAATACATTTGAACAGTTTCATAATATTTGTTCTATTTAGGTTTACTTCTGTTGCATCACTGTGAATATATTGAAGATGTAGTTTGCGACAGGAAGATGCGCCTTTGTTGTGTTAATTTTCGTGAACGCTTGTTTCAAAGTACACACGCTGATTTCGTTGATTTGTCGTTAATTTTGGATTCATCATAGGGTCAGTGACCTGCACTAGGTTTGCATTTACTCCAGCATCAGCTTTTGATGTAGGTTGCATGTCATGAATTCTCAGTTTAGAAAGAGCTCCTTTATGAGGCTTCACCAGGTTGACCTGGATTAACGCAGGTCGATTGCCGCTGGGGGCAGGAGACTCATCAAGCTCCTCATGGTGTGAATAGTTTGGTAGACCACATAGATAGATTGACGGGGAAGCAGTTGAAGAGTCGCTTGTCTCAGAATCAGAGATTATTCTACGTCTTTTTAGAGCCAGTTTTTGTTTGTTTTGACCAGTATGTACTTGAACCCCTTTTTTTTCTTTTGCTGTGGTTTCTGAGGGTTTATTATTTGTATCGGCATCATGTTTTAATAAGCTCAGCTTTGTCGGGGTAGAAAGATTCCTTATAAATTTCTTTGTTTTTGAATGAATAGACTGTTGACCTTTCTTTGCCGCTTTCCGAGGAGCGGCTTTATCAACTGTAATGTTTGCTGCCACTGCAGGTGTTATAGCAGTTGTTTTTGCCACGCCCGTGAAAATACCAAAATATGAGAACTTATTTATTGGCATGATCTTTTTCACTTGAATTTCTTTGTGGTGAGTTTTGTCTACTGCACCTTTATTTCCCTCGTCACTGCATTAACTTTTTAAACCACTGAGAGCTTTTTCAATTCCTGCTTGAAGTTCTTGCACCGGTGGAAGTTGTGGCATATCAACATCCAATGTAGTTGTAGGATTTGTCAAAGACGGCGGTGGTTTTTCCATGCCTGCTTTGCTCAATTCGGTCTTATCACTCAGAGTTATAGACTCGTCTAAATTAACAATATCTTGCGGCATATTCGAGCCATTTAATTTATCTCGCCTTTGGCAATCGCCAATGCGAGGTCCAATCTTGGACCCTAGGAGCTCACGCATCCACTTGAAAGTTTCCAGCGTGCTTTCAGCCGTCTTCTCGCTTTGGCAGCGCTGTTGAGTGGTGATTTTGTTATGCCTTTGCTGCCACTCAACATTAAGAGCTGCCTCTGCAGTTCTTTTTTCTTTTAGGTAATCGTTGCATTTTTCCATTTGCTCCATTATTTGATTCAGGTTTTGCAACATTGCACATTGGTCTTGAATTCTTTCATTTAGCGCTTCGTATAGTTTCATGAATGGTATTAGAGCAAGGGATGATGCAGCCAAGACGATGTTGTGGATCTGCATTGCCGCGGCCGATGAAAGACAGACCTTTGCAGGTGTACGGCCATTATTTTCTGCTCCAGTGTTTGGGTGTCTCGATGTATCATCAATTGGTATGTGGTCGTCCACTCCATGTACATTATTGTTGGTTAACACTGGCCATATGGCACAGTGACTTTTCCTTGACGGTGCCATTGGTGTGTTTGTCTTGGACTTGGCATGTTCTGGCACTTAAATGGGCAAGGCAGCATTCGATGATTTCATTAAGGGCGTTGGCAAGTTGTTTGAACAGTTTTTTTCTGTGCACACTATTGCAGATCGAACTACCGGATCCGGTGCATTTAGCAGGCTGAAAGGGATCCATGTAATTTCATTGAATGGCGATTTCTGTAATCGATTATAATCGCCTCGATTTGGCAGGATGGTGTCTGTTTGTGAAACAGGGAATGAAGGCACAATAGTTAAGAAGGCCAAGGTAGGCTGTGAGTAGCCGAGACTGTGCTTTCCGTGACATGCATTCTCACATTCAGGATTCTCACAGCTTGCATCCGCCAACAATTCTGAAAGATTTAGCGGATTTATTAAGGATTTATGTTGAGTATATTTGCTATGCATTGCGTGGTATCTTAAGGTCCTTGTCCCATTTGGTACCATGCCCTCTTCAGTAGCATGTACTTGAATCACATGAGAGCTTTTCGCAGGGGCACATGAGACACCATGTAACTGGATTACATGCAAACTTTCTACAGCGACACTTGAGTCACCGTTTCCACACGCGATACCATCGGACATAGTATTAGGTTTGTTTGTTAAAACACTAGTGTTGTCCGTTCCTGAGTGCACCATTTTTGCTATTGAAGGACTGTCCGTTAAGCTATGCACTGGCGATAATATTCGCTGTTCGCTCATTTCTGTGTGTAACCTAGACTCATTAGAGTTTTTCACAATTTTTTTTTCGACTTCATTTAAAATAAGTTCAGTATTTGAAACTGTCATCAATTCAGCGTCGGTGATATCAAATGGCGAGTAGAAGAGTTCTGAAGTTAAGGGACTAGGAATAGTCTCCCAAAGTTCACAGATCAGCTTGGAGACATAGACACGGGTAATGTGTGTTGCTTAGTTGTATCGCTTGGGTTTTCACTTGCCATCAGAGAACCACTGTTACAACTATTGTTGAGTGCAGGCAATGTGTCGGAGAGTGACATTTCCGGCAAAGCAACACGTGAGACGGGTTTCACTGCCGCCGCATCAGCCTAGCCTACAGAGTGAGCATCTATTGTACTCGCCACCCCCAGATGGACTATCCGATGGTAAAGCAACAATCTGTTTGCTTACCTTACAGTTTCGGGACTCTGTCTTATTAGCGACGGTCCAGGGATTCAACATCCAGCACTGTTGTAGCGTTTGGTGTGGAGTTTGTGGACCTGATTTGTTTAACAGACCGTCAGACATGGAAGCGTCCTGTGGTGGACTGGGGCAGACTGGCAACTCGTCTGCCGGAACTCCGCACCCACAAACAGTATTTATGGTCAACACAAAGAAGGGACACAGGTTCCAGAAACACGTCGTGCAGCTCCTCAATCAAAAAACTCAATAGGACTGGGGCAGACTGAGAACTTGTCTGCCGGAACTCTGCGCCGTGCTCCGCACCCACAAACAGTATTTATGGTCAACACAAAGAAGGGACACAGGTTCCAGAAACACGTTGTGCAGCTCCTCAATCAGAAAACACAATAGGACTAGGGCAGACTGGGAACTCGGCTGCCAGATCAAGAAACTATTACTATGGTTCCCTTTTAAAGTAGTCCAGGGGTGAAACAGAGTACAAAGGCAATAATCACCACAAATTATTTCAGGCAGATGTCACAGCTCAAAGGCAAGAGCCCCCGGTCACTGTAATACTCTTCTGCAGCCCCTAGAAAAAACCAAGCTTCTTTCAATTAAAACTAATCTCAAAGTGACAGCCTTCTAGAGGGAGCAGGATCTTACTATTGTACTCCGGTCACCACAGATTTTGGGTCAAAGGCCTTAAAGCCTGCAGCCCCTGAAAAATAGCTGCACACGTGCTCCAATAAATTGCTGGTGCGACGCAGCAAAATTCTTGCATGCAAAGAAAAAACAAACAAGGGACAGTGTCAGCAGTAAAACACCCCCCCTCTCAGGCTCCACACCTCATAACAAACTACAGGTGCTGCTTCCGACACCAATCTCAGACCAGGAAGTTTAAGTCTGATCCTTTGCGTTATAATTTATTTAATGTGTGAGTCGTCAATATCAAAGGCACACCTATACCTTACAGGTTGCAGGTTGCACAGTGGGGCAAAAATAACGGTGCAGCTCAGTGGTAGGATAAAGTGGTAGCGTTACCTGAAAATACAGGCTCGAGGGAACCACTGCAGGAAGCACTGGAGGTGCTGCAAGTTCAAAAACACGGACACATCCGGTGACAAGCACACTCTGCCAGGCTTCCGGCTCTTGGCTTTAGCTTACAACTTTAGCTTTAGCTCACAACTCTGGACCAGCGTTGCATGCCGCATCTGGCACCTGCCTCCAGCAGGCTATCCAGCTCCACTCCAGATGAAGGCAAAGGCAAGGCTTTCAGATTTGTTGAGCTACGAGCCTTCGAACCAGCCAGCTCAGCTACCACTGCTACGGAGAAGCTAACCCTCAGTTAGAGAGAAGTACCTAGCAAAACGTCAAGCAAAACGTCAAGCCGCACTGCTTACTATGCACAAACGGACGGAGAAAGGAAAGAGCAGCCACTTCCGACGTTAGCCAACAAGATCTGACATCATTTACATTCAGGTAGACTTGCCTGAAAAGCACTTGTTTACCCCCAGGGGTATTATGAATCTCCATCGATTTTCAATAGGGTCCTGCAGATGGACTTAAGCAATATTGATTTATAAAGTGTTGTGTTGCAATACTTCGATGACATTAGTCTGTAGCACCACAGAGGAAAAGTGCAGACACGATTCTGTTCAGCTAATGATTATTCTTGCTGACAAAGGATATAAAGTTGACAGAGAAAAGTTACAGTATTGCCAGCAAAAAGTGTTGTACATTGGTCAGTTAATTTTGCATGAGGTAAAGAAGGTTACTCCTGAAAGAGCTGAGGTGATCTTGAAAACAGTAAAGCCACAGAAGATAAGGCACATGCAGAGATTTTTGGAGTTATGTAACTATGTGAGAGCATGTGTCTTTGATTAAAGTTCATACGTAAGGACCTTATTGCAAGCCCTGAAGAAAGCACAGGCAACTCAGGAGAAAATTCTTTGGACTGAGGAAATGGAAGAAGGATATGATGAATCGAAAAAAAGGCAATTTGCACAGCTCCAGTTTTAGGGATTTCCAATTATATTAAGGAATTCTTTTTGTTTTCACATATGGATGGCACTGTTATGACAGCAGTCCTCACGCAGAGAACCACATTGGGGTACAACCCCCTGGCATATTACAGTGGGATTCTAGACCCTGAAATGAGGGGTCATTTTCCTTGCGAACAATCTTATGGCAGCCGCCGTGTTCGCCATTGAGAAGGCTGTCATTATAGTGATATGGTTTTCCATGACGTTATTTGTTGAGTATGCATTATTTGCCATCTTGGAGATACCTAAAGGGACGTTGACATCTCAAAGGGCTTCTGCCTACGAAGTAGTCATATCGAATCCGGCAATTAAAATAATCTGATGCAAAATAGTGAATTCTGTCATGTTTATAGCTGAACCACTGGCAGAAGACGAGCATACACATGATTGTTTGAACTATGCAGAGTTTTATGATGAACTCCCAAGAGTAAAAGAGAATGCATTAGCAACCGGGGAGATTCTTTTTATTGACGGTTCTTCAAGAATCAATCAAAATGATAGACAAAGATATACAGGTGCCGCTTTGGTAAAGCACACAGCCAATGGGGCATTTCAGGTACTGATAAGTGCACAACTAATGTCTCATTTCTCAGCACAGGCTGAGTGGTGCTGATTGTCACGCTCAAGAATCATGCAGACCAGGAAGTGAGAGTGTACAGTGACTTCGCCTATGTGACGTTGACGGTGCATGCAGGGCTAGCATGGTGGAAAAGGAGGGGCTACCTCAGAGCGGACAGCACTCCAGTGCAACATGCAGCCCTATTGGACAAGCTTATTAAAGCACTACAACTCCCAGTAGCCATTGCCTTCGTTAAATGCGCAGCTCACAGTAAAAGGGCAGATTTGATTTCACGTGGAATTCAAAAGGCAGATGAGGAAGCTAAACATGTTGCATGTTCGGATGACATTATGTAATTTTACACACTGAATGTGAATGAAAGCATGGTGGTGATGATGAGTGTGTCTGATTGTTATAACAACTTACTTGAAAGAGCTATCAAGAACTGGAACTCAATTGATAGAGATCCAGGGGGAAGCACCCCAAGATGAGAAGGACTTATGGACACAGAGAGGGTGTTCTTTAAACCCCTCTGAAGTGATGTGGGGACAAGACAGTACTAGTAAACCAGTGATGCCTGTAGCCTTGTTAAGGGTGGCGTTGGACAAGCTACCCTACCCTGCGCACACAACTAGAGAGAACATCGCTGCAACTATTGCAGAGGACTGGTTCATTCCAAATTTGGTAAAACACGTTGCATTTTATGTAGTAAATTGTATTGCATGTCAAAAGTATACTGCTGGGCAGACATTGCGCACAATTAGGGGAGTTTGAATATTGACTATGTCGGCATGCTGCAAGTATGCAATGGATATAGATATATGAGCATAGTGGTATGCCCTTTCTTGAGGTGGATTGAGGCTGGACCGTGTACACACCCAGACTTACACACCCAGACTCCACCTGTGCAGCAAAATTTCTAGTATAAGTAGTTTTTCCCAGTTGGGGAATATGTGAAATATTGAGATCAGATAAAGGCCCTCATTTTGTTAACACAGTCTGTGAGAAAAAAAGCTTGTTGCTTGGCATAAAGCACAGGTTTTCATCGGCTTATTACCCACAAACGAATGGTGTCTGTGAGAGACTCAATAGCTTGCTTAAAGAAAGAATAGCCAAATTGAAGCTTACCTTGAAAAAAGAGTGGTTGCATTGCCTTCCACTGGCATTGTACACATTGAGAAATCAACCAGGTTCAGACCACCATCTTACCTCGCACGAAATAGTGACAGGGAGGTGAATGAGGACACCTCTCACACCTCCGGCTAGGGTTAGAAGTGATGCCCAATGAACTGCAGAATTGTTAGGAAGGGAGCTACGTGACTACCTTATTTGTATGACTTCAAGTATCTCTGTCATTTCAGATCATCTCAAGCGAAAAGGGTGTGGGGCAGCGTAGAACACAGAAGATGCTTCAACAAGTGGAACTAAAGAATTCTGTCGTCCCCAACTTTTTCATGGAGATGCGGTCCTAATCCGTAATTTCACTAGAAAGTGGCACGAACCTCGCTTCAAAAGCCCTTTCATTGTGGAAGATGTCACGCACTCTGCTGTCAAGGTACAAGGGAGACTAGATCTATGGTGAGGAAGAAGGATGCAGAGGCTGCTGAAAAATGATACAGCGTTCACTGGACTGTGGCTTATTTCAGGACACTCTTTTCAGTCATTTAATAAAAAGGAGATAAGGGAAGTTATTGTGGCCTTGAGCCACAGGAGTTTGTTGACATTGGACTGAGGTATGCTTAAGCCTTGATCGAAAAGAAAAAGATATGCCAAATCTGGAGTTAATTTTCGATAAGTAGAAGAAGGAGCAGTATCCAGATTTGTTTCTTACTGAGTTCCTGTTCGGAGGTACGCCTGGTGGTGCCCAATGACAACGTTTCAAGGGTTGTTCTTGCAGTTTTTGTGTTCATAATGCGTGCTTACCCTGTGCTTGTGGGGAGAACTACTAGTGTTCATATTTTCTTGCAAGATCTTAATAATGGTCCAATTGTGAGGCAATTGCTCATAGCAATTTTTGAGCAGATTCTCCAGCTTCCTGAGTTCAGTGGAGAGAACGCAAATGCCCCTGTCACCGGATTATGCACATAGACTCGTCAGCCTAGTATTATACTACCTGATTGAAGAGTGCATGCATCTTGTTGGGAGGCAAACCGACGTCCAAACATTCATAAGAGATCCGAGAAACAATGCAGCGCTTAATGAAATTCTCAGAGACATTATAATCCAAGTGAATGGGTGCTCTGCAAGAACATTATGAACTGAATTAGACTTTCTTTCAAGGGACACACCCGAGGTCTACTGGTTAAAGAACTGTTGTTTCATGTTGAAAGAAAATCATCATGTCATCTGGTGAAAGTCCAATTCGTGACATTCATTGGGAATTTGCATTCACCATTCAGTGAGCAGTCTGCTGATCGAGGAGACTTACAGAGCTGATTCAGCAGCTTCCAGAAGTAGTGCATAATGTTGCCCTATTAAAATGTGTTTTTCTTTCCTTAAAAAAGAGAAATGGGCAGCATTAGTAGCAATATCGTCATGCCAGATACTGAGAGACGTCTGCGAGGTATAAAAAGTAATTGCTGCAAGTGGACGTGTCTTTGCCTGATTTATGTTTGCATTTTGTTCATGTTGATATTGCTCTCACTGACAGTACGCATGTCCTATTACATAGACTTAAGTGGAGAAAAGACTCCTGTATCCTCCTGTACAAGAGAAGGGTACTTATGTGTCACCTACAAGGAAGCCAAGACCTTATGTGATTATCCCTACTTTAGAGGTAGGCACGACAGCACCTGGTCCTGTAATGAATGAACATGGGTTACCCTTTAGAAAGAAATCGTGTATAGAGATTATGCAAGACTTTTTGATGCCTAAAATGTATGTTGATAGGATGACACTACTGGAACTTTCTCCTCCACAGGTAGCACATGTAAACTCACACAGTCCACTGACAAATGTGTCTATACGTGGTTTAGTAAAGAAGAACTATACTGACATGTTACATGGGATGGTCAAAGAAACTAGTAAGAAAAGAACCAGACCCGAGAGAAGTGCTAGGGAGGATGATAATGAGATAAATGACTACCTGGACAGTACAGCACCACCTAAGAGGAGTGCTAGGCAGGATGATAATTATATAAATGACTACCTGGACAGTACAGCACATTGGGGGAACAACATATGGTATCAGCATATGAAAGAAGTGGGAAGGAGTCCCTTGGAGGAGGAATGCTTTGTATGTGCACCCCTGCCTTATAGCATGGGGAAGTCTAAAATCTTCATAGCTATTGAGATAGACGTTCAGACAGGACATTTCCTTTCCCACATAGCACTTTGCCTCACTAGAGGTCAGTTTATGGGCTGAGATGCCCATCTCAATGGGCAACTGAGTGGATCCATATGAAGATGACTATGCCCAAGACACGAAGACAAGGAATAGGGCGCATACCAAGAATCAAGTGATCAGATATGAAAAACCTGGAGTGAAAGGAGCTGGAATCCGATGGGAAGTCAACAGAAGACTTGAGAGTCCAGGAAAATCTGGAGAAGAAATGTGTACATGGAAGAACAGAGGGCAAATGCAGATTTGGGGTTCAGTGCTATCACCTGATGGATGGGAAGAAGAGTGGGTATCTGCAGAGCCTGGGTGGTCATTGGTTGTCAAAGTGCAAGACTGAGATTCAGAAATAATGTCACAAGAAAAGTTGGAGAGAATCAGAACTGTGGTGGAATCTTTGATGTATCAGGAAGGAAATATGGAACAGAAGTGATCATGGATCACTATTGGGCTTGTGGATCTAGAGCATATATGAGGCTACCCAAGGATTGGGGAGGACGATGTTCACTGGTGAATGTTCATGTTCCAGTGTTGCTGATTCCTAAAAGTGACCTGAATCTTGACAGTTTCCCGAAAGCTGATGCACACCTCAGGAAGAGATCTGTGGAGCTGATTAATAGAATTAAGAGGGAACATTATTTCTCTGCCAAGTCAATAGATGCTTTTAATTCTATCCCATATGAGCATAGAATGTTCAGTCAGATTTCGTCAGTCTTTACATTGATCTTCATGCCGAGAATCCAGGTTGGAGCAAATACCAAATGGCTGCAGATGACCAAATGGGAATTGCTACAAATGATCAACACAACCATAAAGGGATTCAATGCTATCAGAGAGGAGATGAGAGCCATACGACTGATGACTCTCCAGGACAGATACGGACAGATACGTCTTGGACATAAACACAGCTATGGATGGAGGTGTTTGTGCAAAAATCAGAGAATCATTTTGCACATTCATACCTGCTCATGATGATGAGAATGGGACCTTGAAAGAGGCCATAGAGATGCTAACAAAGCTACACGTCCAGATGATAGGTGAAGTGGAAGACATTGCTGATGACAGTTGATTTGGATCACTCTTTTCTTGGGTTTCACAATGGACGGCAGACACATTCAAGTTCCTTGGAGCCCTGATTGTGTTGGTGTTGCTTGGATTCTGTGTGATCAAGATAATAATCACACAATTTAAGGAAACAGCAAAGAAAGCCATAGGGATGAAAATTATGATCAATGTCAAATCAGGATGGAAGGCCAGAGACTTGACAGATGAAGAAATTAGGGACTTTGTAAAGGCCAGTATCCATGCACCTGAGAGAACATAATTGATGAATGCAAAGAACCATTAGAAGTATGTGCATAGATAGATCTATTGCAGTCCAAGTGGACAGTGCATGCTCATGACATGGAACAAAGATGAGCATGTGAAATTAGCAGGATGACTGAATGGAGTCATAAAGATATGGATCCCTAAGAAGCATTTCTACAGACCAGGATGTCTAGATGTGAAGGATGGTGGGAGAGTGGTCGATGAATCGTCCAGAGTAGGGAGTGTAGAGAAGGAGTCAAGTACCCTTACCTCAACCACATCACCCATATTGCCTAAATGTTGGGAGCAGAGCAAATGAATGATCAAGACGAATGGTGATGTCATGCAGAATCGAGCTGATGTACATGGAAGAGATTCAGAGACAATAGAATGCAGATATTCTATAAGGCATAAAGAAAGTATCAATGATAAGTGACATCTTGGGATCAAGGTGAAGAAGCTTATGCCACAGAACTGATGACGATATCACGCTGTTTTACAAATGTACAGATGCAGAGAAATGCAAGCAGACAAAGTATTCTTGAGGCTAGCTTTATAGTGAATAGATTGCAGCATGCACCAATATATACATATATGCATAAAGAGTAAAGGATGGATGTTTCTACTACGTGTTATAGCAGAGTTTGACTAAAAAAGGAAGGATTCACTTTCAGTGTGTCACAGTAAGAAAACAAATGATTTACCAAGTGAATCTCAGAAAGCCGAGGCTGGATAAACCATGAAGCCAAGCCAAGAAGCCAAGGTCTTATCAGGATGGAGTGAACTGACATTGGATACAAAAACATGTGAAAGAACAGCTCATGTTCAGAAGGCATTCACAAAACAAGGAAGATGGCAGAGGTCTATTAGAAAATAATATTTTTTAATACACTAGATACTCGATTTTGTGATCTTCAGTCACGTGGACAGATGAAGTTGGACGAACAAGACTATCACACCTATGCATGAGGGCAGAGTGTGCCTTCACTCCCCTAAATTCTCCAGAGCTAAGAACACTCCCAAGGACAAGTTCAAAGTCTTAATTGCCAGCAGACCACTGAGCTGATGATAGATGGATATGCTAATTGGTGGAAATCTCAGTTACAGACAAGGTCACCAGCACCTGGAGGTCCAATCTGCGTGCTTCTAGATGTGGGTGGAAAATTATTGACGGAGGTTAGAATGGCAACCAATTATAGGGGGCCACATAGTTAGAGGTCCTATAGTTTGTAGAACCAATAGGATGTTGTGTGTTTAGTGACGTTCATAGTGGCCATTTTGAAAAGAGGGCTTAGTTACCCCACCTGATGTTAAGAAACCAATTACTTTCTTTCACTGTCCCATATTAGTGTACATCATATACTTAGATGATCCCTTAGACCCAATCACTTTCTTCAATAGGTTTTGTAGTTTGCCACATAGGATGATGTTAGTAATACGCAGGTTAACGTCATCAATGATGATTTTCTGTTATATAGATTGCTTTTTTCTAAGATGCGTGAAGAGATTTGCGCTGAGATGTACGTTAATGTCTGTTGTACTCCCTGTTTTAGATAATTGATATTAGTTATCCTTTTTGCCAACTACCTGGGTCATTTCGATTATTGATGTATGTCTAAGGTCTGCATCCCCATCCATCTCAAGGGTATTGCTACTCATCTTAAAGGGCTGGAGATCTCCCAGTTCAGGATTGCTGTAAGTCTTTGATTACGAGAGACTGTTTTAGGGTGTATCTGTATAGTGAACCACTGGGTCATCAAAATCTATTCCCATGTCTCTTTCCAATGTGCATATGAAAATATAAGGGATGCCAAATACTAATCAAACAAATGTCATTTTAACACTGTGATATTCTATAATGTGACCCTCTGTGCATATTCAGGGGTAGACGACAGTTTTCTACCCCTGAATATGCACAGAGGGTTTGATTAGTATTTGTGATGTTAATAACACATTTCTTGATTGTCCCAATGTATGCGAGTATGATGAATGCCTGTGTGAGTTATGATTGAATAGTTTGTGGGGGGGATGTTTTTTGTACACTGAGCCTAATTTATTAATTTTTTTGTATAATTGGTTGTTTGTATTTGTACAATAAATATGATGCTACTATGAGTTAAGAAATAGTAAGCTGTCATCTTTGGTCTAGTTGGTCCACCCCTCTCCTGTTTCACTCTTTCCAATGTGAGTCTGATGTTCATCACTGTATGTGAACTCTTTCTCAGTGTGGCATCATATATCGCCGGAATCTACCGTGGGCCCTCTCCCTTCTAGTATAGAGAGACTAATGTCACGTCATGTGTTGGTTCCTTTGGGAAGTCGATCCAGGTGTGCCTAGCGATGTTGTGCAGAGTCATATAGGTCAGGAGCTAACCGGCAAACCGTAGCCATCTTGCAAATCTGTTAGGGGCCACAATAACCATCTTGGAATAGGTCCCCCCACATGACCCGCCTGTGTGTCTCCCATATTGCTCGCACTTGATTTATTTATTTATTTTACATTTATAAAGCGCTCACACAGCCCGCAGGCATCGAGGCTCTGTTACAGGAATTGTTTGTTTTTCTTAGTTGCGTAATTGTGTTTTTTTTTTGTCTTAGTTACGTATTTATAACACGCTTAAACACCCAGAGGTTTCTAAGCGCGGACCCGGGGATCGAACCTGTTGTTGCTTCGTGTCGTCTTGCTTCCAAGACGCGCACGCTGCCGCTGAGCTATCTTCCCGGGATATTTATAATTGTTGTCGGTAGTCAGAACCACACCCCTGCTGGGTGGTCTGGAGAGTATGGTGTGCCTAGTCTCAGTATTTTGAAAGTTGGAGAACAGATATGGTACCTAGGGTTACACGTTCTGGAGCAGACTCGCCATAAAGCGGCACCCATAGCGCTTCTTTCCTAGAATAGGGAGTGAAACAGCTCCCTAGTAGTCTAGTCTCGGAGGTTTCCTCATCATATAGTCGTCTGGTTACATATTGTAATTGTGAGGCATGTATGAGAGTTCAAAAGTTTGGAGGAGTAGTCCCCAATCCTCCACAGGTCTATGTAGTGTTTGTAAAGCAATTTTATGTCAACTATTGGCTCATAGCAGCGTCTGCACTTTAGAATCTAGGTCTCTGAAGAAGCTTTTAAGGGTAATGTACGGGACATTGGAAAAATAGTATAGCAGGCGTGGTAACATCAACATTTTAACAATCGTTACCTTCCCCATCAGGGATTCAGAATTCAAAGGTTTTACCTATTTTCTGCAGTGCTGCATTCATATTATTCATATATGTGTCCTGTGGCTTATGATATATGTCAATTCCCAAATACCTGAAATGTTCAGGGCACCACGTCAATTGTCGATTGGGAGCAGCCACTCACATGTGGGGTATTTCACAATCTAGAGGAACATTTTCTAACATGCAGCATAGAAAGTTGTTCGGGTCTCATAAATACAGCACTATTTTGTCTGTATAAAATAATATCAACTATGCCATGGTCCTTATATCGTGCGCGGAGCAAGCAGGAAACTGGTTCTATGGCCATCGCAAAAAGGATGGGTGACAGAGGGCACTCTTGCCGCATACCCCGACTTACTTGCCATGCTTCCGAGATGACATTATTCGTTTTCTCCCTTGCAGTGGGGTTTTGGTATAGCAAACGTATGCATTGCTGGATCGGCTCTCCCAGGTCATAGCGATTCAGGACAGTAAACATCCAACCCCAGTCTACAGTGTTGAATGCTTTGGCTGAATATATAGATAGCACTATACCCCCAGTGCACTTATGAGAGGTTTCAGCTATGACGTGGTGCATCCTGCATACATTAGGTGTAGTGTCTTTGCCCAGGATGAAACCAGCCTGGTCTATATGGGCCAATTGTGGGAGTAGTTTCAATCTGTTACCTAACAGCCTTCCCAGCAGCTTTGCATCTGTGTTCAACAAAGACAGGGGTCAGAACTAACATCACTTGGAGGGTCTTTCCCGGGTTTCAGGATAAGAATCGTCAGGGCTTCTCTCATCGACCCAGTCAATACCCTGATTTCATATGCATGTAGGTACATTTGCAGGAGCCGGATCAATATGAATCACTATATACAATTTCTTGAAAAACCATCTATCCCTGGAGTCTTCCCAGTTGCCAGTGTGTTTATCGTTGCTTGTAATTCCTGAACCATCATCGTCCAATGAAGAGCTTATGTCTGTTCCGGCAGCAAATCTGCCAGAATATCGCCAAACTGAATTACCATTACCTCCACTTGGTCTGGTGAATTTACTGCCAGATTACAAGTGTTGGTAGGTGGTGTTAATCTTCATTTATTGATCTCCATAGGACTCCATGGGGATTTCGGCAGAATTACCTCTGCCAGTAATTCCACTGATTGTGCCGATTTTCAGAGGTAAGGTGTCAGATTTACCTCCAGCTTTTTGCTGGATGTGGATCCCCCACTTCACCGCCTAACTTGTGGTACGGGGGTGCAGTAATGCGGCAGAAACAGAGTTATCACTCCTTTGCTGCTAATTTTTACCACACCACCATATTCATAATGAGCCATTATGTGCCCACTCAACCACAAATATCTGCGATAGGGCACCCGGTCCAAACTCCTAGAGCAATAGACTTTCTATGTACTCAGTGGGGTTCTGTCGCTCTATATTCTCCAGAAGACTTACATACATTATATTATGTCCTTGTGCTCATCACTCCACATCTTCAGTTCTCAGCTCAAGGAATCATTGCTCCTTGAGGCCGAATACTTGTTTGCAGAGGACAGAGACCTCCTGTTGAGTTTCTGTAATCTTGGAGTCCGTAATACCCACTCTATCAGCCAAGTTGCACAGGTCCTGACGGAGAAGAGATACATCCACTCCAACCTCCACTACCCTGGTTTTGAGTGAGAATAGCAAATCTGCAGTCGCTTTAAGCACTGGGCTGTCGTCAGTTTCTTTGGCAAACTTAATGATCATGTGTTTACATCTCCGCAGAGGGCTGCTACGATTTGTGGGTGTAAGTATGCATTTTAGTCTGCCTAGATCTCAGCACATGGCTGGCATTTAGCGTCAGCATAGCAAGAGGGGAAGAATATTATAAGGGTGATCGGCTTGTCAGGGAAGGATGGTACAGTGCCCCAATGTCCTCACCTCCATGGTTGGTAGACACAGGTATTGCACCAAGTCAGAGACAACAATGGTTTTAATCAGTGTCTACCCATGAACATGCAGCATAGAGATCACAGAGCTACTTTCATGGGGGAATCCCATTTTCCAGTAATTATACGCAGGGGGCCGAGCTGCAGCAGTCAGACCCACCATGTAGGGAGCAGCTCCAGTCCTGTATCAGCATGTACCGCGAGCTGCAGGTATAAAGGGGCTCAACAACCAAGACAGACATACCTTCAGAGGGCAAGTAAATATAGGGGTGCCTGTTTTCCACCCTGTCGAGCTATGTGGGTGGGTTAAAGAGGATCAGATTTCACACGTAGTCAAGGAGCTTAGGGCTTGCAGACCACCTCTCGGAGGCAGTGTGCGGATCCTTCCACTGCAACAGCGATGCATGGAGAGGATGTTGCCACTCCCTGGTCAACACTCGTTCCACTCCAGCTGCTCACTTTGCTGGTACACTCTGTGTTTCCTTTAGATTCTGGTTTCCTCTGCAGTCAACGGTTCATCATCTCTAAGCGTGAGTCTCACCATAGCTAGGCGCTCGTACCCTCAGAGCACATCATCCCGGTAGGGAGGTCCCCTCATCCAGTAGGAGGGGGTCCCCGTAAGCACTATTAAGCAAATAATTGTCTCCTGGAGGGATGTTGCTTGGATGCTCAATGGTCCACACTTTGGGTCTAAGATGTGTGCCGTGCGATCGGCTCAAATACCCGGAGCCTGCAACGTTGATCAGAGGGAGTTTAGTCGTCCATTGCAAGGGTCAGTAGGTGCTACTGTGTCCAATGGAACATTATGTAACACCAGGGAGATAATTAAGCAGGATAAAAAAAAGGATATCAGGCACTACACACAGTGCTCAAGAAAGTATGTATCTTCCATTCGGCAGTTGCCCACATCCCCATGATTTTTAGGTTTAAATAGAGGGAAAATTTATTTAGCCCACTGGCAGAAGGGATGTGAGAAAAGCGAGTGTAAGGAGTTTCGAGAACTAGGTCCTTTACCTGATCACCGATATCATTCTGAATGATGCATGGGGTGTAAACATGCAAAATCAATAAAGTTCATAACGAGGACTAATTGGAACCAGCCAGGCTTTTCCATCCAGAATTAGTGTAGTCCTTGATGTTGTACAACATCATAAATGAGTGTCCATCAACATTCCATGCTCAGGATTATCATGTAATTATTACAATAATGACATTTACTAGACCTACTCTACTGTACAATCACTACAAAGATGTATCCTTAGTTAGTTACAGTAGAAGATGTGAAGCAACAGAGGAGAGGCCTGGTATAATGATGGACAATGTTAATATTAATAAAAAGGTTTGACTTGACAGGAACCTCTGTATTTGTAAACAAAATGTGTGCAGATGTCAAGTATGCAACTGATCCAGAGATGAGTGCTAGAATCTACATTTTTTTAATAAGCATAAATGTGTGTGACTTTTATTGTCCAAGTTCATTTACATTTTCAAGTCACCCTATGAATGTCTGTGTTTGAGCAGCAATGGGCCCTTCTGTGAAGACATACAGGTAGGGTGTTTGGTGGATGACTGGAGACCATCTATGAGACGCTAAATTAGTCAGTCTCAACATCCTGGAGACCGGATTAGGGTTTATCCTAAGTAAAATAAAATCATTGTGACTCATAGGTGATGTGTTGTTTTTTCAAACTTAAACTCATTGAAGTATGTTACAAGAATATAACAGCTTCATGCATAATTTTTTGTCTTATCAGGTCATTCTAAGAAATGATATATAGCCCGATGAAGGATATAAGTCACATACTAACCCCAACTTGATTTGATTGATTTCGTTTGTATAATATGAATTGTTTTTAGTTGTGTTTGAAATGATCAAATAAACTATTTTTGTGATACAAATTTGGTTGTGGAGATGATGGAGGAACCAACATTCATGAGAGGTTAATCGGTAGGTCACCTACCCAAATAGAAATGGACACATAGGGGTAATCAGTCCGTCCTTCTGTTATATAACTGGAGAGACAGACAATATGATTTCAATTTATAATATAAAAATAAATACATAAATATGCTGGGATAACAATGATGTTTCCAGTGAGGAGAGTGTTGGACACTCTTGGGCAGCCCCCATTCCTGTCAACACCTCATCCTGAGTCGGCTCCAGGCCATCCATTGAGGATCCTGATTTTCGGTTGCAGAGCCACCTGTACTTTGTAGCCCTCATATTGCTAGCCAGCGGTTTTAGTTGCTTTTATGGAGCCACGATAGGGGAGAGCATATACTCACTACCTGTACTGACAAGAGTTTCTCCATTACAGTGGGAGTTTCAATGTTCTGCAGCAGAGATTAATTCATCTTACCATTGTGCTACTCTTGAGCAAGGGTGGTTGCAGAAAATCTCTGACCCAGCCCTGCTGGTCACTGTTTTGCACTATGCCCTTATTGAGGATGTGAGGAAGGACTCTCCATGCCATCATCCGTTACGATCTCTAAACAATGTATCTTGAGGCCATCATCAGGGCAAATAATGTGATTCTTGTGAGATCCAAAATCTTCTCTAACCCATTAAAGTGTGTTCTCCCTTATTCTGAAGTTACACAGGGGAGAACATGTTGTTATAACTACATCCTGTGGTATCAAGTTGTGGGATATTGAATAACAGGAATCCCCCAGCATAATCGATGTATCTCATTCCAAGCAATGATCACATAGTGAGAGTCTGGCAGAAATAGAAGTGATACAGACTGATTTATCCTCTGGGATATCAATGTATGATTTGTAAGAGTACAACAAGGCTGCGTGAGTGAGTACTACGGAACTCCCCGAGATCAATGTTTGCAAATTGGTTGAACATTGTACTGTATTTTGCTTATTTGCACAGACCATTTGGCACTTTAATAACCCCATTTTGCACAATTGCACTCATGTGAATAGATATATGGTATGTGTTGTGTTTTAAAGAATTGTTTTATATTTGTAATAAAAAGAAGTGTGGATTTTATTCAAGAAAGATCTGTTTTTGAATATATTTTGTATCAAAAATGTTGGAGCATCGAGAAGAGCAAGTTATTAAACTGCTTGCTGACGCGTTTATAGGCAATATATTAGTAAAACAGGAGGAAGGGGTAGCTGCTGGGTCTTTTTTATTTGTTTGACTGTTGAGAAACAGACCCGAACGCAGAGAACGGACAGGATCTGGAGCTCTCACAACTTCAACAGCCCCCGCTGCAGTAGGTATGGCCCTGGCTTCCACACTGGTAGGCCCACCACCCCAGACCTAGCGGGGTTCCCATCCCTGTTGTCAAGGTCAGATTACTGAACTTGTCACAGTAGTCAGAGGGACCCAGAGTGTTCTGAGTAGTCAGGCTGCTGCTACCCGTGAGGTTGCACCCGATACTTATTCGGTTACATCTTGGCGCAGCTGCTTGGAGCCATTACGGCTAGTCTTCTTCTTTATGTACTCACCGATACTCACAGATTCCAACCCTACAGTCCAGTAACAGGCTACATATGAACATTAATCCACTGGTCTTCCAGGTTTATGACCTCATAGCGCCCCACATATCACGGTTATACGTGTCGGTGTTTAAGCACTGCATTTATGTTTCTGAATTATGACATGAAGGCAGTTCTCAACCACTGGATGCCATTTTGTTGTTGAATCATGTACTACATATATCTATGACTCTCTTTCTATGTTAGAATTAGAGGGCACGCATAAACTGCCGTGCCATCGCCTTTCACACTAGTAGGACTTTGCTTTTTCAACCCCACGGAAGAGTAAAATACTCTCACGTTTGTACTCTGCCTCACATGTTGTAAACAAAAATAGTTAACATATAAAGGGTACTCATGTATATTGATTGCAAATCATTAGTAAACCTACATGGGTTTCACTATTTGCTGGATTGACCAGCCAAGACCTACGCATTGTCTCCATTTCAATGTATTTCCATGGTTGGTTCAGCAGTACAGTCCGTGATATTAAATGCTCATGTGCCAGGGCTTAAGCTCTCCGAGCTGGCAATGGATTTTAATAATAAAAGGGTAACGGGACAATGTTACCTTGACTTGCAAACAGCAGGTGTGCTTGTTAGAGCAGGATCTTTCAACACTTGACGCAACTGAAGCCAGGCATTACCTTCCAACACTTTGCTTCGTTGACTGCAAGACATCTACTGGCCGAGCTCCAACATTTGCTCACGTCACAGCGCTTGTCAGGGTCACGGAGAAGAGAAGTGGAGAGAAAAGTACACTTTTAAATCGTTCACTGGATGCTGAAAACTCCAGAAGATGGAACTCTTTTGGACTGCACTGCAGATGTGTAACATACTCTTCCTCAAAGCCTTCTTGGCCGAATTCACAGGAACAACCATCTTTCTTTTTGCCGGTTTGGCATCAATCATTGCCTGGCACCACCCCATCTTGTACCCCACGAGCCAGACGGTGGCAGATCAAAACCATTTTGCATATCTCACTCTACAGCACAACACCACAGGCCAATTGATCACATTGGCTACTAATGGGCCCATGGGTATTCAAGCTCATGGCTCAGCAACAGCTCCAGATTCAATCCACGTCTCTTTGACGTTTGGACTCTCGGCGGCCCTCATGTCCTACTGCACAGCCATGTGGAGCGGAGGGCACTTGAACCCATCAGTGACCATTGCAATGGTTGTTGCCCTGAAAATCAGGCCAGTTTGGGCACTCGGTTACATCTTGGCACAGCTGCTTGGAGCCATTACGGCTAGTCTTCTTCTTTATGTACTCACCCCTGAGCAAGTACTTGGTGAGCTGGGCATCAACAAGGTGAGTGAATGAGAAGTGCCAGTCTTCGGCATCCTGCAGTGTTCAGCTGCCAGATATGAATTCACTCTCACTGTTCTGAGCAGCCAAGCAAGAATACACTCTTTGATGTTTAAACCCTACCTCCTCCGAAATTACCTCTCCTGTTGATTAATTGTAATATATTACTGCCCTGCTGCATCCTTTGCCCCCTTACCGGTTTTCCTATTACCCACTGTTTTAATTGATCGCCAATGCTACTGGAAGCTACTCTTGCACTCAATAATTACAAAAAATAAATTAAATTAAATACACATTAATTTATAGGTGAAATAAGTAGTGACATTAATGCCATTTCTGCCTGAAGATGCACAATGCTGTAGCCTAACATAACGTGAAGCTCTTCCACAGACATATAATGCATGACTGAACCGCATTGTTGTCACTTCAGCCAGGTGTGGCAGACCGGCGTGTCGCTGCGGTGGCTCAGCGTGGGGTCCTGTAGACCAGCACTCAGTGGGAACGACCTTTCGTTCACGATTTTGAATAGCGAGGGATGCAGCAGGCCAGATCTGAGGGGCAGCACCAGAAGCACGTTAGCGGTCCTTTAGCACCTAGAGTAAAATGCTGAAATGCTTTGCTATGAGTGCTAATTAATATAAGCATAGACAACGTTCCATGCGAGAGCAGGCGCGCGCCATTGTGTGGAGCAGCAATTATCAACCTGCAGTATGTCTTGCAGCAGGTTTTAACACATGAAAAAATAAATTAATTTCATTAAAACTTTGGTTATTTTTTAAAATGTTTAAAACTGGTAATTGTTTTGAATTCATACAAATATTTCACAAAATAATAATGATATGATATTTATAATGCGCTTTACACCCAGATGTTTCTAAGCACGGACCCGGGAATCGAACCTATGTTACTTCGTGTAGCCTTGCTCCCAATGCGAGTACGTTGCCGCTGAGCTATCCTTGCGTGACAACAAATACATCATAAAGTTCACACACTTGCTAAGTTCTTTAACAGCGTTTGGAGTACTTCTTCATGGGGAAACCTCAGGACTTGTGTAAAAACACAATTAATAAAACATTATTATTATTATTATTATTATTATTATTATTATTATTATTATTATTATTGTTATTATTATTATTATTATTATATGTATTGAGCATGGACCTAGCAGCGAGAAGCAACAGAGCTTCTGTGAGTATTATATTTTTTTTCCAAAATCACTGCAGTGCAATATCCCCATAATGTATCCTAGGGGATGTTATTTCCAAAGATATTTAGGTCAAAATAACATCCTTGTTGCGTGCCTCATGCTTTTTGTGTATTGGCCATGCCTCATTCAGAAATTGTGCTAACATACGTGCTACCAGGTGTCCCATGATCAATCACCTCTCACATTTATCATGTTCTTTCATGAATTTTAGTCCATACTCGAGTTAGAAGAGTTTGCATCGTTTGGATAGTAAAGATTCATTCCGTGGGCATAACAATAATACACGCTCTAGCACCTTAATTGGCAGCCATTTTAGACTAGGGTGAGACAGCAGCTAGGATCACCTCCGGACGCAGACATGATATTTATCCCACAGAAATGTCATTTGACCTTGTGTTTGGATTATTGTGTATTGTTATGAATTGGCACAACACTTGACGCAGGGAATGTGTTTCAACAGGGTTTATTGAAGGCAGGCTATGGTTGCTTTAAGCACCTATGGGGACTATGGGTATATCCACAACTAACCAGGGAGGTCCTGTGGTGGAGCCAGCTACAGAAAAGGTGCCAGGACTGGCTAAACTATAGTGCATCAACGTTTCTAACTAGTTGCTATGTTATGTAATTGTTAGATGGGAGAATCAAGCACAAATGACACCACCAAGGTGGCTTTTTGTCACTGGGCAGGCACATTCACTTACAGACCCACACGAGCATTCTTACAGAACAAGTTGCCAGAGAAGATGGCTCTTCACTGAGAGGTTTCTTAGCACATCTCAGCTCTAAAGGAAGACAGCTCTGTAGTTTAGCATTGCAGATGGGAAAAGGTCAATTCCCAGAACTTTTCTTTCGTGTTTTTGCGACACCTACAAGAAACTGAAGGGAAGATCTCTCGGTTATGCGAGAAGTTTACTTGTGGAATTTTGTCTGGGAGAAGGAGAGGTTAGTACTACACCATGCTCTGTACAGAGTACCCATGGATTTGAAATTGACCCTTATTAGGAACGATTTTTAAACTCTGGCCGATGGATAGAATTTTAGGAGGCCACCTTAGTTTAGTGTCAACAGGGAACGTTCTGGACAAGCCAGACCAATCACGGTAGCTTGGCAGGCATTCAAGACTAAGTCTCATGAGGGATGAGAGTGATCAGAAGACACGATGAGCACACTCAGTAAAGATACCACAGATTACTCATAGACAAGTGCATATCAAAAATACATATACATATATTTTAGGCCCAACAAAACAACAGAAATAACCAAACCAATAATGCTACAGTTACCACATAAGCATTTCACTATTTACCATATACACAACAACTGTAGGGCAATGCGACAAAGGGGGTAAAACATCCAAAACCTGTAACAGAAGGGGGTTAACACAAATTATTCATTAGGCAGTCTTCAGGATGGAAACCCTAACTTATTCAGTCTGGCCCTACGAAGTGCAGAGCGTTGTGTTCAAAGTACAGCAGTGCGTAAAAACGAGCGGTTGTGTTTAAATTGAAGACAATACCTTTTCAAGATGCTGGGACAGTTAGGTAAGGGTCCTGAAGGGGGTAAAAGGAGTTCCAATCACCAGGGAAGGGTCTGTCCTTATGGACAGAGGAGTTTCCCAATTTATGAGAACAGGCCAGGGAGCGCAGACTGTTCCAGCCAAAGAGAGGATCCCAAGGAACCTTTGTGCTTAAACTAATGGATGACCCTGGCGCCACCGGTAAGTTTTGCAAGTACTCACCGCCCCTTGCTTCAATGCAGACCAAAGTATGCCAGTTTAGTCGATGTTGTCTGAGGTTGCAAATTCTGCCCTTGCTCTCCTATCTGTCTCTCAGGTGTTGAGGGACGGCATAGTAGTCTGTAATGGGACAGAAGCCACAACTTTGCCCGTTAAGGGAGGAAGGAGAACATTCTGGTGCCGCAGGACTCGGAGCACAGCCGAGAAGGAGGGAAAACCACCCACAACGACTGTCACCACATCACAGTGATGCAGGGACTGCAAAGGCTTGAGGTGTGACACACTCTCCTAGTTCACGACCCAGAAGAGATAGGCCTTTGAAATTTGGCGGGAGAGTGTTGAAAACCACAAGCTAAGGAATTCCAAAGTTGCAGGCCTCAACTCGCAATGGCAGCACTCCTATACAATGTCCAGGGACAGAGCTGGTCAGTTCACTGGATGGCCCAGGAACACTTTCGAGAAGGCTCTTTTGGCAGAAAATCAGGAGACGCCGAGAGTAGTTGTTCCCATTACTCAGAAGGGTTGAAGCATCCTCACAGGCCTTCAAAGGTCGAAAACGAAAAATGGGTCTGACGGGACAACCGTGGGTTCAGGGTGCCAAACCTTCTAGCTCATCTCCAGTGGGTCCACAGGTGTGCTTCAGCTCACAGGATACTTGGCGCCTTCGGTAGTTCAAGATGAACCACTTTAGATCAACCAGGAATTGATGCAGGGCCACTTCTCTAATCCAAAATTCGATGCGTGATCGAATCTGGACAACCAATAGAAGCTCTGCTCACTTGCATGCTGTGGTCCAATCATGGTCCACAGTGCACCTCATGTATTCATGCATACCAGACATTCTGACATCAGTAGTGTGGCGTGGAACCAGCCAGTCCTCTTCCTGGGCACTAGCACACATAACATGCAGGAGCCCGCAAAAGATGCAGTTTTCACAGGGGGCTGTATGCCCAAATAAGGAAGTCATGGGTCAGCTCGACCTGGGGGAAGGTAAAGGTACAAGATGGCAAAAGGACGGAACAAAAGATTTGTGGCACAGCCATTTTCGGCACAGGCCACTTTTAGGAAAGATTTCATAATTATATGTAATTTTCCCTCCATGTGTCAACCCCCAAACTTTTTGCTGCTGTTTTAACACCATTGACTGACTTTGCCAGAGAAGCACAGCCCTCAGCTGCACTCCTCTGGGCTTTCGCTCACTTTGTATGGGGAAACTGACATGCCCTTAAGGCAGTCAGTACTGTGAGACTTTGTTTCCCTTAGTCCTTTCCTCATGTTGCAGCTTTTGTGCAACATGTAACAAGTGTGCAATGTATTTTACCATACAGCACACTTGGGTCTCTAGTCATTTAAAAAGGCCCTAGAAATTCTTGCTGGTCTTTTTATGAACTGTGCAGATGTGTCAGGGACAGGAATGGTGGCAGCTATCATTTTCTCTTATTTTTAACCCTTTCTTGCCATGTTAACCGCATTAACAGCGTTTGGCACAAATAGGTGGCCTGGCTCCAAAATGGCCATACCACGAGGTTCTTTGTCCTGTCCTTTGGCCATCTTGCCCCTTCACCTTCCCGACGTCGAGTTGACCCAGGTCAGTCCTTATTTGGTCATGCACTTTCTGGCGAATCCCAATGCTTTCGCGGGCTTCTGCTTGCCTTGTGTGTGTGCCTCCAGGATGTGGGCTGGGATGTCGTTCCCAAAACACATCCTGGGTGCCAGAGAGCCTGGAGTGTCCTGAATGCCTGGGACCACCGTGGTCCATGATTGGTCCACGTAGGAGTGAGTGTTTGTGAGCAGATCTCCCATTAGGTCCTCTCCGTTTTGGCGCAAAGGGAACTTTGGATAAGAGGAGGCTGAAAACAACACTACCATGTCCATCTCCTGAGTTCACACTCAACAAAAGATAAGGAGCCAAGTTTCCTTCAACAAGAAGCCGAGTCAAGGAACCGCTCGTGACCCGTTGGAAGGTTTGGAACCCTGAGCCCGCTGTTGTCCCGTGGGACCCCTCTGCCTCTGTTCGTCCTAGAAGGTCTGCGAAGAAGCTTCGACCCATTGGAATAGTGGGATCAACTATTCTCGGCACCTTCATCAAACCCTGCAAGTAAGCCTCTTCAGAAGTGTCCCTGGGCCAACCAGTGGGCTGACCAGTTTACATGGGACCTTTTCTCTTTCGCCGCCGCTGTTTTCGAGGAGGCCCTTGAAACTAGGTATACTGCTAGCTCTGTGTCCATGGCACCCTCACACTGAATTTCGTACACTTGGCATTCCCAGGTCTGAAGTGAGACGAGTGCGCCCGGACCGGAGTAAACACGGTTACTGTGTTGACCTGCTGAGGGAACGACCTGTGCAAGTTCGCTGCATTTGGGACCCCCTTGCCCCTGAAGCCTGCTGCAGTGGAACTGGGCCAATTTCTCCACTCTCAGCTGATAAATCGCCACTGTCCCGTTTGGGAATCCTCGCTGCAACTCGGAAACTACATGGTGTCGACACGTCCCGATTGTCGCATTCGAACCTGCCAGCGAAGTGGACTGTACTGGCAAAGTTTGGGTCTGCCTGCATCGGGGACCAGTGAGTAGTCCTTACCCCATCCAGGGGCCCCTAGCACAGGAGCCCATTTTTATGCACAAGTGGCCCCTGAGGGCCCCTTTCCTTTCCACAGCTATTGTGAAATAGCGACTCCATTCCGCACTCTCAAACTGCCTCTGCCCTCGAGTAGAGGTCCTGATTGAATAGTGGGAACTTGTTCTTCATCGCCTTATCCACCTTCCTGAGCTGCTAGAGACCCTTGAAGAGACCCTATTTTGTCCATTGGCACAAGTGCGTGCATGTACTATAGAGCATAAGGCTCCTCTCTTCGTAGGGCTTGGACTGCCTCTTAGTTAGGTGTATTCTTGATGTGGAACTGGGTCTAAAGATTACTTGCACTGTCTGTTTTCCTCCCCATCCAGGTGGTCAACATATTTCGTGCCATTAACCCCTTAGACCCCATTGGTCTTGTATATATATTGTGTTGATTATGATGTATTGGTTTATTCTAGTGCTACTGTGATTCTTTACTATGGTCTATGTTACAAAGGCCTTGTAATAAATGTGTCTACATTTTTAATATAACACCTGTCTGGAGTCATTTGTAAGTGTCCTTGCTTTGTATGCTCATCGAGGTATTTCAGTCACCCTCACCCCTCCTGAGACTTAGTCTTGACCGTCTGCCATAGCTACCCTGATTGGTCTGGCTTGTCCAGAGGTTACCCTGTTCCAACAATCTAGGTTGGCCTTCTAAACCTCTACCCCTCCAGGTCAGAGTTCAGAAATCCTTCTTAAATTGGTGTACAGCGGTGGGATAGGACTGAATGTACCGAGTGTTGCATACTAGTGAAGGCATTTCAAGTTATTTCTACCAGGACACATAGTGAATTGTTGTAGTATAACTTTAAAAAGGCCATAGTCCTATCTAACAGTATGGAAACAAGTACCTTCTTAACTTTAAATGCTTCTAAATCCGAAACATTGAAAAAGATATGTGCTGAGATAGGGGTATCCTCTCAGGGCATAAAAATGGAAACGATCCAAAGAATCATGGACTAGCAAGAAGCTCAGTTTAGAGCTATAGCTTCTGAGGACAGTGCAGAAGGAGGTGCGGCTGCTCTCACTGGTAGAACTGACAGTTCTGCCGCTGCACTGATCCACAGCAACCATGAGGACATGGAGGATGTAATGTCTAATGTTTCCTCTGACAGTGTTGATGGGGAGGCCATACCTGAATTCAAGAAACAAGAACTGCTGTTTAGGCATAAGAAGCTTGAGTTCAATATGGCCAAACTAAAGATAGAGCACGCAGAAAAACAGAAAGACAGGGATCACCAGTTGGAACTGGCCAAGCTTCAAGTTGCCAATGGATCCAAGGGTCCTGGACATGGGTTTGGGGCCTCCTCTCATCCAAGGTTTCCAAAAGTTCTCAGTGTATATGAGGAAAAGAATGAAATTATGGACTGGCTGAATAGATTTGAGAATGCATGTGAAGTTCAACAAGTCGACAATGCTGATAAAATTGCCTGGTTACTTAGCAGACTGTCCCATTCTGGCTGCAGTGCTATTATGGAAATGTCAAAAGCTGAGAGAGCAGATTTTGCAATGTTGAAGCAAACTCTCATCTTAAAGTTTGGAAAGACTCCTGCCCAGTACTTTAAAAGATTCAGAGAGTACAAGAAGAAAGAAGGTGGTACTTGGGTATAATATGTAACTGAATCCTTAAAGAACTTGACTGGCTGGGTTGAAGGTTATAAGGTCTCTACCTTTGAATGTATGATAAGTCTTGTCATGCTGGAACATATTTTTGCATCTTCCTCCCCTGAGCTTAAGCAGCACTTTGCAGATTCAAAGGAGATAGATCCTAAGAAGCTTGCAATTGCATCAGATTTGTGGGTGTCACACAGAGTGTCCCATAAGGACAAGACTCATCCTGGTAAGCAGGAGGAAGGGAAAAATTCCAAAGATAAGGAGGGTGGGAAACTGATAAATCTTCCTCCCAAAAGGGCCACAAAAAGAAAAATAAGGGTAAGACACAAGATAACTCACAGGGTAGTGGAGGTCAGCCTCCAAAACAGAACTCTTGTTATAATAAGCCTCCCTATGTAAACAGTAAACAGACCCAGTGGATCTTGTTTTGCTTGTGGACCAACTGACCACATAAAGGGGGATTTCAGATTTAAGGTCAAAACCTTGCGGGTCCACTCTGCTAATCTGGCCTTCTCCTCCTATGAGGAAGAAGAGGTTACAGGAGCATCCTTCTCCTCAGTCTCTTTCCCCAGTGGGATAGAAGCTGTGGTAGTTTTAGTTTCCTTGGGTTCCTGGGAGCCTAAAGTCCCAGAGGCTTATGCTAGGATTCCAGATAACACCAAGCACTACTTAAAAGACAGTGTGCTGATCAATGCAGTAGATACTCCAGCTCTTAGGGATAGTGGGTGTAGTCAAGCTGTAGCGGATTCTACCTTGGTAGACCCAGAGGAAGTTGCCAGAGCTACTCTGATGCCCACTAAAATGGCTGATGGCCCACCTCTCATGTTCCCAGTAATACCTGTAAATGTTACTATCAATGGTACAGCAGTCAGGATTCCAGTGAGCATACAGAGGAGTGTCCCAGGAAAGGTCTTGCTGGGAAATGATCTCAGAGCTTTAGGGCTTGTGGGAGATACAGCCGACAGACCCTGCACAAGGTCTCAAACAAGGGCAGCACTGGCCAAGACCAATGCCCTGCCCCGACCAAAGGGGAAACCCAAGGCTAAAGGACTCAGGAAATCAAAAAGAGGGAAAGAAAATATTCGTCCTAACTCACCTAACACTGAGGTGGAGGTAGTTGGTCAATCACCAGGACCTGATGAGGAGGTGGTGATGCCTGAAGTATTTGACCCCAACGACCATCCTGAACTAAAAGATGTGTTAGTAGAAGGTGGTACTGATAGGGAAGAATTCAGTAAGGGCCAACGTGAGTGCCCATCTCTGGAAGGCCTAAGGGTACAGGCCTGCTCCCAGCTTGAGGGTGAACCTCCTGGGAAGCACCAGATTTATAGGGAAGGTGGGCTCCTGTATAGTGATCCTACAGAGTCTACAGAAGGAGACCATAGGAGGTTGGTGGTTTCCCTTGCTGTAAGACCCTTCCTCCTGCAGCTGGCGCATGAAGTGCCCCTTGCTGGTCACCTTGGAATTAAGAGGACCAAGCAAAGGTTATCCATGCACTTCTACTGGCCCAAGATGGGGGTGCAAGTAGAAAATCACTGCAGGAGATGTACCTCCTGCCAGTTACCTGGTAAGAGTGGCTCAGCAATCCAAGCTCCATTGGTACCACTCCCAGTTGTGGGGGTACCATTTGAGAGGATAGGGATCAACATTTTTGGTCCCCTTGACCCTCAAACATCTGCAGGCAATAGGTTTATCCTGGTGCTGGTCGACCATGCCACCAGGTATCCTGAGGCCATCCCATTAAAATCTGTGACTGCCAAGTCAGTTGCAAAAGCTTTACTGGGCATCGTTACTAGGGTTGGCTTCAATAAAGAAGTTGTGTCTGACAGAGGCAGCAACTTTATGTCGAAGTATATGCAGGCCATGTGGAAGGAATGTGGTGTCACCTATAAGTTTTCATCCGCATACTACCCACTGACAAATGGTCTGGTTGAAAGGTTTAACAGGACCTTGAAAAGTATGATTGGGGCTCTGGAAGAAACTCAAAGAATAAAATGGGATCTTCTGTTACCATGCTTACTGTTTGCCTACAGAGAGGTACTACAAGAGGGTGTTGGCTTCAGCCCCTTTGAACTTCTGTTTGGTCACCCTGTAAGGGGACCCTTATCCATAGTCAAGGAGGGATGGGAGATGCCCACTCCCCCCATTACTACCAATGCACTAGGGCTCAGACCAAGGATGGTACTCCTTATGGGCCTGGCTAGTGAAAAGTTGAAGGCAGGACAAGCTCTGGTGAAACATTGGTATGACCAGAAAGCTTCCTTCATAAACTTCACACCTGGTCAGAAAGTCTTGATCATGAATCCCATAATACCTAGGGCTTTACAGGACAAATGGTCAGGCTCTTACACAGTGGTGGAGTCACTGGGTGAGGTCAACTATTTAGTGGACCTTGGAAGGCCTGGACAGGCTCCACAAGTGCTCCATGTAATTAGACTGAAGGCTTTCATCCCAAGAGTTGAAATCGCAGCACTGCTATTGGCTTCAGATGTTGAGGAAGAGGAGTTTGATCCACTCCCTGACCTATTCCAAAGCAGTCCTTCAGATAGCTCCATTGAGGGTGTCTGAGTGGCCCCCTCACCTGACTTCTGATCAGCAGGCTAAGGCAAATAGTTTGCTTAGGCAATTTTACCTCATGTTTTCACAGTCCCCTGGTTTGACACCTTGGTGCAAACATAACAGTGACACAGGAGATAGTGTACCTACCGAAGGTAGGGGGTACAGAATGTCAGACAAAGTAAGGTCTTGCATTAAGACAGAGGTCAACAAAATGTTGGATCTTGGGGTGATTGAACCCTCCAGTAGGCCTTGGTTCAGCCCTGTGGTTTTGGTTCCAAAGACAGGTACTTCTGAATTGAGGTTCTGTGTGGATTACAGGGCTTTGAATGCTGTCACCAAGACAGATGCACACCCCTTGCATAGAACAGATGTGCTGGTGGATACCTTGGGTGCCTCCAAGTACCTCAGGTCCTTTGACCTCACTGCAGGCTATTGGAAATAGCCCTTGCAGAACATGTCAAGGAGAAGACCACTTTCTCCACTCCAGAAGGCCTTTACCAGTTCAGGGTATTGCCTTTTGGGTTGAAAAATGCACCTGCCACTTTCCAGAGGCTTGTGAATCATGTGTTGAATGGGTTGGATAAATTCTGTCTTGCATATCTGGATGATATAGCAGTTTTCAGTGCCACCTGGGAAGACCATGTGAAACGCCATGGGATTGTGTTACCGGCTCTTCAGAAGGCCCACTTGACCATAAAGCCCAGTAAGTGCCATATTGGACAAGGATCAGTGGTCTACCTTGGACATGAAGTAGGCAGAGGGAGGATACAGCCTCTACCCAGTAAAGTACAAGCAGTAGAAGACTAGCCTACCCCCACTACAAAGACCCAAGTGAGAGCCTTGTTAGGACTCACTGGGTACTACCGAAATTACATAGCAGACTATGGTACCATAGCTGCCACTCTGACTGCTCTCACTACTCCAAAGAAACCCAAAAAGGTAACTTGGACTAAAGAGTGTGAGAAGGCCTTCAATGGCTTAAAAGACTCCTTGTGCCAGGCCCCTGTTCTCAGGGCCCTGGATTACCAAAGACCTTTTATTGGGCAGACAGATGCCTCTTACACTGGGATAGGAGCTGCACTATCACTAGTAGAGGAGAAGGGTAAGGAAAACCCTTTTGGCTTCATTAGTCGCCAGTTTAAGGACAGAGAGCTCAGATGGTCCACAGTAGAGAAATAATGTTTCTCTGTTGTGTGGGCCCTAAGGAAGCTGAGGCCCTAAGTCTATGGGGCCCACTTCATTGTGCAAACTGACCATAAGCCCTTAAAGTGGCTAATGAACCTGAAGGGAGGGAATCCAAAGTTGCTTAGGTGGTCCATACGTCTGTAAGGCTTTGTCTTCACTATTGAGCATAGGCCAGGTATCCAACATAGCAATGCTGATAGGTTGTCCAGAATGTTTAACCGACCTGAACAAGAAACTCATCCAGGGGTGGATTAGTTCCCCATGTCCTTAGTCTGGGAGGGGCGAGTGTTAGGAAAGATTTCATAATTATATGTACTTTTCCCTCCATGTGTCAACCCCCAAACTTTTTGCTGCTGTTTTAACACCATTGACTGACTTTGCCAGAGAAGCACATCCCTCAGCTGCACTCCTCTGGGCTTTTGCTCACTTTTTATGGGGAAACTGACATGCCCTTAAGGAAGTCAGTACTGGGTGACTTTGTTTCCCTTAGTCCTTTCCTCATGTTGCAGCTTTTGTGCAACATGTAACAAGTGTTCAATGTATCTTACCATACAGCATACTTGGGTCTCTAGTCATTTAAAAAGGCCCTAGAAACTATCACTGGACTTTTAATGAACTGTGCAGATGTGTCAGGGACAGGACTGGTGGCAGCTATCGTCTTCTCTTATTTTTAACCCTTTCTTGCCATGTTAACCACATTAACCGCGCTTGGCACAAATAGGTGGCCTGGCTCCAAAATGGCCATGCCACGAAGTTCTTTGTCCTGTCCTTTGGCCATCTTGCCCCTTCACCTTCCCCAGGTCGAGTTGACCCAGGTCAGTCCTTAATTGGTCATGCACTTTCTGGCGAATCCCAATGCTTTCGCTGGCTTCTGTCTGCCTTGTGTGTGTGCCTCCAGGATATGGGCTGGGATGTCTGTTCCCAATACACATCCTGGGTACCAGAGAGTCTGGAGTGTCCTGAATGCCACGAGCATGGTCCATGATTGGTCCATGTATGGAGTGAGTGTTTGTGAGCAGATCTCCCATTGGGTCCTCTCCATTTTGGCGCGAAGGGAACTTTGGATAAGAGGAGGCTGAAAACACCACTACCATGTCGATCTCCTGAGTTCACACCGAACAAAGGATAAGGAGTAAAGTATCCTGCAACAAGAAGCCGAGTCAAGGAATTGCTGGTAACCCGCTGGAAGGTTTGGCACCCTGAGCCCGCTGTCGTCCCATGGGACCCCTCTGCCTCTGATCGTCCTAGAAGGTCTGCGAAGACGCTTCGACCCATTGGAATAGTGGGATCAACTATTCTTGGCACCTTCATCAAACCCTGCAAGTAAGCCTTTCGCCGCCGCTTTTTCGAGGAGGCCCTCAAAACTTGGTATACTACTAGCTCTGTGTCCACGGCACCCTCACACCGAATTTCGTACACTTGGCATTCCCAGGTCTGAAGTGAGATGAGTGCGCCCGGACCGGAGTAAACGCAGTTACCGTGTTGCCCTGTGCAAGTTCGCTGCATTTGGGACCCCCTTGCCCCTGAAGCCTGCTGCAGTGGAACTGGGCCGATTCCTCCACTCTCAGCGGAGAAATCGCCAATGTCCCGTTTGGGAATCCTCGCTGCAACTCGGAAACTACATGGTGTCGAGACGTCCTGAATGTCGCATTCGAACCTGCCAATGAAGTGAACTGTACTGGTGAAGTTTGGGTCTGCCTGCGTTGCGGACCAGTGAGTAGTCCTTACCCCAACTAGTGGCCCCTAGCACAGGAGCCCATTTTTACGCACAAGTGGCCCCTGAGGGCCCCTTTCCTTTCCACAGCTATTGCGAAATAGCGACTCCATTCCGCACTCTCAAACTGCCTCTGCCCTCAAGTAGAGGTCCTGATTGAATAGTGGGAACTTGTTCTTCATCTCCTTATCCACCTTCCGGAGCTGCTAGAGACCCTTGAAGAGACCCTATTTTGTCCATTGGCACAAGCGCGTGCATGTACTATAGAGCATAAGGCTCCTCTCTTCCTAGGGCTTGGACTGCCTCTTAGTTAGGTGTATTCTTGATGTGGAACTGGGTCTATAGATTACTTGCACTGTCTTGTCTGTTTTCCTCCCCATCTAGGTGGTCAACATATTTCATGCCATTAACCCCCTAGGCCCCATTGGTCTTGTATATATATTGTGTTGATTATGATGTATTGGTTTATTCTAGTGTTACTGTGATTCTTTACTATGGTCTATGTTACAAAGGCCTTGTAATACATGTGTCTATATTTTTAATATAACACCTGTCTTGAGTAATTTGTAAGTGTCCTTGCTTTGTATGCTCATTGAGGTCTTTCAGTCACCCTCACCCCTCCTGAGACTTAGTCTTGACCGTCTGCCATAGCTACCCTGATTGGTCTGGCTTGTCCAGAGGTTACCCTGTTTCAAGAAACTAGGTTGGCCTTCTGAACCTCTGCCCCTCCAGGACAGAGTTCAGAAATCCTTCTTAACAGCCACAGTCATGAGCCACCTACAGCAAACGCGGTATGGTTCGATAAAAAAGTTGTAAAAATACCAGAAAAGTAAACTGCTGCCGTCAGTTCGTCCTAGGCACACTTGTACATTCACCAAAAATTCCTTAGACGGTGTCTAGGGTCATAAAACAAATGGACCCCAGTGCACGGTGCAGTAATGCACTTTGTGCACTGATAAATGTTACAAAGAAATGGCAGCAAATTAAAAGACTAAGAGAATTATAGTTTCCCAGTATTGACAGCCTGAAGGATGTGTCCGTTTCCCCATAACAAATGAGGAAAATCCCATTGGAGCGCAGCTGAAGGCTCTGCTCCACTGGAAAAAGTCAGGTCAGGATAGCCTCTTATCCGTTTCTTAAAGAGACAATGCTCCCTGTATATATCCTTTTTGAGAAGTTCAAAACAGACATGACAAGTAAAATGGTTGTTAAAACACTGATAGAAGTCAGAGGATGCAATAAAACTAACCTTGGGCTCCATGGAGAAATTAATGTTAAGAAGAATGCCCTCCATTCTACTGGCAAGTGAGTTGAGGGTCTACATTCATTCCAAATCAACAAGCTTGCCCTCTCAGAATGATTAATTTGAACGTGTTTTGTTTGAATCCAGTTATGGATAGAAATAAGAGATTCCCGAAATTGGGGATCAGTAGGCAATTGCACATTTCCCAGATCAAGTGCATGGCATCGGCATAATGAAATGCGATGGCAGCAAATGATTTGACTAAATACAATAGGGGGACTATGTACATGTTAAATAAAAGGAGTGAATGTGAGGAGCCATGAGGGACGCTGCCGTCTAACGTTCAAGCCTTGGAAAAGAAAGGTAGGAGCAAATTAATATTTTTATCATAAATACATGCAGCCATTCTAGAATTAAACCACCATAATCAACATCAATCATTCTTTCCAGAATATGTTTGTGAGACACAGAATCAAAAGCAGTGGACAATCCTTGGTGTACTAACACCCCTGTGTTATCCTTGTCTGCTCTTAGACTGAGATCATTTAGAATAGACATATTGACAGACACACAGCCACACTGTAGTTAGAAGGCTTCCTGGAGGTGGCCCAGAATATTCTGGGGTTCTAGGTAGTTCTGCAGTTCACATGTCAATTTCCTTTCAATGATCTTAGACAAATATCGTAGATTGCAATTTGGGCGTAAGGTTGAAAAATCACTATAGTCTGACGAAGTTTCTTTAAAAGGGGATAACCACCATCACTTTCAGATTACTAGTTAGTGACCTGACATAAGACAGTAATATATTATTTCCAGTTTAGATTCTGTGAAATATTTATTGCATGCTAGTGCTTTGAATATTTTGGGGTACAAGGATATTTCTGCTAGCATCAGAAGTCACTCAGGAGTCAAAGCTTTTAACAGTTGAAAGAATCATCCCAGCCATCCTTCCAACGCTAAACGCACTGCCAGACAACCTAGATCCCAACTCACTAGTTCATGAATATAATAAAATTATGTTAACTACCATGGACAAAATTGCCCCACTTAAACTTTGCACCAGCAAACCCAAAACTCATTTAAATAAATGGTACACACCTGAACTCAAAGCCCTTCGCCTAAAAAAGAGAAAATGTGAATCTGCTTGGAAACTATGCCCCTCTAGTGAAAAGAAAGTCATTCTCGATACGATTTCTCGTCAATGCAAAGCTGAAATCTGCCTAGCTAAACGGAACTCTTATAACATTTGCATTGCCAATTCCAACTCAAGTATGAAGGAACTCTTCTCCATACTGAAGGAACTTGAATCACCCATTACCACACCCGACACCTGCACTAAGGACCAGACTTGGTGCACAGACATCCAACAGGCACTAGCAAATAAAATAAATACCCTACAAAACAAAATTCAACTAAAAAAAGACTCCTTAAACCTCACTAACCCTCCTACACCTCTGCCTAACGCTTCACCAAGCACACACACTAACTCATTCTCCTTTCCTAAAACTACCACCTTGGAGGTCGAGAAAATCATACTTTCTCTCAAACCCTCAAATTGCAAAGGCGACATCTGCCCTGCACACATAATCAAGGATGCAGCCAGAGACCTGTCGCCTTTCATCTCTCAACTCATAAACGCCTCCTTTTCTTCAGGCAGCATCCCCTCCAACCTAAAACAATCCTGGGTGCTCCCCCTTCCCAAAAAGCCGACACTTGATCCTCTCATCCCCACCAATTACCGCCCTATCACCACGGTACCCTTTCTACTGAAAATCCTGGACAAAGTGGCCTACGTCCAAATCCAAAAATACTTAGAACTACACAAACTACTAGGCTCCAGACAATCAGGTTTCTGCCCTTTGCACGGTACGGAAACAGCCCTCATTGACTTGAAGACCCAAATCGATGATCTGAGGGACAAGGGTAAGGCAGCACTCCTCCTCCTACTTGACCTCTCAGCGGCATTCGATCTTGTCGACCACAAGGTCCTCTGCAGACACCTGGATTCAGCTGCTCATTTCTCCCCAGAAGCCATCAGATGGATTGAATCCTTTCTGAGTGAGAGAACAATGAGAGTCTTCTCCCCATCAGCAGCAGCAGACCCCTCTCCTATTACGTGCGGAGTCCCGCAGGGCTCATGCGTCTCCCCCACATTATACAACATCTTCACCAAACCTCTGTTCGATGATTTGGATCTTCTGGGTGCCACCTACACTAACTATGCAGATGACACTCAGATTCTCCTCCCACTTTCAGGGGATCACAGTAAGGACAGAGAGTTGGTGAATAGGGTGTATCTCATCATTCAGGCATGGATGGCATCTCATGGCCTATGCCTGAATGATGACAAGACAGAGCTCTTTATCCTGGGTACCCCCGCAACATCAACAAACTAGGCCTTGAATATGCCGAATTCAACATAGACGGCAATATCATCAAAGTATCCAGGGATGTAAAAACCCTCGGCTTTTACCTGGATGCCACTATGTCATTCACTAAACAGGTCAACTCACTAGCATCTAGCTCCGCGTATACCTGAAAATTAGGAGCAGGCAGACCTTTCCTATCCAATGATAGCTGTATGATCTTGGCAAGAGCACTCATAGGGCCTCATTCCGAGTATGGCGGTAAGGGATAGCGGCCACCGGTAACGAGACCGGTGGCGGTAATCCCTTACCGCCATACTCCGAGTTCCCTCTGCGCCCTCGCCCTTAACGCCTGCTTTGAGCAGGTGTTAAAGTCGAGGGCGCAAAGGGGCCTCCAAGCCAATAACGGTGACCGTAATGAACGGTCACCGTTATTTGCATCTTCCCCATTCCCATTGAGCCCTATGGGGGCTCATTTGGGAATGGGGAAGAGCCTTGGTGAATGGGGAATTACCACCCCGCCAACCTTGGAATGGGGCGGTGATTCCGCCATCCACCAAGGTGCTGCCGGTCCGGGTACGGCGTCAACCAAGGCGTTAATAGCGCCATTGGTTAGCGCCGTACTCGGAATGAGGCCCATACTCTCGAGGCTCGATTATTGTAATGCCCTATACAGTGGTGCTAACAAAGCTATAACCCATAGGCTACAAATCCTACAAAATAAAGCCTTGAGAGCTGCCCTCGGCATCAATAAAAGAGAACACATCTCCAGTACCAGACGCCAAGACAAATGGCTCTCCACTGACAGTAAAATCAAACTAAAGGTGGCCTCCCTAACCCATAAAGCCCTCAACAATGCTGCCCCGAGCTATCTGATGGATAAAGTAAAAAGAAAGTAATCCATCAGAGAAACAAGAACCATCAATTCCAACTGCCTGATAATTCCCAGATTCAAACTCTCCACCATCGGAGGTAACAGCTTCCCTGTGAAAGCTGCTACACTTTGGAATTCTTTGCCACACAACTTGAGAGCCGATCAACCTTACTTGCTTTTTAGAAAGAATCTCATCACTCACTTGAACTCCAACAATTCTTGTATTTAACTGTACATCTTAAACCTAGATACTGATACTCTCTGCTTGCTTTCGTTCTTTTCTGCAAACAGCATGTACATGTATATTTCACTCCTTTGTATAGATATTGATATTTATTATGTGTGAAGATTTTGCATATTTCTTATTCCTGTAATCCTTAATTTCATATATCTACAACCTTTACCTCAACTGTATATTTCTGTAACATTGTAAGCCTTGAATATTTTTCTGCCTGCGCCCTGCTTCCCCTGGGTATGGTGCGCCATATAAATAAATAAACAAACAAACAAATAAACAAAGCTAAGGCGGTCCAGATCTTCAAGCAAGGCCTAACACAACAGAACCAAGCAGTGAAGCTTATTCAAGGGCCTGAGCTGCCAACAGGAACATTCCTGGAACTGGAGGCAGAGTTGGTAGCAACTGGATGGAGGACCCAGGAACACTGAAGCAATATCAGTAAATTAGTGGGGATGCAGAAGAAATTAGTTACTTTAAATGATGGCACTTTGAAGGGGCACAAGTCCTCTTTCATCGCCAGCTTGGTGAAACTCCTATATCCAAACACCTACCTAGGTGGGCGGTACCAGCGGGTAAAACACACATTGTGCAGGTCACGAATGAGGAACTTTCAAGAGCTGAACAACGAAAAACTAGGACCAGAGAAAAAGTGCAGAGAAGAGCCAATTAAAAGCCTCTAGAGAAATGGAGGAACACGTTTGTGTAGAATGCCCGGTCATAACACTTGCACACAGACACATACATACATGAGCTAGGCTTCGGAGTAATTCATATTTGGAAGATCATCCCAAAGTGGGTGCAGTCATTTGAGAAGCCCACAGGGGGTTTAGGGAGAACATGAAGGAATATTAAGCCAGAAAGCAGCCACAAATGGAATTAGCAACCACTAAAGCTGTGGCTGCAGACTCTTAATGTGGAAAAAAACACAAAACAGGTTATCATGCCATGTTCTTTCTACAGAGGGGTGTCTGCTACCTTTTTGTATTTTTGCAAGGAACTTGGGGTTGGTCACTCCAAGTTACCTGGGGGAACTCAGACGTGGACCCCTTGCGACCTGTGCTCCGAGAGGCGCAGCTCTACCTCACTTATGAGACCCAACAAGGCTGAAACACATGTCTGGGGTTGCTGTTGGTACTCTTGTTCATATAAGGTTTTCCTGGCATTTCAGTGCTGGACTACCCTTGTGGACGGGACAAAGACTGATATGCAAATAGTTATTCCGCCTTTGTGAAAAGTGCAGTGAGCAAAAAGCAATGGCTGCGGACTCTCAAAGTTGGAAAAAAAACACAGAACAGTTTATCATGCGATGTTCGTTCCAGAGAGGGGAGCCTACTATCTTTTTTTGTATTTTAGCAACCACTAGCAGGGAGGAAATCAGGAGGGTGGGGGAACCTTGGTTAATGGAGGCTGCATATGTCTGCAATGGTGAGTGAGGGCAAAAGAAAGGAAGAAAGACTGGGTGGCCAAATAAGCCAAAAAGTGGCTGTCTGTGAAAAGAGGATAGTGACACCGAACTTAACAGGTTCCCCTAGGGGGCGACTGGATGCAGGGCTGTGAGGCTCAAGATGGTGACAGCTTAAACCAGTAGCAGCTTTTGGGATCCAGGAGCAGCGAAAAAAAGAGCAGACTGGCTGTGGGATAAATGGAGCTTCCAGGAGCAGCAGCAGACAAACAGAGACCCACTGCAACATGGCGAACCCCGGTGACAGCAACAAGCATTTCCACAGCACCCACTCTAGTTCCTATGCCTCTATATGACCCCATGCTGCATGTGACAGCATCTTCCCCAGAATGCTCACCAGCGAAACCAGTCACTTTCAGTGACCCAGATATTCTGCTTATTTCTGCTAGCTTGAGAAACAGACTAATCATAACTAATTCAAATGTTGGGAATTCAGTTTCTTAGGAATTGTTATTTAGGTCAATCTGAGGGGTTACTGTGTTATTTTGAGATTTACTCTAACTCTACATATTCGGAATGTACTAATTGAAAAATGTAGCTATGCCATTACAAATCAGTTGAGAAGGAATCATTTTTAGTATGGTTGGAACTCTTTTGTGAATGTCCTGCTCCAGACAGGCAGTTGCTGCAGTTCACTTTCTTGGCATGAAATACTGATTTGTTTTACTAGCTGTATTATAATCATATCTCCAGGCTTACTCCAGTTTATTTCTTTCTCTCAAGTAGGCATGATTCCTCAGTGAACCAATCATGCTCCTAGCTTTTCTTGTGTGTTGAGATCTTCTTGATGGGAAAGAGAGGGTCCAAGACCCTGGTAGACCATTTCATAAAAAGAACAATATGTATCATCAGCATTAAGATTCTGTAGTTGATCAATGTTTTCAAAGCTCAATGTTGGGCAATCTTCAGGAAGGGCGGCTGAGCCTAACAATTCTCAAGCTCAACCAATTTCAAGACTTGTGGCTCGGAGAATAAAAGAAGATCACTGGATGCTTCGACCAACGTAAAGGTAAAGGTTGGAGAACAACTAATGAGTCATTGAAGCAACATACAATGGCCCTCATTACGACCCTGGCGGAGTGGGTTTACGCCAGCGGTATTCGTGGCGGACCCGTCCGCCCTACTACGAGTTCCCGCAGCGCCATGGAGCCTTTTTCCGCCTGGTTTTTCCGGGCGGAGAAATCCATGGCGCTACGGGACCTTGTTGTTAATTACGCCACCGTACTTTACGGTGGCGTAATTAACGCCTTCCCCACTCCCATTATACCCTATGGGGCAAAAATGGGAATGGGGAAGGGTAAAATGGGGATTGGGGATTTACCGCCCCGCCAAGGTCGGAATGGGGTGGAAAATTCGCCAACCCCCATGGCGGTATCGGCAGCTTTCCGCCGTGCTCCATGGTGCATATTGCACCACGATCTCCGCCAGGGTCGTAATGAGGGCCAATATCTAGTATGCACACAAGCAGTATTAGTAGGCTCTTCGAACGCTCTGATATAGGTGATGCTCTGATAATCCCTGTAGAATGATATTTGTGGGTAGGCAGTCTGCATAGTCAGAAGGAAGATTTAAGTTGCCTATTAAAGTAAGATTCATTAATATAGGATAGGAAACTCTGCCACTAGTTCAATCAGCAAGTCAGCAAATGCTGATACATAACTAGGTGGTCCAGAGACTTGTAGGAAGAATGTCGTTATTAAAGGGGAGATATGACAGGAGGAGAGTAGTAATTCTGCCCTTGGAATTGGCTGGCAAGGAGTTAATTTTGTTGACAAATGAGGGCCTGAAAATACAGCCACATCACCACCACCTCACTGGGATTTATTTGCAGTGATGATTTTGAGGCTGGCTGGATAATGATTGGAGCAGATTCCTCTTTCAGCCAAGATTCGGTACTAAATATGATTGTAGGAGAGTCAATGAATTTGGCAGTATCTGTGCAGTGTTTAAGTGTGAACGTACATCAGGGCAAACTATCTTATGGATCTTTAGGCATTGATGATGTGTTGCACAAAAGTCTGGTAAGTGTAGTGGTGCCCTGTTACATACATGTAATAATTACATTGTTTTCAGGGTGTTGTGAATGAAGAAGGCGCTATTCCATGGTGCGCATCAAGCTCCTGTAGTGCAAATAATTTTAGCATGGAGTGTGGCCACTGCCACCTCCTGGGCTCAGATACACACAGACAGCCCTACCTTTGGTGCACCTTCACTGAGCCACTGGTGAATACGCTGCATGGCTCCGCTGCACAAACTGTCACATATGAGTTATGTATAGTTAAAATATATTGGTGCGGTGTGCAAGTAGTGTGTTTTGTCTCTGAGTGGTGAGCAGTCTTAATCTTGGGATCTCCTTTGAAGTACCAGTGTTCTTCGGATTTGTAGCAGTGCTCTTTTTGGTTAGCGGAGAAGAATGCTGGGATGTTGAAAGTTATGTTGAAGGTTAACAATGTGGGTAGTACAGCTGAACCCTTGATACCTAGCCCCGTTGTGCCATCTAAAACTAATCAAGCTGTTTCTGAACCCATAAACCTAGAATCGACCCAAGTCGAGATTCTGGCAGGGAGTGATCATGATGAAAATGACGAGTGCCATCTGTCAAATAGAGTGCGTAGAAGGAAGCTGAAACTAAATTCTGACTTGATGGCAAAACAACCTCCTGATGTGGTGGCTGGTGAAAAAAACGATCCCCTGATAGCCCAAAATAAGCAACGTCTTTCTAAACGTGCAAGAAAGAAGGCAGCCAGAAGAGCAAATAGGGTGGCTTTTAAAACTGGCAACCTAACAACCTGGCTGCTTGGGTCATCAATACAGAAAGCTAAAGCTAATATGCCCTCTATAGTACCACAAGTCACGGATGAGGACTCTAGTACTAGTTCCACTGATTGTACTAACTCTGGAAAGTAGTATAATCTCTATCCAAACCCCTGTGCAAACAGTAACTAGGAGAGGTTGTAAGACGGGGGCTAGGCCTGTCCTAAAAATAAATCCTAAGGTGCTTAAGGAAAGGGATCATTAACCATCCCTGCCATCACTAATAAGAGAAAAAAAAACTATTAACAGAAGTAGGCTTTTGGAGATTCTTAACTTGCAACTTGCATTAAGCATCATCAAAAGTGGAGACTCCAAGTTTGTTGAACAATGCTCAAACTCAGTAACCAAAGTCCACTGTATCTCTGAAGCGGTGGTTGGACTTATCCGAGATTCACCCCTTGAGCTAAATAAGAATGGATCCAATTTGGATGGTGGATGTGTTACGAATAAACATGGGAGACAGAAGGGTAAAAGCAAAGATGAGGCTATACAACAGGCTAGATCTAAAACTCCGCCCATAAACGATGCCACTGTGAAGTCTCATTGGGAATGGCTTTGCTTCCCATCAATAACCAATAATAAATGAGGTAATTTAAATATTATCTCTTGGAATACACATGGCCATAGACATCTTTTTGGGGCCTTTGGCTCTTATAGTCTCTTGACAAAGCTGAAATTATATTTCTTCAGGAGACTTGACTCCTACACTCTATCTATTTTGATGGCTATACCGCCTATTTTAATCATGCAAACAAAGGTGAAAAGGGTAGGCCATAGGGAGGACTGGCCATTTTGTTTATGAATGATATTTACTCTACTGAATGTATTCCTTCCTTCTATGAGCAATACTAATGTTGAAATACAGCTGAAGCGAGATTTTAAAATCTTGTTGGTCAATGTATATGACCCCCCAGGTGACGACTGCAGAGTGGATATCCAATTGATTATCTTTGAATGTATAACTGACAAATATGCTGTGTGTGGTAATGTCAACCTTATTGTAGGGGAAGACCTGAATGGGAATATCATTGGAGATACTCAGCTGTCCAGTATTAACGCTGATACATTTATCCATGGCCATCTAAAATCTGAGAGGTGGAAAAACATGTATTGCCGATGTTGAATTGCAGTTGGTGAATGATTTCAGTAATATTAAGCTCGTACTAAATGGTCCAATGGTCCATATTCTTCTACCCTGGATTACATGTGCCTCTATAAGATCTTTTCCCTATTAGCCAACTTTCAAATTCTTGGTAACTCTTTTTGTGATCATGCCATGTTGGTTTGTACCCTTGTATTAGAGAAAAAAGAGCTAATGGTTTATGATAAGATTGGCCAAGTAGCTGTAAGAACTAATGGCAATAGATTAGGCTGGTCGGATAGAAACCTTGCCAAGGCTAGTGCATGGAGTAGAGGTTTGAATGTAGAATACATGTCTATGTCTACTTCTGAAGAGCTCATTTTTTGGATATCGTCTAGTATGCATGGTATGATGTCTATGGGGAAAAAAAAAACCTCTTACATTTAAGCAGGAATTGCATAACTTGAGTCCATTTGATAAGGTGATATGCAAGGAAAAGAAAAAAACTTTCTAGCGAATTAAGAGCAAGAAATTGCAGTAATTTACCCTTTGATGTACTTCTCCCTAGAAGCATAAGATTAAAAATACATACAGGAATTAGATTTGCAGATATCGTGCCTCTGAAAATAATGTTAATTGGCAACATATGGTACGTATACTACTTGATGGGGACACCAACAAATGCTGGTAAGCATGAATTTATCTGTACTATTGACGATGCAACATGGGTACAATTTCTGTCAGATAAGTTTAAAGGGGAGGTGACCTGCTTAGAGAAAAAAACCTATCTCGGAATTAACTATAGATCGTGATGACATCATTGCAATTATCAAGCAATTAAAATCTTCAAGGGCCCCTGGCTCTGATGGCCTTTGCAATGATGTTATCAAGGATAACCCTGAAATTGGGGTGGATATTCTTGTAAAAGTATTTGTCAAGATAGTTGAAACTGGTGTGATTCCTAGTTCGTGGAGTACATCCCACACATCATTCTGGTGTTTAAAAATGGCCCACACAATCTACTAGAGAATTATCGCCTGATGGCCTTAACTGATGTTCCAAGTAAAATCTTTTGCACTCTGGTCCTTAAGGAGACCAATACCTGGATAGCCAGAGATAACATCCTCGACAGAACTCAAACAGGTTTCTGAAAGGGATGCGCTACCAACAATAACATCTTTATGGTAAACACCTTGATTGAGAAAGCCAACTGCTGTGATGATCTTCCTTTGTACCTGTTATTCGTGGACTTTTCTTCAGCGTTTGACATTGTTGATAGAACCAGATTATGGGTAAAGCTGGAAAGGATGGCCATGCCCAAACACCTCCGCTATGCGTGTAATATGATGCACGTGGATAATACGTCAAGGGTCAGGCTGCATAACCAAGGTATGATGTCAGGTCTGATTTCAATCAGAAAAGGTGTCAGGCAGGGGTGTGCCTTACCACCTATATTGTTCAATCTGTTTTTGACTGTCTTCGGGTGCATCTTTTTTCAAAAACTGAACGCATTCTCAAACATTGGAAATAACAAAGTGGGGTGGATCGGCTATGCGACAATTTGATCATATCTGATAACACCTATATGGGCATCTGCCAAAGTACGAAGGCTGTCTTTGCCTATGCTGAGTTAAATGGCCTGAAAATAAATCTTGGGAAAACTCAGTTTATGGCTGTTGGTCAGAAGTGCTGTAAGACCATAATATCCTGCCCTTTGGGTAATATCAAAAGGGTTATTTGGTATCAGTATCTGGGCCATGAGGTAACCTCAGGAAAAACAAGAGCGAATGAGATAGTACAGCAAAATAAGAGAGTCAAAGTACTGTCAACAATGGCTGCTGTCATGTCCTTCTCGAAGCGGACTGCTGCGATAGTCTTCTCGGTATCCTTAACATATACAACCAGAAAGGGGAGTGAAGGCAGAGTGTGACTGTGTGATGGACAGTCTGTCTGCTCTGTTGTTTGGTGTTTTTTTTTCACTTTGAAAGCCCCCAGATTCAGCGGAGCCGAGGCAGAGTGAAGGCAGAGTGTGACTGTCTGACGGACAGTCTGTCTACTCTGTTGTTTGGTGTTTTCTTTCTCCACTTTGAAATCCTCCAGAGTCAGCAGAGCGTAGGCAGAGCGTGACTGTGTGACGGACAGTCTGTCTACTCTGTTGTTTGGTGTTTTTTTTTCACTTTGAAAGCCCCCAGATTCAGCGGAGCCGAGGCAGAGTGTAGGCAGAGCGTGACTGTGTGACTGACAGTCTGTCTACTCTGTTGTTTGTTTTTTTTTTTCACTTCAAAGCCTCCAGAGTCAGCGGAGCCGAGGCAGAGTGAAGGCAGAGTGTGACTGTGTGTCACTTTCTGCCTTCTGCCTTTCTTGCTTCTTCATTCAATCTAAGTGGATTGTGGACTGTATTGGGTTGACAAGTCTGGCTAACTTGCATCTCGCCAGAGGGAGACTACGGCACAGATACCACGTGCAACAGAGATCCCTGGAAAAATATTTTCTCACGCTGACACAATAAACATTTCACCAGCAGACGCAATGGAAATCTGTCTTCCAACAGAACACTCCATAACATCCCCGGACAGGGTAGGGAGGCACGCCCGGAGCCAGGTATCCAACGTGACTGTGTGACGGACAGTCTGTCTACTCTGTTGTTTGGTGTTTTTTTTTCACTTTGAAAGCCCCCAGATTCAGCGGAGCCGAGGCAGAGTGAAGACAGAGTGTGACTGTGTGATGGACAGTCTGTCTACTCTGTTGTTTGGTGTTTTTTTTTCACTTTGAAAGCCCCCAGATTCAGCGGAGCCGAGGCAGAGTGAAGGCAGAGTGTGACTGTCTGACGGACAGTCTGTCTACTCTGTTGTTTGGTGTTTTCTTTCTCCACTTTGAAATCCTCCAGAGTCAGCAGAGTGTAGGCAGAGCATGACTGTGTGTCGGACAGTCTGTCTACTCTGTTGTTTGGTTTTTTTTTTTCACTTCAAAGCCTCCAGAGTCAGCGGAGCCGAGGCGGAGTGAAGGCAGAGTGTGACTGTGTGTCACTTTCTGCCTTCTGCCTTTCTTGCTTCTTCATTCAATCTAAGTGGATTGTGGACTGTATTGGGTTGACAAGTCTGGCTAACTTGCATCTCGCCAGAGGGAGACTACGTCACAGATACCACGTGCAACAGAGATCCCTGGAAAAATATTTTCTCACGCTGACACAATAAACATTTCACCAGCAGACGCAATGGAAATCTGTCTTCCAACAGAACACTCCATAACATCCCCGGACAGGGTAGGGAGGCACGCCCGGAGCCAGGTATTGATTTCCAACATTTAAGCACTGAACTAAAAGGGGGGAGGCGTTCACCTCGGTGTGCAGCTATGTGATGAACTGTTTACAGTGACACTCTACTATGTTTAGGAGGCGATCACTTCAATCGACCCGACTGGAACAATTTACAGCTAACATATCTGCTCTGAGTGACTGTACCCCGCAAATTGTCAATGGCCCACTCCTGGACACCCTAGTGACCCTTGGCATCCAGGGGTCTGGCTTTGTAAGGAGCCCTCCCCCTTAACGTAGAAGTGCAAGTGACTGCATCTACCACTAGCACCATTCATATTTTACAACCTGACACTACAAACTTAACACACCCAGTGGATTTGGCGCCAACCATACCTTCTGCGGTGGACATCCCTGTTCTGGATTGCCCCAAAGTCGTCGCTGTGGCAGCAGACCGGCATGCACTCCTGGCTGCAGTCCCAGAGGCCGCAGAAGTCAGTTGTCCTGACTCTGGTCACCTGTCTAGTGGAAGGCCAGGAAACGATAGCAGTTTGGCAGGGAGGATGGTGAACAAGCACCTGGAGACATTCTACCAACTAACTGTAGGCAGGAAAATGATACCCTGTATAACCCGCTTGGAGCATATGAAACTACTCCCTCTGGAGCTACTCCCTCTGGAGCGATAAGCTCAACCACCTCAACTACCTACCGCAACACTGGTCGGAAAGATCGTGAATATGTGTATGAGCCTTTCAGCATCTCGAGGAAATCGATAGTAGCATTATCAAATGGCATGAAACGTATGGCGAAAGCTACAATGTTATTTTATGTCGAGAACCATCAAAGCTCAACTCCATCTGATCCAAGTATTTGGGCATATATATTGGGGGTGGGCCAAAGAGTCTACCAGTGAAAAACGATCGAGCATAACATTTCTGAGAAATCTGATACAACGTTGCCACTACAGAGCAAAGCAGCTATCTCGGGGAATCCCCCAAACTACACGCCACAAGCTAACAGTTGGCAAACACGGGCGCTGACCTTGGATGCTGACCCAAATGCACATAGGTTCTGTTTTTATGAACCAGCAAAAAGATTAGACTCTTTGGCTACACAAGGGGGATTAGCCTCAAGGGACATCACATCGCGAGGACGTTCCCATGCTTATAGGCCAATCGAAATTTCAGACCAATTAATGCTGGAAACTTCATTGAACATGTAATGAGAAGAAGATTATCAATATTCATATATTTAATCTAATTCTGAAAGAAACTATGTACCCCCCGCAATTACCAGGGATGGCGCATCGTCGAAGCAATTACAGGTCAGTGGCCAAAGGTTACATTCTACCTTGGATGGTGTTACTCGGACTCCCGTTAGCGAGCTAAAGGCCACCAGGATCAAGGGATCTGAATCCAAAGACAAGGGAGGCCCAACCATTGCCCTGGATAATGAGTTAACCCCCGACACTCTCAAAAAAGATCAGTTCACATCAAGGCAAGAGATAGCCTTGTGTGTCGTGTCACACTCCAAGCAAACGAGCCCGGCAGCCACACCATTGAAATACATAACCTCAGATTAATCATCTGAATAATTCTGACTTTATGATGATTTCGACATTGACGGACACCCTGGCTCCATTTATGAAGCTCTATGAGCAAATGGTGGAACAACTCCAAGACCAGATGACAGTGCTCGCGATGTTGCACTCCAAGATTGTGTTTATAGAGGGTTTGTTTCAGCAATACAAAATAACATGGATAAGAGCATGGCTAATGTGTCGAACCTCCTACATACAATCTTGGATCCAATCATTTGAGAAAAAGAGACCCGACGTAAATCAAGATGTTTCGATCTGGCTGAAATTAATCAAGTGGGGCGCTCTGTTACATCCTCTACTTTGAATAATGAGGTATTAATTTCTCAGCAGCCTCCAAAGTCCAAGGAGACAGAGTCTCAGGCCAATCAGGAAAGGAGCCCTGAACGGACACTAACAGGCATCCCCATATCACTGGAACAAGGACCTATAGTTAATCAAAAGAAAATCGTATCTGGACGAAATGGTCCCGGGACAGATGTAATCATAGTAGACATTGAGGCTCCTATAGGATCTAAGTCATCTGCACATCCTATTATTGTTCCGGAACGAATTCCAGATAATGGCCCACATGAAGACCTGAATGTTGGTCGTACAAAAATTGTATGTGAGATCTTTTTAACACAAAAAACAAACACCATTAAGGTTGCACAGTCAAAATTATCCCAACAAAAGCAATCAACAAAGTCATGCCAAACAAGTGCGTTAGCTGGTAAAGGAGTAAAAAAAAAAATCAACCTAAGCCAGCAAACAAAAAATCTATGGGAAACAAAGCCTTTATTCGAAATTTCACTCTGCAAAAGGCTGGAACCGTTCAACAGGATGTTGTTCATCTGGTGATTAAAGACCCTGCTGCAAGTAAACAGTCGACATCCAATATCCTGGAGAAAGCTGAAATTGTGGCATCCAATGAAGACATAATTGACGCGGATCTACTGGATCTGTCGACCCACTCTATTACGAGTCATGAGGAGGGGGATGAAGTTTGGTCGGAGAATGGAGACCAAAATAATGAGTCGAGACTTCAAGAAAGTGAAAATGACTAGGCTCTGGATGATACTCCAAAATGGCCACATAGAGTTCGCCCAAAGCTTCTTGAACAATCAGGAAGACAACTGATTCAAGCCAAAATTGTTTCTAAAACACAAAATGGACTTACAATGAAGATGGCAGAAGAACTCCATAACCCATTGATACCAAACCTCAGGCAAAATAGTGACAACATTGGGCCTGACCGTGACTCTCCTCGCCCTACCATTATTGCATGGTTGATAAAGAGCCACCACAGGAGACAGACTCCTATGTTATCTCACCGTTGAGGATCACAAAACCAACAAATAAACCTAAGGGAATGAATCCGACGGCTACCTTATGAAATCAACATACTCCGAAGTCAGGTTTTAAACCTATAGAACCTCAAAATAATTCTAAATAGGTCAAGTGTCATCTGACTCTTCCACCATGTACCTACCATAAGATTTTTCTCATCTTCAGATTTGCTCCTGATTATTTTTCTGAAAGAGGATCAGACCGATAGAATAATACTTCATGTGGCGACTCTGCTTGTGGCACAGCACCTGTTGGAAGAAGCTAATCACCTTTGCATGATGGGATTTAATCTTGTTGGACTTGACAAATCAGAGCTTCAAATTGCTGATCAAATTAAACTAAATCAGGAGCCACCCAACCGCACAAATAAAGAAAGTTTGGGAAAAATCTCTGCAGTGGACCAGGGCAACAAGGGTCAACACCACCCGAGATCAGTCCCCAAGCAATGGGACAATAAATTGGGCAAAGAAGATGAAGGAGCTGATCACTGGAAGTGGTTGGCAGGGCTTTTGTTGGACAAAATAGGGAAACCCTAATGCCGACCAGAGGCATTCACGATGCAATTCAAACTTGCTAGTTGGAACACAAGGGGTTTCACTCATCTTTTCAACTCCACTCAACCGGATCTAGGCGAGCATGACCTGATTTTTTTCCAGAAAGCATGGCTAATGGAATCCCCAATGCAGATGGATACACCATCTACCTTAATCAAGCAGTGAAAGGAGCAAGTGGTTTCTCCAAATCAGTTCTTTTGATCACCATAATTAGCTGATTGCAGATTGCTGAATCGGATAAAACAAACCCCTATATCCAGCTGATTGCAGGAAAGATAACTTCACTTAATCATTACGCAAATAAAAATTTCACATTTGTCCATCTATATTGGAACCCGGCGGTTCATGAACTGAAAAACATCCCAGAACAAGTGGCGGCCATTATAGATGATCAAAGGGAGAAGTGGAAGAACCTGTATATCATCATGGCAGGTGACCTGAATTCAAACTGTCTAGATTCTGAGGGTCGGGATTCTTCGGATGATCTAGCTTATATGACACCTGCATGAATAAGAGGGTATCATTGGAGATCAATGTTAGCCTCGAGAGATCTAATGCTCTTGAATGGGAACATAATGGGAGACATTCCATCACAACCAACGTGGCACAGGAAGTGTCGTGGTCAAACTATTGACTTTATTTGTGTCTCAAGAAACATGATGGTCTTGATCGATTCGTTATGGGTAAAGCCTAAAAACACCAGTGACCATAAGTTACTTTCCTTGACGTGGAATGCGAGGGAGAACATCCCATGTCTCTGTATAAAGGTGATTTCGAGGTTGTCCCTGGCAGAAATAGGCTAAGGATAACCCCAAACAACATTGTCTCATTTCGTAAACATCTAGAGAGAGTGATCACCAGGAATAACTGCCTCGATACAGCCCTACCTATAAACTAGAATATCAGAGTTCGGGAGGATATCTCGCGCTCACACCAATAAGTTTTTTATGAAAAAAAGTCTTCAAGTTACACAATGCTTGTCAATTCAATATATTTTAATTTATCTTCCAAGGTAAAGAACAGCCGACACGTGTTTCGACCCTTGGTCGTTATCAAGGCTGTACAGATTATTACATTCATTCAATATAACGAAAAAAGGAATAGAAAAGAGAAAATTCAAAAACCATACCATATGGTGCCAACATGCCAGGTCAGGTTATGGGAAAATTCACGCCATAGTCAAGAAGTAAGATGAATATTCAAAGAAAAATAAACATAAAACAATAATTTAGTTTTTCCTCACAAAATATATGTGTGTTCAACATAACATCCAGTTATCAACTATTTTCACAATAAAACTCAACCCCAATATATTGGTTACACAGATTACTGATTATCACCCTGTGACACCATTCCAACATGACCAGAGAATATGTGAATATTCAAGATGCAACATTAGAAAATAGAATTGAAACTTACCCTCTCTATGTCATTTAGTAATATCTTCCATCCCTATGTTGTAGACCCTTTAAATTAAATTTAATGGTATGGATTACATAAACGTTTTATCCCATATTATAGCATAGATTGAAATTTAGAATGTTCACCAACCTGAAAATCTATGTTCTTAGAATACCAAATGTTCCAATAGTCTTTATATTCGAAATGTTTTAGGTCCAAAATTGGCTTTCACCTATAAGAAATATGTTTATTGTACTATGCTTCATAAGGTTAACTATAGATCCCCATATTAATCATTTCCATAGTTAAAAATACTCATCGGTCAATAAATCCCTCATGCCATTTAAATTATATTTTTGAACAAGAAAATATATAATATAATAATATTGCATTATGTTCAGTTCCCATATGCACATCATGAGTTACTGAAGGACCTCCCTCAACCATTCCAAAAGGATGGTTCTGTTAAATAGAATATATCCTGTTTAAAATACCATACCATACCCCTATTAGTATTCCTATTTTCCATGGGCTTACCTTTACATGGGCTGAATCCCAGAACCTCGTTATGCTAAGGGGATCCCACGAGTTTCCCCTTCCATTTAAATGTATTGACACTCACAGGATCGCGGGCCGCACCGCGATGACGTCACGCGCACGCACGCGCGATGACGTCACGCGCGCGCGATGACGTCACGCGCACGCACGCGCAATGACGTCACACGCAAGCGCGCGCGACAGCGCCATACACACGCGCACTCAGCGTTATATGGGCATTATTACAGAGTCCCCTTATTGAGAAAGCATGATATATTGCCAATATATCTTATTCATTGGCTAGTGTCACTCAGTTACAGTTACCCAATACTTTAAATTGATAGGGCTATTTCAACTCGAGTTTAACTTTCTGTAAATACAAAATAGAACAATAAAACCACAACTAATTCTACAGTTACATCCTCATGATATGCATACGTCCACCAAACATATAAATCCCATTGTAACCTTTAAATTATTTAAATAATAAAATTCATGAAAAATATTCTATTTTATTTCCATGGCTGGACTTTCACTAATGAGTACCTGAGATCCTATGATTTTTGATCCCATGTAACAATACTCTGGTAAGGCTGGAACGGCATCACAAGTTGTGATAATTACAATAGATGGCATTACCAATTATGCTGATTTCATTCATTGTAAATCAGAAAAGAAGAGGAATGTCAATCATGTTATTACTTCATAAGAAAACATGCATTTCATGGTCCTGGTTAAGACCGACTGTAGTACTTCTAAAATAACAAATTAGTTTACTCTCTTGTTGCCTAAGTTTAAGCCTAAGATTACCACCCCGTTTACCCATCTTCACTTGCCTGAGACCAATGAATCTAATATCTTCCTGGCTATCCAACTGATGTTGCAGCTGCCAATGAATGGACATTGGTGTCTTAGCATCACTACTCTTTAAACTGGCCAAATGTTCCCTTATTCGTATTCTCAATTGCCGAATAGTGCTGCCAATGTAAAGCTTACCACATATACAAATAATAGCATAAACAACAAAGCACGTTTTACAGTTAATGAACTGGTTAATCTTAATTGTCATTGCATTATCATCTGTAAAGGAGTCACAATTAACATACGCATATTTGCACTGATTACAATTACCACATTTAAAAAATCCCTTCTTTCCTTTTAGCCAAGTTCCTTCAGTACTGTCTGCCTGAACATCCAAAAAGGATGTTTTAGGTCCAAAATTGGCTTTCACCTATAAGAAATATGTTTATTGTACTATGCTTCATAGGGTTAACTATAGATCCCCATATTAATCATTTCCATAGTTAAAAATACTCATCGGTCAATAAATCCCTCATGCCATTTAAATTATATTTTTAAACAAGAAAATATATAATATAATAATATTGCATTATGTTCAGTTCCCATATGCACATCATGAGTTACTGAAGGACCTCCCTCAACATCCAAAAAGGATGTTCAGGCAGACAGTATCGGACGTGGAGGGGCATTTGGATTTATCAGATATTTCCCTCCAAAAAGTGCACAACATAAAATCAGATGTCTGATATGTGCGCCAGTGGGACTTCAAAGGCAGATTGATGCACTAAATAAATATATGACTGATAACAACCTGGAAATCAACCCATCAAAATCCATGATTATGGTCTTTAAGGGAGCTGCTAATGATAAGAACAAGAAAACATTCTTGTGGCAACTAATGGGGAATACAATTCCCATAGTCAAATCCCTTACGTACTTGGGAACTTGTTTAAATACAAGCACAAGGGATATACCAAGATTGCAACTGTTAAGAGCAAAAGCCAAAAGCCTTGGATCACAAGAGAGGATCTTGATGAGAAGATTCTGTGGCTTTTCTCTAACGCCATTAGTATCATTCTACCGAATGAAAGTCTTACCCATTTTGACCTTTGAAGGGGATAACTGGTCCAAATTAGAGGGACTCTTGTGGAAAACAGCATTAAGATTGCTTTAGAGACATCCTACTCAGATTGGTCTTCTTGGTCTGATCGAATGGAAGGTCTTATCTGGAGAAGGCTCCTGGGAATAACCAACTATACCCCTATTGAAGCAGTCAATCTTGAGATGGGACTGATTTCTCTGTCCGCTCTTATCGAGTTTAACAGAGGCAAGCTGTACATTAAGATCAAATACGCTGGATCTAATTCTCTCTTGTTCATCTTTCAATCTTCATTGGAGGGTGGGAACTGTACTGCATTGCATATATTCAAGGAAACAAACAAGCAATTATTTGATAAAATTGTTTGGTCACCCTGTTGGAAGCATGGAGAAGGAGCCATGCTTAAATCACTCAAAAACTGTGTAGAGAAATGGGATTGGGTGAAGAGTCACGAAAAAACTGCTAGTATGAGGTAATTGAAATCTTTTTTTAGGATGATCTTTATGTATAAACAGCTTCAAATATATCTAAAATGATTGCCTTCCCTGGCCAGGCGGAGAATATAAGGCTAATCTATTTGGATATTCTAGAGATCAAGGGTGCATGGATGGGTATTCAGGTAGAAAAAATGACCTGTAGAATTTGCCTTGATATGCAAACAATTGAGTCTGCCAGAAACGTTCTGACAAGCTGCCCGACCATGAGACCGGTATATGAATGCTACCTGATTAATTATGTGGAAAACCTGGAATTCATTATCAGCAAACTATTTTGGCTAAGGTGTCTTTCAGGCCATAGCTGTGGCCTTATAATCACCTTTAGACAGGTTTGGAAAAGTGTTAACAAGTATCTGATGAAATTTGAAGAGGAAGTAAAATTGTTATCAGATCTCTAATTCTCCATCCCTCTGGTAGGGCTGATATGGTTAGCTGCTTATTTGTGTGTGCTATGTCCATTTGGCAGCCTTATTTGAAAAAGTGAACTTCATACATCTAAACTTAAGTCTGTGTTACACCATGATATTCTGAATTTAGATGAATGTATTAAGTGTTCTTCTATTGTATGTGATTGATTCTAATTTTTGTAATGTTTTTTCTTTATTTTTTCTTTTCTTATGGATGTATATTTGGTTTTCTTTTACCTTGTAAATTAATTGATTGTCTAATTATTTTAATTTTATGATATACATGTGTAAAGTCTGTGTTATATACATTTGTGTTATCGTTTTATAATCTTCAGCAGGTTCAACACTGTTACAGGTCTGTGTTTCTAGGAAACAAGAGCTAAAAATAAAGAGGATTGTCATTGCATCCTATGGATTGACATTTTCATCTATGCCTGAAAATAAATGCATATGTTGAGACAGTTTAAATTAATATCAATCATTTACAACTGTGAGCAAATGCATCTCCTGTTCAGGAGTGGATAGACCGTGTCAGCATAAGTGTGGCCAGTAAATGTGTTATTTATAGTGAAATGAAGTCCACCAAAAAAAAGAAAACACAAAAAAACAGACTAAAACTAATAGTGTGCATACTCAACAATGTCTAAAATTCAATAGCTTATTTTACAAAAAAATACACACCAATCTGTCTCTCAACATGGCCTTAAACTAACAATCTGTTCCTTCTGTGAGCACAAAGGCAATATTGATTAGGAATGCTGTTTTCCCCAGGATCTCTAGACTCAAGAATATAGTGCCCAAGATGCATCATTCTCTGTTTCACAGCCACATGAATAGAGCACCTTTTTGGATCAGTCAATATAGTTAGAAGGGTACATTAGCGAGTAACTTCTATGCTGAACTCACAGTCTCAGCAATATAGTGCTACCATTTCTTCTCTGTCCTGTTGACCTACATATGGATATAGCATCCAGTTTGCTATTTATAATACAACCATGGAGGATCATGCCTAGTCTACTTCTTCGTGCTCCAAGGACTGACACAAGGTGGATAACACAGAACACAGTGCACACTAGCTCAATTCACACTGTTGTCTTCAGGAGGGGTTGAAGGAAGGCCTAACTGCCATGGGTCCCCCCACACTCCCAGTGCAAAGGCCTTTTTTGGTGATTTTGGTATTTCGTCATTCAATGCCTCCTAAAATGTTCTGTTTCATTAACCCCTTAAGTGCCAAGGACGAGGTATCTCGTCCTTGGCAACATGGAGGTTATACCGAGGACGAGATACCTCAACCTTGGCACTTAAGGGGTTAATAAGTTGGGAAGCAACCTAACTTGAAATTTGTGCAAGGGATCCTACAATAAAGGATTGTAGGGTCCATGATCCAATCCCTGAAATAATAGCAAAAAAACAGTACCAGGGCGTCTAGAACCAGGACATTTTCTACCAGTTCTCTCAAAGTCTCAGAGTGCTTTTTTAAAACCCCAACACACTCATTTACATGCGCCTATGTGGTGGTTCAAGTGATGCACAAACCTATGATTCCTGTTAGTATTTCTACCTGGACAAGACCTTGCTGTGTGTCCTCCTTATTCTGGGGGTGTCTTTGCTGAGACATGTCCTGCAACTTCCCTTGTCCTAACAGTTATTCTTGGTAGGATGTTCTCCCCACTACCTGGACATTTGTCAGCCTGTAGTCATTATGAGCCCTAGCCAAAGACAATCCTGCTGGACTGGTCCTACTACATTCTCTAGTCAGGTACTTTGGGTTAAGGCTCTCATTAGGTTGTGGTGGCTTGTTAGTATCCAGGGATTGCACAGACATTTATGTGACTTTTGCTCTGTACTGCTCCCTGGATCCCACCAGTTTCTTGCTCAAGCCCCCAGAAGGTTCATTGCTCTCTGTTTCTCTGCCAACTTCAGCTTTCTTACAGTGGGGCATCTTTGGCTTAGCAATCTCCTGTTTCACAGCTCTTCTGTAGTTGGGCCTAGTTGGCTTGTCCACCCCTGGTTCTTCTCTAGTACAGCTCTCTTTTTTTAACAAATCTCGTACACACATAGTGGAACACTAGTCTAAATCCCTTCAAGTAAAATGCTTTCTATGTCTATCATAGTTTGGGTATGGTGCTATCTGTTTTAATGAATGCTCTAGTTGACAAGTCCTTTCCCCTGTTAGTTAAGGTAGCCATGATTGGTGCATGCCTAATGGTCTCTGACCCAGGGGCATGGAATTTCACTTGGTTTTAATTTGTGCTCAAGTGTTGGGTTTCTTCTGATATGCTTATTTAGTCCTCACCCTGGTCCCTGTGTCTGAAGATTTATAAATAGGCTGTCCACCATTTTGGGAATGGCACTATTGTCAGGGTGTCGGAGAAGAACAGTGTTTCCACTGGACATCCTTCAAGTGAGATTGTTAGGGTGCCTGCACAACTCACCATGGCCCCTTCACCACATGTGGTGAAGGGGCCTTTTATCATTTTGTGGGGGACATTTTTATGCTGGGTAGAGGGTAGAGGTATTTTTTAAAGAGGATGTTAGGGTTCTGGGGATATAGGTCATAGAAGGAGGTTTTGAGGGGTGCCACAGGAAAACCCCACAGTGAAATGGCCACTGCGGTTAGTTGTACCAAATACTTTGTTACATCACAGCCTGCTTCTGCACACAGAGAACATATGATGACTCTATGGGCCTCATTACGAGGATGGCGGTAAGGGGTTAATGGCACCGGTAAAGGTGCCGTAGCTGTTAACCCCTTACCGCCCTATTACGAGGTCCGCTCGCGGGACCCACTCAGAGCGGCCTAGCATGCTAACAACGGGGACATCATTAACTGGCCCGTTAGCATGCTCCACATTCCCATTTGAGTCCCTATGAGGGCTCAAATGGGAATGGGGATGGACAGGGTCCGGGTTCCCTGAATGGGGAAATACCGGGCTCTCCAAGGTCGGATTATCCAGTATTTGCACATTCAGGGAACCCAATGAGGCCCTTTGTCTTTTCTTCATTTGCAATGTGTTTTTTTTTTCAAGCTCCACCCCCTGGTCCATGCTGAGGCTGCTGCCCCCATTGTACACTCTCTACAAAGTCCCACTTGGCAGTCAATCTAGGGTTGGGGCTAGATGTTTAATGGAAAATGTACCTTTCACAGGGTTTTCGCTCCTCAAGCTGTTTTTTTCCTGATGTAATTGTAGCACTAAACACTCTCCCTCACCTCTCATGAGGGTGACATTACATACATGGGAACATCAGATGTCCTTGTGTGCACAGCTGATTGCATAGCCTGGGATAAGGGCCCAAAGGGGGACTCAGGGAGGTCTGACATATCCCCATGTATCACTTCCCAGGGTGGATCATGGAGCTGGTGGTTTTATGAATGATTGCCGATTTTTTATACCAGCCTACACTTACATTTTTATAACCGATTTTCCCCATTTTTCTTAGCACAAAATGCAGGTGGAGACCCTCCGCACCTCAGTCTTCCTAACCCCAGCCCATGCAAACCCCACCCCATGCAAACCATACCCCAAATTACCACCTGCATATTGTGCCAAAAAAAATAAAATTTGTAAAAAAACATTCAGTGAACAAGTATCTCGGCAAAAGTGGGGTATACCGAGCTGATGTCTTCCCCTGCTTCCGAGACCCCCCAGTGCCCATCACAGGTCCTTACAAAGGAGGTCACATGATGTTGCATCAAGTCCTTATTGAGGGATATTGTTCATCTTTCACACTTAAGCGATATAGTGTCTGTCTTATTCTGCATACAAGGACACAGTAACCCTCAGAGTATTTTTAAGTGATGTAGAAATTCTCCGTCTGTTTAAGGGATATGGGGCCTTATTACAAATTTGGTAGTGTGAGAAAAACGTGGCAGTAATTCCATTACCTCCAATTTTGCAGAGGTCACATGATTTCCCGCACCACCAAATTAAGGTTTTTGTGTATATACTGCTGGTGGTTATACTGTGCGGTAAATAGGCCGATTTCTGGTAGAAATGTGGCAAATTCACATCCAGCTTGTTGCTGGAGGAAAATCCTCCACATTACCTCCGGAAATCGACAGATTTGCTACACAGTAATAAAGCGAGGGATAAATCTGCCAAAAATCCAATGGCAAACCAACAGGACCAAGTGGTGGTAAAAGTAATCTATTTTAGTGGTAATTCCGCAGAATTACCACCAAATGACTGCCAAAATTGTAACAAGGCCCATTGTACCCATCCCACTCTCCTTAATGGATGTGGTGACTGTCTCCATTGTTTTAAGGCATAAAGTGCCTCACCCACACTTAAAGTGTTGCAGTATCTCTTTAGGAGCCTCATGATATCCACTGTACCCCACTCCCTGGCAGCTTCGGCTGAAAGATCTTGGTCAGCCTACCATGCTTGTCTGAGACCTCTTCTCTCCTGCTAGTGTGTCTAGTCTGAATGAGTCCATGCCTCTGCTGCAGTCCGGGTGTATGGATCAATCTCTCAGCATCCACATTATATGCTGGCTTCAGGAACACTGTGACATGTACTCCATTTTTTTCTTCCTCTTCATAGGTCTTCATTCTCCCAGATATAGTTCTCCTGTGATCCTACTGTTTTGTTTTAACATGTGTCCTTGTAATAGCCGTTCTTATAGGTTAAATGGCTCCATGAAGCAATGTACCCTAACTTCTGGGGGTCCATGGCTAACCGAGCCTTTAAAAGGGCTAGCAACAATTGTATTATTAGGCAAACTGCCACCCTCACAGTTCAATGCTTTTCTAGTCTCTAGGTCCTTGAGAGGTACCACTCTGAGGTTCCTAGCAGAGATGGACAAACAACAGCATTTGGTGTTTAATTGAATTTGGATCGCATTAGCAGGAGTCCTGGTTTGTTTTTGTCATCCAGCAGCTTTGCATGACATGCATTTTCGGTTTCGATCTTTGATTTGATATCCCTAATCAATGCAGTATTTCTTCTGAATGTCCTATTTAAGAAAACCAGTTTGGTGAAAAATAATTATTTGTTACTTGTTCTGTTTTCTTACATTTTCATATAAATCACTAGCTTAAAAATCTTCGACTACATAGCCTGCTGACTTATTTCGACATATAAATAAAATAAACACATGGGATGAGTCTAAGTTGCATTGCACATTGTCACTTTCTTGGGTTTGCGAATCACATATTCAAACCTTACAGGAGACCTGCTCAGCACAGAGAGAAAAAAGCAAAAAAAGAAACAAGGCTGAACAAGGCACTTGATGAATCAAGCTTTTGAAGTTGATGCTATAACAACACTAGTCGGTTAGTTGTGAAACACTCCTGGCCAGTTTTGGGCAAGTTAGAAGCACAGGAATACCAGGTATTATAATGACCCAATTTACTGGTACTCAGTTTATGAATTTGGAAGGATAAAGGGCATCTTCAGCCAGCCCTGTAATTCAAGCTTGCGACTTACCTGGTGGCCCCATGTTGGATGTAAGCATTTCATTTGTGAGATATCCACCCGTACATATCAACTAAGAGCTCAGCTCAGTATAGGCAGGAAACATGAAGACAGACTTTTTATGTCTCGCATACTCCTACTTTATTCAATCTTGCCATGTATCTATCTTGTGAACTCTGAGCCATGCTAGAATTATAGCTGTCCACTCGCCCCATTACTCATTTTGATACTACCATACATCTGGTATGTCTTCTATACAAATATTTATTTCTACTGTATCTATTTAAGATACATCACAACTGGTAGCAGTGAGCCTAGGGAATGTGGCTGCATTTTGATTTGTATATTTTTCAGTGTTATAACAAGCAAAATGTATCAGGGTGCTAATCAAAAGTAAAAAGCACATTCTTTAATTGTAAATGTTTAGCCAATAAATAATGTGAGTGGCAGATATGTAATGTTGAAGATGGGGAGTGCTGGCTACCACGGGTTACACACTGACCCTTGGGATGTCTGGACACGCGCGACACACTGGCATCTATGTTTTACTGTGTGCTACCTGATTAACCAACACATTTATTTTGGGTTCCTCGATGGCAAACTAGTTCTGAATTCCACTATTACACATGTGTTTGCTATTTCTAAATGGCAAAGTAGAACATCTTTAATACAATAAAATATATTCTATTGAATTATTTTATTTTGGGTATTTATCAACTGCAAAACTAACTTCTGGGAGCAACGGGGTGCAGCAGGGCTACAGGTACACTTTAAACAGTTATACCACTTTTCTTATTTTTACTGCAGAACACCCACTGTGCAGTTCATGTTTTCTGTGACAAGATATGATTGCCATTATTCTGTTGTTTGTCATTGGTTTTTTGAAAGTTTTATTTGACATGTATATAATTGGGCTTTGTCATTTTTTTGTATTTTACTGTATTTGTTAATAATGAAGTGCTCTTGCTGTATATGTAGAAAATGAGTGGGAACAATTGTTGCAAGTTGATTATTAAGAAAGAAAATGCATTTCAGTGAGGTGCATGATATAGAATGACTAGGTATACCTCCTGCACTCAAAATAAAATAAATTATCGCAGAGCAGCAGAAATGTGATTTTATTTACAATGCTTTTATAATCAGTTATGGGGTGTATGAAAGTGTTTTTGGGGGTGATCTGGAAATGTGTGTGCTTTAAAAAGATGTTCTTTGCCAGAGTGGGGTGATCTGAAAAGGTGTTTGCATGAAAGAGATTATTTTTTGCTGGAGTTTGTTACCGTTTGGTTATCGATAAGAGTAAATACATTGTCTTCATTTGTTTGTTGTTTTGTGAAACCTAGTGTTTAATTTCATGATAAATATGTTTTATTGCTTTCATTTTTAAATATACACTCATAACGTATATAGGAATGGTATTGGAAGTGCAAACTCATATTATGTAAAATAAAAATAAAAAATTTAACGTTATTTCCTCTGCAAATTGCCCCAGTAAATGAAGGCGCACTATGGGTGGAGCAATGCAATTTCAGTACACACATAATATTCGAAGTATGGTTTTGTTGTGTCTAATATTTTATCAGATATTTTCTGTTTTATTTTTGCTAAATAAGTGGATAAAAAAAAAACACTGAATTTTCTTTTAAATATGTGTAGTGGCAGCAAGTGCTTTGGTTTAGTAAAATACATCTTGTGTAACTATGTAGGGTGCGATTTCACACGATCATGCAGTTGTCAAATTTCAAACACTTTAGTTTGCAGTTGTGCAGATTGGGTATAGGTAGGATAGGAGAAGGTTGGGTGGACGTGGCTGGAACAGAGGAAGCAATAAAAGTGGAAGAGAATGACATAGACATGGTTTTCTACAGCAGATACCTGTGCACACATTATAGGCCATGGGTTTGTACATTTTGATGGAAAATAGCCTTCCCATAGTGTTTCTCCACATTTTTGGAATCGGATGAGGTGCTTAATCAAATTAGAGGTTGTAAAAGTTTGGAATGATGTATTGGAAGTTTCCATCTGCAACAGTTAAAATAGGTAATATGCTGAATTTCTTTAGGAGTTAAGGGGAATATTTAGCATACCCATGCACATCTTCATAACTTTTCATGCAGATTGGCTATAGGTAGGCTATAGGTAGGATAGGATGAGGTTGGGTGGAGTTGGCTAGAACAGAGGAAGCGATAGAAGTGGAAGAGAGTGATGCAGACATGCTTTTCTACGGCAGATATCTGTTTGCTGATTGTAGGTCATGCGTTTGTACATTTTTATGTACATTAGCCTTTTTGTAGAGTTCCTCTGTATTGTCATAATGGGACTGGATGAGGTGCTTAATCCAATTAGAGGTTGCAAAGGTTTTGGATGGTTTATTGGAAGCTTCCATCTGCAGTTGCTTACAATAGGAAACACACAGAACTTTTTGAATGTCCTTCTTACTCTGATGCTACCTGACAAATAAATAGTGCCAGCTGTCAGTGACAGTTTTCTGGGCACACTGATTCTTCCATGGAGTTAAGGTGAATATTTAGCATACCCATGCACATCTTCATAACTTTCTTTTTTTGCTTTTTTCTCCCTGTGCTGAGCAGGTCTCCTCTAAGGTTTGAACATGTGATTCGCAAACCCAAGAAAGTGACAATGTGCAATGCAACTTAAACTCATCCCATGTGTTTATTTTATATATATGTCGAAATATGTCAGCAGGATATGTAGCCGAAGATTTTTAAGCTAGCGATTTATATGAAAATGTAAGAAAACAGAACAAGTAACAAATAATTATTTTTCAACAAACTGCTGTTTCTTAAATAAGGAACGGACAAAGTCTGAAAGAATTAATAAAAATGAAATAAATTCTGTTAGGGTTTTCTTTGATGACCGAGTTGCCAAATAATTGGCCCTTGGCTGCTGCTACCTCCGATGTTGGTAGCTTGCTCAAAATAGGACACATTTATACTATGATGGTCCTTTTCCTTTCTGTTGAGATTGAACTGTTGGTATTATGCAGTATGCATATGGCTTTCGGGGCCCATTTTGTCAGACCCGTAGGGTCTATGCTCCTCACTTTTCTCTTTTACTTTATCAGCCAGGTGGAGTATCTTTAAAATTGGTCCCAACACATCCAGCAATCTATCTTGGTATGATTTCCAAGATGCATCAAGCTTTTTTTTGATGTGCTTAGTATACTTTTACATGCAGGTGAGCATTATGTTGTCTTTTTTAGGTGTTTCAGCCATTCATTTTGGCAGATGTGGTCTGGGACACACATTCCGTAGTTTGTTTCTGGCTTTTTTGGCCAGTGGTGTTCTCAACCTCCTCAGCAGGTATTCTGCTATTTTTGTTGGTGGCTTGCATTTTGATGACCAGGGATGAATGAGAGTGTCTGGGTCAAAATTGTCTCCATTCTCCTTCTGATTTTATTCAGTCTTTTTCTTTAGAGCTTTTTTATCTCTATCTTCAGTGGGAGATGACAGCGTTTCCGCCTTCGCTTAACTGAACTGCTCCTGCCAGCTGTCATTTTCCTCGACTGAGCTGGGTGCGGATATTTTCTTCCATGTGCTTTCTTTTATCCTAGATCTCAGTGCTTTTCTTTTGCCAAAGTTCTCCTTCTGTAGTGTACTCAGAGGTGTGTGGCCATAATGTGCCCTCAGGGCTTTCTTTCTTCCCTTTTTCTCTTCCATGGTTGCCTCTACTTCTGATCTTGTCCATGCCTTGGGAGAACTTTAACCAATTCTGCATGAGATATATATGCTATGAACTATGTTTCAAACTAGCACATAACGCCTTGTGGATGGTATGGCACATACTGGGCTGCAGCCTTTTTTGGCTTACATGTGGTCTTACTTGTTCATTATAGCTGTGAGCGGTGGTTGTGCAAAATCAACCTCCACACATTAAAGGTGCTCCTAGCAACAGCCAGAGTCTTGAAACACCTGTAGCACTGGAGCACTCCAATCGAAAAGTCATCAGAAATGCTACAGAGTTTCCGAGAGGAGGCTTCATTTTGTGTGGGATTGTCTTTTTAGAATGTTAATTTTTGTATTTTACATTTTCCTCACCAGTTGGACATTTTAACATGTCTAATCACGAGATCAGCAGCAATGACAATGCCATCTGGGTCCCCAATCCATCATCACCCTACAGAAAGACACAGGAATAAAAAAACATGTAGACAGTTGGAGATATTCGAAGGTGAAAGACCAGTGCTCTAAAAGGGAGGCATAGGATGTTCAGTGCACATTGTACAAGAAAACACTAAGACATGGCCCTTCTAATGTTCCATCACAAAGTCTGGGAACATCAATCATGATATATCATCTGATGCAAGTCTAATGGAATTATGTGGATGATGCGTATCAGACATTGCACGAGCCTCACAAAATAAAAATGCATGGGGCTCATGTAGTACGTGCATGGAAATTGGCACCACGTCCAGCAACTGATTCCACCAGTGTGATGTCACTGACACTGAATGAACCCTCAATTTAGGCAGCATTGACAACTCAGATGTTCCAATTTTACCAGCTCCCAATGTCTAAGTTATGAGAGTCATCTGTGATCTATGACACCAATGGGTAGCTGTGGGTGGTTCCGCAATTAAGGATTGGGACAAGTTAATAGCTGAATATCAGATTGTCATGGTTAGTTGTTTTTTTTTTTTAAACAAAAATATTATGTGTACGTAGATAAAACACTTATGGCATTAGACTTCATGTTACTCATACATTTGCTTATAAAAACTTTGAATTTCTAAATAACAATGTAGGCTACGATTGCAGAAGTCAATGTTGCTCATGTAAACATCTGTGGATCCTTTGGATAAGCAGATAGTATCAGTACATATGTACAGCTTTATTTGCAGTAGAAACTCTGAGAGTGCATTTGTTATGCTATTCAGAGCTTGCTCTATGATAAACTATTGTTTACCCTCTTACAGATGGCTATTTGCAGATACAAGAAGATATATATTTTTAGCTCTTTCTTTTTTTCTATGCATATTACTTTTCAATAAAAAAGACGAACATGGGGCGGCGCGCTGTTGAGTAGCGGTAAGATGGCTGCCACTCTCTGAGCTCCTGCGAGAGGAGCCAAATAAATATGTTACATATCCTGCTTTAAGTGCACCAGAAGATCACAGACATTGAGCTGTGCATCCGTGAAGAACCCCTGCATGATCTGTGAGAATTTCAGTGAGCTACGCACAGCTGTCTACTCACTATGTGACCTTTTAAATGCGGCGGCCCGTGCCTGGAGACCACTGCGAAACCCTGTGACTGGCTGAGGGATAAAGCAGATATGCGACATGAGGAGCAGCGGCTGGCTGCATATGCAATGGGTTAATCGCAGATTGGTGGGGGTGTGAGGGAGAAGCGTGGCACCATAACTTGACAACAGAGCGAGTACACGAAAGACTCACAGGCACATACGAGTTATTGCAACATGGAGTAACTCGCTCCGTGCGCACCCACTCTACCCTCTCCCTCCCACTGCTTCCAGACCCGCTCGCAGTGTTATTTGATTGGAAGGACGGAAGCACAGCCAAGTCATTAACAGTGTTAACCACGGGCAACACATCTGCAGCCACTCTTGTGATACGAATGCCAGACTGTTTTATGCCTGCAAAACAATAATAAAGAACACTAAACAGGGCATGTACAGGACCCCCTTCTGGCACATCAAGACAAGGGGAAGCATAAGTCTATGGGATGATGTGGATCAACTTGAAGAGTTAAATATTAAGCAAACAAAAGGGTGATAACACTGTTTGGCTAGATATTGCTTACCCTTTCTTGTGGTGGCTGGCAGTCATCTGGAACAATATTTAACTGTGTCTGCAGTGGAGCTATCTTTGCATGACCACACATAATGTAAGAATAGCAATTGAATCTACTCCTATGCTGAAAAATATGTTGCTGTAGCCTGGTTCCCTGCCTGTGCTGTTGCACATAAAGTACCATGAAGAGTGATTAGTAAGACACAGGCTGTATTTATTGATTGCATAAAGGAGAGATAAGGCATTGGAGATCACAACTATGCCCATAGGAGGAGGGAGCCAGAAGAAGCAAAACATGCTTGATGCGTATGCATGTCAAGTCAACCAGTCCAAGACAGGAATACCACCTGAAACCACCAGACCTGCAGCCAGTATGGAGAAAACCCCAGAGGTTCCTAGACTCAAGCAAATTATGGATAATATGCAGGCAGGGTTTGCCTCCCTTACAGGCAAACTTAATGACATAACATCAGATATAGCTACTCTCAATGGCAAGATGGAACGGGTCAGTAGACGACTCTCTGAAGCAGAATCACGCATCAGTACAGTTGAAGATGATGTGCATACCCTTAAGTCCCAGATGGTGATGGTGACCACGGACCTGAGGAAAGCCCTTGCCAAGTGAGATGACCAGGAATCCATATCTAGGAGAAGCAACATACGTATCCTGGGTCTCCCCAAAAACTTTGGACACGGCCCCATGGAAGTGGCCTTAGAAGATCTATTGAAAGAGCTACTGGGGGCTCAGCACTTCTCTTTTATGTTCGTTGTGGAGTAGGCCCATAGAACACCGACGGCAAGACCCAAACCTGGTGCTCCATCAAGAGCAGTTATAGCAAAGCTCCTAAACTACTGGCACAGGGATACCGTAATCCGATTGGCTAGAGAAAAGGGCCTGTTGAAATATGACAATACATCTATTTATATATACCCAGACTTCTCAGCTGTGGTACAAGAGGAGTGGAAAACGTGTATGGGAGTCAAACATATGTTACGTGAAAGATCTACACTGTATGCTATGCTTTTTCCAGCGAGACTTTGCATACAGCGCCGTGGGAAGATTTTGTTTTTCACAATACCAGAAGAGACAGACTCATTCATCAAAATTAACATATCTATCCGACCAAAGTCAACAGAGACGGATGGAACAGGAGTATCCTTCATGGGTACTTGATCATGATAGTGAACACAGAGGATCTGGTCTCACTTGCTTATAGGTTATTTGTTGAAAACCATCATGATGATATTGAATATTCGTGCTTCTATCAAGATATAAAGGCAAGCTTAATAAACCTTGTATAATAAAGGCTCTCTTATCATTAATTTACTGGTGGACGGCACACCGTCTCCGGGAGATCCACACGTAGAGGCAGCAGCCCCAGGCAAGGTTGCACCTGTTTGTTGTTCTACTAATGCACACGTTGGGATTAAGTGCAGTAAGGGATAGGTTAGGGGGGTGGTTGCGGATGCATACACCTAGTTGGGTGGGCAATGAGGGTGGGGGAAGGGGGAAAAGTTGGGTAGTTGCAAAGTTAAAAAGAAAATGGTCAGCAGGTCATGAAAGTCAGCATTGCAAGTGTACCAATGTTCCAAAAAGTACATGGATCTGCTCATACTGTCACTACAGAATCCACTGTCTACAACACACTGGGATCGCTTAATGTTTTGAGCTTGAATGTGCGTGATCTTGGCAACTTTACGAAAGCAAGGAGTGTGATATCCTATATTAATCATCAAGATATCCAGATTGTATTCTTGCAGGAAACTCATGCGAAGGGGGAGCAAACACCACATTTGGCAAGAACTGGGGCCCAAATAGATTCTTAACCAATTACTCTTCACAGTCCAGAGGGGTATTTACATTGGTACTTAAGGAAGTTGCTTTTAACTTGCTACATGTACATACTGACCCAGAGGGTACGCACCATAGAAACATTGCGAGTAAACTCATACAGCCCTGATTTAGACGAGCCAAATTATTACCGAAAACTCCCTGATGTCATCATGGGCTATCCAACATCTCAGTGATATGGGGGGACCTGAATACAATCCTTAATTTCGACCTCGACCGCACAGGTCAAGCGCCCAGACCTCTATTGAAAAAAGCTGACTGCATAATAAAACTGCTGAATACATTAGAGCTACGAGATACATGGCGACTGCAGCTCCCCACTGTGAGGGGCTTTACATATTACTCCACCGTCCATGATGTGTCATCTAGAATAAATGTTTTTTTTTAAATCAGACCATCTGGTGGGACAGACGACAGAAACCAGCATCCTCCCCCGTGCTTATTCGGATCATTCCCCAATCAAGCTGTCCCTACACTGGGATAATGCAGCCTGCACCCGATATCTCTGGGGGTTTAAACCATTGGCCCTACAGGACCTAGTGATTTGCACTGACCTAGAAAACTATATTCAAACATATTTCTCTAGGTACAGTAATGCAGGTTACACTTTGGCAGCCTTTTAAGGTATACATTAGAGGGATGGCCATGTTGCATGAATTTAGGGTGCTTAAAGACATACGTAGGGGCCTATCTAAAAGCGAGTGCGAACTTCAGAAACTGGCATCTGAATATGCTGGCAACCCGAACCGCAATATATTAGCATTTTTTTTAAAGCGCAACTGGAAGCATATAGACAGCTAGCTGACAGGGAAGTGAGATATTGTGCTAAACCGACTATGGCCAAACGCTACGGTGAAGGTGAAAGACCGGGAAGGGAATTATTTGCTTTTGTTAAGCTGGATACAGGGCTCAGACACATAGTGGTAATAAAGGATAGGAACCACACACTACGATACTCGGAAATGGAAATTAATGAAGAATTCACTAAATTCTATAAAGTATTATATCAGGCACAGCATTTGGGAGGTGAATCTGAACTTGAGGCGTTACTCGACTCCATCCCCTTATCTGAATTATCGTCTGAAGCCAGAACTCAATAGGTGCCCCGTTTGCATTAGAGTAATTATTTCAGGTGATAAAGGAAATACCAAGACACAAAGCCCTTGGTCCGGATGGCTTTGCAGCAGAATTTCATGTGGCATACGGTGCCCTTCTGGCACCTTACCTACTAAAGCAGTGGTTAGAAGTAGAGGAAGAGGGACAGCTCCAAAAATCTCTTTGAGAAGCGGTTGTTACGTTCCTGCTTAAACCAAATAAACCAGGTGCAAAATTCAGTTATTATAGACCACTATCGTTGATGAATGTCGACACCAAAATCTATGCAAAGTTACTAGCCAATAGACTATTGCCACTCATACCTGCATTGATACACCAAGATCAGGCTGGCTTTTTACATGGGAGGGCGACGCCACTCAGAGGCCGATTCATGGAATAATTAGCGCGGCGCAAGTGGGCAAAAACGTGCGAATCGCAGTGGAATAGCGAAAATCGCAGTGCAAGTGCGAAAATCGCACAAAAAGCAGCGCACGTCGATTCATGGAAGGCCGTGCGCGAGAAAACCAGCGGATGTGCGATAAAAAAGTGCGCGGCGCACGTTGGCGCACGTTGGCGCACAGGCCATCTAACAGCGTGCGCCAGGTCACAGCGAAAATCGCACAGGCCACAGCGAAATTCGCACATAGCGCAGCGCACGCAATAAAAGTAGGCGGAACACGGGCGTAACACTCGGAATGGGGAACAACTTGCCAAAACGTGGGCGTCACGGGGGAAGTACAGGGCACAAGTGCGCGGAACGCCCACACGCTCGCCTACAACACGTATTCATGGAATAGAATAGGGGAAAAAAGCGCACGCTCAAACCAGCGCACAGGCACAAACACGACCGCCACAAGAAAGGAGGCGGTAGCGTCTCTGCGGCTGTAAGAAATGTGCGCCAAAAGGTGCTCCAACAAATAGCACCTATATACTGCCATGATGAATGTCCCATACTGTGGCCCTCCAGGAAAAATGACGTGCAAAGGGGTACCCACAAACACGGACACCCGCTGACAAAAAATACGTGTGCATGTATACCGGGGTGCGCGGGAAGTGTCACACGCGATTTGCAGGGTACGTGCATCACAGGGGTTCGCGTGAAGTTATTCACGCGATCGGGCCTGGGGGAGCGGGCTATGTGTATTACAGGGGTTCGCGTGAAGTTCCTCACGCGATCGGGCCTGGGGGAGCGGGCTACGTGTATTACAGGGGTTCGCGTGAAGTTCCTCACGCGATCGGGCCTGGGGGAGCGGGCTACGTGTATTACAGGGGTTCGCGTGAAGTTCCTCACGCGATCGGGCCTGGGGGAGCGGGCTACGTGTATTACAGGGGTTCGCGTGAAGTTCCTCACGCGATCGGGCCTGGGGGAGCGGGCTACGTGTATTTCAGGGGTTCGCGTGAAGTTCCACACGCGATCGGGCCTGGGGGAGCGGGCTACGTGTATTACAGGGGTTCGCGTGAAGTTCCTCACGCGATCGGGCCTGGGGGAGCGTGCTACGTGTATTTCAGGGGTTCGCGTGAAGTTTCACACGCGAATAGCCTGGGGACGTGAATTTGAGGGGTGCGCGGGAAGTTCCACACGCGATCGGGCCTGGGGGAGCGGGCTACGTGTATTACAGGGGTTCGCGTGAAGTTCCTCACGCGATCGGGCCTGGGGGAGCGGGCTACGTGTATTTCAGGGGTTCGCGTGAAGTTCCACACGCGATCGGGCCTGGGGGAGCGGGCTACGTGTATTACAGGGGTTCGCGTGAAGTTCCTCACGCGATCGGGCCTGGGGGAGCGTGCTACGTGTATTTCAGGGGTTCGCGTGAAGTTTCACACGCGAATAGCCTGGGCGCGTGAATTTGAGGGGTGCGCGGGAAGTTCCACACGCGATCGGGCCTGGGGGAGCGGGCTACGTGTATTACAGGGGTTCGCGTGAAGTTCCTCACGCGATCGGGCCTGGGGGAGCGTGCTACGTGTATTTCAGGGGTTCACGTGAAGTTTCACACGCGAATAGCCTGGGCGCGTGAATTTGAGGGGTGCGCGGGAAGTTCCTCACGCGATCGGGCCTGGGGGAGCGGGCTACGTGTATTACAGGGGTTCGCGGGAAGTTCCACACGCGAATAGCCTGGGCGCATGTATTTCAGGGGTTCGCCGGAAGTTCCACACGCGAATAGCCTGGGCGCGTGTATTTCAGGGGTGCGCGGGAAGTTTTACACGCGAATAGCCTGGGCGCGTGTATTTCAGGGGTGCGCGGGAAGTTTTACACGCGAATAGCCTGGGCGCGTGTATTTCAGGGGTGCGCGGGAAGTTTTACACGCGATTTCTGCACGGTACGTGTATTTCAGGGGTGCCGGGGAGTCCCACATGTGATTTGACAGTGTGGGTCCTCCCAGGTGTACCCTGTACACCCTCCACGGCCCCTGCAGGCAGCCCACACCACAGGGGACTACCCTGCATCCCTGGTCATGTCCCGCAGGCAGCCCACCCAACATGGGCATGCCCCCCAGCAAAGGCACATGTCTCCTTGAACTAATGAACACCAACACATGTCCCCTTGCACCCCCACCCCCCAGCACTGTGGGGCACATGCCAGCAGTCCCCCACCCATGTCCAACTCATGTCCCCCACCACCCCCACCCCCCAGCACTGTGGGGCACCTGCCAGTAGGCCCCCACCCATGTCCAACTCATGTCTCCCACCACCCCCACCCCCCAGCCACCAGGGTCACCCTCCACCAGGGCCCCACTCATGTCTCCCACCACCCCCACCCCCCAGCACTGTGGGGCACCTGCCAGCAGGCCCCCACCCATGTCCAACTCATGTCTCCCACCACCCCCACCCCCCAGCACTGTGGGGCACCTGCCAGTAGGCCCCCACCCATGTCCAACTCATGTCTCCCACCACCCCCACCCCCCAGCCACCAGGGTCACCCTCCACCAGGGCCCCACTCATGTCTCCCACCACCCCCACCCCCCAGCACTGTGGGGCACCTGCCAGCAGGCCCCCACCCATGTCCAACTCATGTCTCCCACCACCCCCACCCCCCAGCACTGTGGGGCACCTGCCAGTAGGCCCCCACCCATGTCCAACTCATGTCTCCCACCACCCCCACCCCCCAGCCACCAGGGTCACCCTCCACCAGGGCCCCACTCATGTCTCCCACCACCCCCACCCCCCAGCACTGTGGGGCACCTGCCAGCAGGCCCCCACCCATGTCCAATTCATGTCTCCCACCACCCCCACCCCCCAGCCACCAGGGTCACCCTCCACCAGGGCCCCACTCATGTCTCCCACCACCCCCACCCCCCAGCACTGTGGGGCACCTGCCAGCAGGCCCCCACCCATGTCCAACTCATGTCTCCCACCACCCCCACCCCCCAGCACTGTGGGGCACCTGCCAGTAGGCCCCCACCCATGTCCAACTCATGTCTCCCACCACCCCCACCCCCCAGCCACCAGGGTCACCCTCCACCAGGGCCCCACTCATGTCTCCCACCACCCCCACCCCCCAGCACTGTGGGGCACCTGCCAGCAGGCCCCCACCCATGTCCAACTCATGTCTCCCACCACCCCCACCCCCCAGCCACCAGGGTCACCCTCCACCAGGGCCCCACTCATGTCTCCCACCGCCCCCACCCCCCAGCACTGTGGGGCACCTGCCAGCAGGCCCCCACCCATGTCCAACTCATGTCTCCCACCACCCCCACCCCCCAGCCACCAGGGTCACCCTCCACCAGGGCCCCACTCATGTCTCCCACCACCCCCACCCCCCAGCACTGTGGGGCACCTGCCAGCAGGCCCCCACCCATGTCCAACTCATGTCTCCCACCACCCCCACCCCCCAGCACTGTGGGGCACCTGCCAGTAGGCCCCCACCCATGTCCAACTCATGTCTCCCACCACCCCCACCCCCCAGCCACCAGGGTCACCCTCCACCAGGGCCCCACTCATGTCTCCCACCACCCCCACCCCCCAGCACTGTGGGGCACCTGCCAGTAGGCCCCCACCCATGTCCAACTCATGTCTCCCACCACCCCCACCCCCCAGCCACCAGGGTCACCCTCCACCAGGGCCCCACTCATGTCTCCCACCACCCCCACCCCCCAGCCACCAGGGGCACCCTCCACCAGGCCCCCACTCATGTCACCCACCACCCCCACCCCCCAGCCACCAGGGGCAGCCTCCACCAGGCCCCCACTCATGTCTCCCACCACCCCCACCCCCCAGCAGTGCAGGCTCAACCTCCACCAGGCCCCCACTCATGTCCCCCTGCACCCCCACCCCCCTGCCACCATGTGCAGCCCCCACCAGGTCCTCACAATCCCCAATTATGTGCGTAATGGTCAGCCTCCACAGCCAAAAAGCCCTACCAAGTAACCCATTCACCCACATGGAAATGGAAATCACATGTTACACCCCCAATGTACATGAAGCAAATGAACCCATGTCCGTCACACACATATTTTCAAATTGAATGGGAAAACACACAACATGACATGCATGAAACCAATGAGATGAAACCACACAGTGAACAATGGAAAAAAAAATGTATTGAAAAAAATACAAATGCCAAAGAAAGAAAACTAACTACAATGTAAATGTGAACAAATAAGCTGCATGTCCGCATAATAACACAAAACTAGAAAATCAAATCAAAAAAATTATGTCCAAAGTGAAATGTAAAAACTCTCCATGCAACAAAGAACTATGTACAAAAATAACAAGGGTCCATCATCACAACTGAACTAAGGAAACCTCCTAAAAAACCTACCTAAATATCAACTATATACAAAAAGTGGAGCAGTGTCCGTCGACTCCAAATAATAATAAGAACGAAAGGAAACCTAAAACTAAAGAACTATATACAAAGGCGGCGGGCAAGTCCAGCGGCTCACTCTGTGGTGTTCCGGGCCAGGGCATCATCGAACTCCTGTTCGATGTCCCGGAGGCGGTCCAGTTCCATGGCCCCGAGGGTCCGCAGGGACGACGCCGTGTCCTCCTCCAACCCCCTGCGGATTGCCTCGAGGCACTCGGCCCGCCTCAGGGCCCTCCGCATGGAGTTCTCCGCCCTGACCATTGTGAGCCGCGCCTCTTCCGCCCGCCGCCGCTCCGCACCTATGGCGTGGCCCAACCGCTGCCACACGGAAGACACTCTCTGTCCTGGGTCCTCCTGCCCTCCGGCCGATGCCTGCCCCTCCGATGTCGAAGGCCCCGAGCCTTCATGGCTCCCACCATCTTGCTGCTGCTGCTGCTCTGCCTCTGCCCGTGCACTGCCTCCTGCTGCCTGCACATCCTCCGCCGGCTGGGGTGCACCTGTTGATGTGGCCACCCCTGCTGGACGTCCGACTCCCGACTGTGGCAGGGATGCCTCCTCCACCAGCCTGGCCGCACTGTCAGAGGCAGCTCCACAGGGCACCCAGGTGACTGATGGGTGGGAAGATGGCACAGAGGACGACTGGCGCGTAGGGGGTCCAGTTGAGGAGGGGGTCGGAGCAAGCCCCATCAGACAGCGGAATCCGGCCTGGGTGACCTGTCCCAGCAGGCTGACGTGGTCAACGAGCCATTCGAGATGACGTGCAGTCTCTCCATGAAAAGACTGCAGGTCACCTCGCATGGCCCGTTGACGCAACGCCACACCAGCCAGGACAGGCTCAACCCGGACCTGGATGGCCACGTCCGCAGGCAGAGGAAGGCCAGTTGACGTCAGCTCATCCCCTGCCTGAAAACGGGTCTGGACGTAGGCATCCCTGCTGGTGCAAGATGATGCAGGGACAGGATCGGGGACAGGATTGCACACAGGCACCTCCGCGGCCGCCTGTGCTGCCTCCTGTCCCTGGTCCTGCACTGCACCACTAGCACCAGTGGGATCCCCACCTCCAGACCCTGTCTCTGGTGCTTGCGCGGCCCCCTCCTCCACCAAACCCCCCACCAACCTGGATGACTCCGTGCCATCTTCCCCTGTTGGGCCCTGTGGGGTCCCAGCTGCCCCTTCTGCTGCCGAGGAGTCCAACTGCAACCTCCGCCTCTTGGACCTCCCCCCGGCAGCTGCGGCCTGGGACGCGGCACCGGACTCCTCACTCCCCGACGAGATGGCAACACGGGAGGGGAGCCGGGCCTTGCGTCTCCGGCTGGCGGTCGGATCCCCGCCGCTGTGCTCCACAGCACCTTCTCCGCCCTCTTCATCAGTTGACGCTGCAGACAGGGAGAAACAAAACACAGGCATCAGGGCACTGTACAATGGACACATACACGCACGACAGTTGCACATGAGTGGCATTGGCAAACCTCAGACATGTCATCACAATCCCCAACACACATGTCATTGCAACTGGCACACATGAGCCATACCACAGCCATATCGCAACTGCCACCACCATCCCTACACAAACAACAGCATCAGCAGCCAAAGGGGAGCCATACATCACATGCAACACAGGAAGTGCACCACACATGTACACACACCACCACACTTGCATGCATGTCTACACCTCTGCCAAGTGTCGCACTGTTCAGACGGGCATCCATGTCACATCTGCCAATCAGGCTTCCACATACCGCTGTCACATGCATCCATGTAGCATCACTGTTGCACCTTTGACAAATACACACACATGCACATGTACACAGTGCTCATACATGCAGCCGAAAACAACATACATGCCTGACATCACGGACATGTCTACTTACATACACATTCATCCAAACATGTGTGCACGCACAACTGCATTTGCCATGCAAGCCCACACACACAAGCACCATCCATGTCTCACACATTACAGCCCTCGCATGTGTCAGCCCCACGGCCCTGTACACCCCCACCCATACTCCACCCCATACAAACAGATGTGCAACCGGCACAATGGGGAATGATCACCACACGCCCTGCTCACAACCAGGATGCATGTACACTCACCGCTCGACTCCAGACGGCTCTGCTTCTCTAGGACCTGGACGTGGAGCGCTGGGGATATGCGTTCCAGGACCCCCATCTGTTCTTCCGACAAGTGGCCCCGGCGCCCCTTGGCATCCGCTGCCTTCAAGAGGCGCCGGGCCTTGTTCAGGGTCCTGGACCTGAAGTCCTCCCAGCGCTTCCTGACATGTTGTAAGTCCCGGACTGCCACCCCCTCCGCGTTGATGGCAGTCACGATGTCAGTCCAGATCCGAGTCCGTCCTTCCTTGTCGGCGCGGGAACTTCCAAAGAGGGCATCATACTGCCCCAGGACTTGCTCCACCAGGACACCAACTTCGGTGGCACTGAAGCTGGTGCCCCTCTGCCTCTCTGGCCGGGGGTTGTCAGTGGTCACAGATGGTGTTAGCCCCGACATGACAACCCCAGAGGCAGGAGTGGGTGGGCAACTGGGTCCTGGGGCTGGGCTGTGGAGCGATGGAATTCCAGTCGGGAGTCTTCTGTTCCAGCAGGGGTGGTCACAGCAACAGCACCCCTGGCTGATGTGCAGGCAGCAAATGGCAGTGCACGTGGGCAGCAGGCAGTCAGGCAGCAGCAGATAGCAGGTGGGAGCGTGCTCGGGGCTCTGGGGGGCAGTAATTCGGCCTTCTGGGCAGGAGCGTGGTCTCCCGTGTGCTCACGCGTGGCCAGCTTGGTACGGAGTGAATTGGCACGTGAAAATCCTGCACGTCAGCGTGAAAACCGAGGAAAGGCCCTTAGCGCGTAAGCGCGTCAGCACGCATACGCGATTCCATTGGACCAAAGGCCCTCAGCGCGTAGGCGCGTCTGTGACGTGACCCGCACGGGTGTTTCCCACACAGCACGTGATGACAGAGCACACGTGGAAAGACTGCACGTCAGAGTCTCATCGCGTGTAATTGGACAAAAGTGCGTGTACACGCGATTGGCCTATGTACGTGTATATGAGGTGTGCGCGGACACTTACACACGCAAGTACGTCAGCGCACCTGTATCCCGGTGTACGGCCATTTCCACCAATCACACGCAATGAGACTCTGACGTGCAGTCTTTCCACGTGTGCTGTCATCACGTGCTGTGTGGGAAACACCCGTGCGGGTCACGTCACAGACGCGCCTACGCGCTGAGGGCCTTTGGTCCAATGGAATCGCGTATGCGTGCTGACGCGCTTACGCGCTAAGGGCCTTTCCTCGGTTTTCACGCTGACGTGCAGGATTTTCACGTGCCAATTCACTCCGTACCAAGCTGGCCACGCGTGAGCACACGGGAGACCACGCTCCTGCCCAGAAGGCCGAATTACTGCCCCCCAGAGCCCCGAGCACGCTCCCACCTGCTATCTGCTGCTGCCTGACTGCCTGCTGCCCACGTGCACTGCCATTTGCTGCCTGCACATCAGCCAGGGGTGCTGTTGCTGTGACCACCCCTGCTGGAACAGAAGACTCCCGACTGGAATTCCATCGCTCCACAGCCCAGCCCCAGGACCCAGTTGCCCACCCACTCCTGCCTCTGGGGTTGTCATGTCGGGGCTAACACCATCTGCGACCACTGACAACCCCCGGCCAGAGAGGCAGAGGGGCACCAGCTTCAGTGCCACCGAAGTTGGTGTCCTGGTGGAGCAAGTCCTGGGGCAGTATGATGCCCTCTTTGGAAGTTCCCGCGCCGACAAGGAAGGACGGACTCGGATCTGGACTGACATCGTGACTGCCATCAACGCGGAGGGGGTGGCAGTCCGGGACTTACAACATGTCAGGAAGCGCTGGGAGGACTTCAGGTCCAGGACCCTGAACAAGGCCCGGCGCCTCTTGAAGGCAGCGGATGCCAAGGGGCGCCGGGGCCACTTGTCGGAAGAACAGATGGGGGTCCTGGAACGCATATCCCCAGCGCTCCACGTCCAGGTCCTAGAGAAGCAGAGCCGTCTGGAGTCGAGCGGTGAGTGTACATGCATCCTGGTTGTGAGCAGGGCGTGTGGTGATCATTCCCCATTGTGCCGGTTGCACATCTGTTTGTATGGGGTGGAGTATGGGTGGGGGTGTACAGGGCCGTGGGGCTGACACATGCGAGGGCTGTAATGTGTGAGACATGGATGGTGCTTGTGTGTGTGGGCTTGCATGGCAAATGCAGTTGTGCGTGCACACATGTTTGGATGAATGTGTATGTAAGTAGACATGTCCGTGATGTCAGGCATGTATGTTGTTTTCGGCTGCATGTATGAGCACTGTGTACATGTGCATGTGTGTGTATTTGTCAAAGGTGCAACAGTGATGCTACATGGATGCATGTGACAGCGGTATGTGGAAGCCTGATTGGCAGATGTGACATGGATGCCCGTCTGAACAGTGCGACACTTGGCAGAGGTGTAGACATGCATGCAAGTGTGGTGGTGTGTGTACATGTGTGGTGCACTTCCTGTGTTGCATGTGATGTATGGCTCCCCTTTGGCTGCTGATGCTGTTGTATGTGTAGGGATGGTGGTGGCAGTTGCGATATGGCTGTGGTATGGCTCATGTGTGCCAGTTGCAATGACATGTGTGTTGGGGATTGTGATGACATGTCTGAGGTTTGCCAATGCCACTCATGTGCAACTGTCATGCGTGTATGTGTCCATTGTACAGTGCCCTGATGCCTGTGTTTTGTTTCTCCCTGTCTGCAGCGTCAACTGATGAAGAGGGCGGAGAAGGTGCTGTGGAGCACAGCGGCGGGGATCCGACCGCCAGCCGGAGACGCAAGGCCCGGCTCCCCTCCCGTGTTGTCATCTCGTCGGGGAGTGAGGAGTCCGGTGCCGCGTCCCAGGCCGCAGCTGCCGGGGGGAGGTCCAAGAGGCGGAGGTTGCAGTTGGACTCCTCGGCAGCAGAAGGGGCAGCTGGGACCCCACAGGGCCCAACAGGGGAAGATGGCACGGAGTCATCCAGGTTGGTGGGGGGTCTGGTGGAGGAGGAGGCCGTGCAAGCACCAGAGACGGGGTCTGGAGGTGGGGATCCCACTGGTGCTAGTGGTGCAGTCCAGGACCAGGGACAGGAGGCAGCACAGGCGGCCGCGGAGGTGCCTGTGTGCAATCCTGTCCCCGATCCTGTCCCTGCATCATCTTGCACCAGCAGGGATGCCTACGTCCAGACCCGTTTTCAGGCAGGGGATGAGCTGACGTCAACTGGCCTTCCTCTGCCTGCGGACGTGGCTATCCAGGTCCGGGTTGAGCCTGTCCTGGCTGGTGTGGCGTTGCGTCAACGGGCCATGCGAGGTGACCTGCAGTCTTTTCATGGAGAGACTGCACGTCATCTCGAATGGCTCGTTGACCACGTCAGCCTGCTGGGACAGGTCACCCAGACCGGATTCCTCCGTCTGATGGGGCTTGTTCCGACCCCCTCCTCAACTGGACCCCCTACGCGCCAGTCGTCCTCTGTGCCATCTTCCCACCCATCAGTCACCTGGGTGCCCTGTGGAGCTGCCTCTGACAGTGCGGCCAGGCTGGTGGAGGAGGCATCCCTGCCACAGTCGGGAGTCGGGCGTCCAGCAGGGGTGGCCACATCAACAGGTGCACCCCAGCCGGCGGAGGATGTGCAGGCAGCAGGAGGCAGTGCACGGGCAGAGGCAGAGCAGCAGCAGCAGCAAGATGGTGGGAGCCATGAAGGCTCGGGGCCTTCGACATCGGAGGGGCAGGCATCGGCCGGAGGGCAGGAGGACCCAGGACAGAGAGTGTCTTCCGTGTGGCAGCGGTTGGGCCACGCCATAGGTGCGGAGCGGCGGCGGGCGGAAGAGGCGCGGCTCACAATGGTCAGGGCGGAGAACTCCATGCGGAGGGCCCTGAGGCGGGCCGAGTGCCTCGAGGCTATCCGCAGGGGGTTGGAGGAGGACACGGCGTCGTCCCTGCGGACCCTCGGGGCCATGGAACTGGACCGCCTCCGGGACATCGAACAGGAGTTCGATGATGCCCTGGCCCGGAACACCACAGAGTGAGCCGCTGGACTTGCCCGCCGCCTTTGTATATAGTTCTTTAGTTTTAGGTTTCCTTTGTTTTTTCTTATGATTTGGAGTCGACGGACATTGCTCCACTTTTTGTATATAGTTGATATTTAGGTAGGTTTTTTAGGAGGTTTCCTTAGTTCTGTTGTGATGATGGACCCTTGTTATTTTTGTACATAGTTCTTTGTTGCACGGAGAGTTTTGACATTTGACTTTGGACAAAATTTTTTGGATTAGATTTTCTAGTTTTGTGTTTTTATGCGGACATGCAGCTTCTTTTTTCACATTTACATTGTAGTTAGTTTTCTTTCTTTAGCATTCGTATTTTTTTCTAATACATTTTTTTTTACATTGTTCACTGTGTGGTTTCATCTCATTGGTTTCATGCATGTCATGTTGTGTGTTTTCCCATTCAATTGGAAAATATGTGTGTGACGGACATGGGTTCATTTGCTTCATGAACATTGGGGGTGTAACATGTGATTTCCATTTCCATGTGGGTGAATGGGTTACTTGGTAGGGCTTTTTGGCTGTGGAGGCTGACCATTACGCACATTGTGAGGACCTGGTGGGGGCTGCACATGGTGGCAGGGGGGTGGGGGTGGTGGGAGACATGAGTGGGGGCCTGGTGGAGGGTGCCCCTGGTGGCTGGGGGGTGGGGGTGGTGGGTGACATGAGTGGGGGCCTGGTGGAGGGTGACCCTGGTGGCTGGGGGGTGGGGGTGGTGGGTGACATGAGTGGGGGCCTGGTGGAGGCTGCCCCTGCACTGCTGGGGGGTGGGGGTGGTGGGAGACATGAGTGGGGGCCTGGTGGAGGGTGCCCCTGGTGGCTGGGGGGTGGGGGTGGTGGGTGACATGAGTGGGGGCCTGGTGGAGGGTGACCCTGGTGGCTGGGGGGTGGGGGTGGTGGGTGACATGAGTGGGGGCCTGGTGGAGGCTGCCCCTGCACTGCTGGGGGGTGGGGGTGGTGGGAGACATGAGTGGGGGCCTGGTGGAGGGTGACCCTGGTGGCTGGGGGGTGGGGGTGGTGGGTGACATGAGTGGGGGCCTGGTGGAGGGTGACCCTGGTGGCTGGGGGGTGGGGGTGGTGGGTGACATGAGTGGGGGCCTGGTGGAGGGTGACCCTGGTGGCTGGGGGGTGGGGGTGGTGGGAGACATGAGTGGGGGCCTGGTGGAGGCTGCCCCTGCACTGCTGGGGGGTGGGGGTGGTGGGAGACATGAGTGGGGGCCTGGTGGAGGCTGCCCCTGCACTGCTGGGGGGTGGGGGTGGTGGGAGACATGAGTGGGGGCCTGGTGGAGGGTGACCCTGGTGGCTGGGGGGTGGGGGTGGTGGGAGACATGAGTGGGGGCCTGGTGGAGGGTGACCCTGGTGGCTGGGGGGTGGGGGTGGTGGGAGACATGAGTGGGGGCCTGGTGGAGGGTGACCCTGGTGGCTGGGGGGTGGGGGTGGTGGGAGACATGAGTGGGGGCCTGGTGGAGGCTGCCCCTGCACTGCTGGGGGGTGGGGGTGGTGGGAGACATGAGTGGGGGCCTGGTGGAGGCTGCCCCTGCACTGCTGGGGGGTGGGGGTGGTGGGAGACATGAGTGGGGGCCTGGTGGAGGGTGACCCTGGTGGCTGGGGGGTGGGGGTGGTGGGAGACATGAGTGGGGGCCTGGTGGAGGCTGCCCCTGCACTGCTGGGGGGTGGGGGTGGTGGGAGACATGAGTGGGGGCCTGGTGGAGGCTGCCCCTGCACTGCTGGGGGGTGGGGGTGCTGGGAGACATGAGTGGGGGCCTGGTGGAGGGTGACCCTGGTGGCTGGGGGGTGGGGGTGGTGGGAGACATGAGTGGGGGCCTGGTGGAGGGTGACCCTGGTGGCTGGGGGGTGGGGGTGGTGGGTGACATGAGTGGGGGCCTGGTGGAGGGTGACCCTGGTGGCTGGGGGGTGGGGGTGGTGGGTGACATGAGTGGGGGCCTGGTGGAGGCTGCCCCTGCACTGCTGGGGGGTGGGGGTGGTGGGAGACATGAGTGGGGGCCTGGTGGAGGGTGACCCTGGTGGCGGGGGGGTGGGGGTGATAGGGGACATGAGTGGGGGCCTGGTGGAGGCTGCCCCTGCACTGCTGGGGGGTGGGGGTGGTGGGAGACATGAGTGGGGGCCTGGTGGAGGGTGCCCCTGGTGGCGGGGGGGTGGGGGTGATAGGGGACATGAGTGGGGGCCTGGTGGAGGCTGCCCCTGCACTGCTGGGGGGTGGGGGTGGTGGGAGACATGAGTGGGGGCCTGGTGGAGGGTGACCCTGGTGGCGGGGGGGTGGGGGTGATAGGGGACATGAGTGGGGGCCTGGTGGAGGCTGCCCCTGCACTGCTGGGGGGTGGGGGTGGTGGGAGACATGAGTGGGGGCCTGGTGGAGGGTGACCCTGGTGGCTGGGGGGTGGGGGTGGTGGGAGACATGAGTGGGGGCCTGGTGGAGGGTGACCCTGGTGGCTGGGGGGTGGGGGTGGTGGGTGACATGAGTGGGGGCCTGGTGGAGGGTGACCCTGGTGGCTGGGGGGTGGGGGTGGTGGGTGACATGAGTGGGGGCCTGGTGGAGGCTGCCCCTGCACTGCTGGGGGGTGGGGGTGGTGGGAGACATGAGTGGGGGCCTGGTGGAGGGTGACCCTGGTGGCTGGGGGGTGGGGGTGGTGGGTGACATGAGTGGGGGCCTGGTGGAGGGTGACCCTGGTGGCTGGGGGGTGGGGGTGGTGGGTGACATGAGTGGGGGCCTGGTGGAGGCTGCCCCTGCACTGCTGGGGGGTGGGGGTGGTGGGAGACATGAGTGGGGGCCTGGTGGAGGGTGACCCTGGTGGCTGGGGGGTGGGGGTGGTGGGTGACATGAGTGGGGGCCTGGTGGAGGGTGACCCTGGTGGCTGGGGGGTGGGGGTGGTGGGTGACATGAGTGGGGGCCTGGTGGAGGGTGACCCTGCACTGCTGGGGGGTGGGGGTGGTGGGAGACATGAGTGGGGGCCTGGTGGAGGGTGACCCTGGTGGCTGGGGGGTGGGGGTGGTGGGTGACATGAGTGGGGGCCTGGTGGAGGGTGACCCTGGTGGCTGGGGGGTGGGGGTGGTGGGTGACATGAGTGGGGGCCTGGTGGAGGCTGCCCCTGCACTGCTGGGGGGTGGGGGTGGTGGGAGACATGAGTGGGGGCCTGGTGGAGGGTGACCCTGGTGGCTGGGGGGTGGGGGTGGTGGGTGACATGAGTGGGGGCCTGGTGGAGGGTGACCCTGGTGGCTGGGGGGTGGGGGTGGTGGGAGACATGAGTGGGGGCCTGGTGGAGGCTGCCCCTGCACTGCTGGGGGGTGGGGGTGGTGGGAGACATGAGTGGGGGCCTGGTGGAGGGTGACCCTGGTGGCTGGGGGGTGGGGGTGGTGGGTGACATGAGTGGGGGCCTGGTGGAGGCTGCCCCTGCACTGCTGGGGGGTGGGGGTGGTGGGAGACATGAGTGGGGGCCTGGTGGAGGGTGACCCTGCACTGCTGGGGTGTGGGGGTGGTGGGAGACATGAGTGGGGGCCTGGTGGAGGGTGACCCTGGTGGCTGGGGGGTGGGGGTGGTGGGAGACATGAGTGGGGGCCTGGTGGAGGGTGCCCCTGGTGGCGGGGGGGTGGGGGTGGTGGTAGACATGAGTGGGGGCCTGGTGGAGGGTGCCCCTGCACTGCTGGGGGGTGGGGGTGGTGGGAGACATGAGTGGGGGCCTGGTGGAGGCTGCCCCTGGTGGCTGGGGGGTGGGGGTGGTGGGTGACATGAGTGGGGGCCTGGTGGAGGGTGACCCTGGTGGCTGGGGGGTGGGGGTGGTGGGTGACATGAGTGGGGGCCTGGTGGAGGCTGCCCCTGCACTGCTGGGGGGTGGGGGTGGTGGGAGACATGAGTGGGGGCCTGGTGGAGGGTGACCCTGGTGGCTGGGGGGTGGGGGTGGTGGGTAACATGAGTGGGGGCCTGGTGGAGGGTGACCCTGGTGGCTGGGGGGTGGGGGTGCAGGGGGACATGAGCAGGTGTGCAGGGTAGTCCCCTGTTTTGTGGGCTGCCTGCAGGGGCTGTGGAGGGTGTACAGGGAACACCTGTGAGGACCCACCCAGCCTAATTGCGTGTGATAATTCCCGCACACCCCTGTAATACACGTACCTGGCCAAATCGCATGTGAGAATTCCCGCGCACCCCTGTAATACACGTACCCAGCCGAATCGCGTGTAGAACTTCCCGTGTACCCCTGTAATACACGTACCCAGCCAAATCGCGTGTGATAATTCCCACATACCCCTGTAATACACGTACCCTGGCCAATCGCGTGTACAACTTCCCACGCACCCCTGTAATACACGTACCAAGCCAAATCGCGTGTGATAATTCCCACGCACCCCTGTAATACACGTACCTGGCCAAATCGCATGTGAGAATTCCCGCGCACCCCTGTAATACACGTACCCAGCCGAATCGCGTGTAGAACTTCCCGTGTACCCCTGTAATACACCTACCCAGCCAAATCGCGTGTGATAATTCCCGCGCACCCCTGGAATACACGTACCCAGCCAAATCGCGTGTGATAATTCCCGCGCACCCCTGGAATACACGTACCCAGCCAAATCGCGTGTGATAATTCCTGCGTACCCCTGTGATACACGTGCCCTGGCTAATCGCGTGTAAAACTTCACGCGTACCCCTGATATGCACGTTACCCGCTTTGCGTTCCTTGTTTGGCAGCCCTGTGGACTGGTCCAGGGTTAGCGCTGCCCTTTGCGATGATTTAGCGATTTTGATGGCTTTTCCTTGCGCGAGGGCGTTCTTGGGGGCGTTACTGGCGCTGCTGCAGGGTCGCTGCGATACTCTGCGCCACGGCTGGTTTGGGAGCCTGAAATCCATGAATACGCTGTGCGCGGAAATCGGTTTTAGCGCACGTGCCTGGCGCAGTCAATCGCACGCGGACACTCTGCGCCAGCCGCTTGCGACACTTTTCTGCGAAATTCTATGAATTACCCTGTTAATCTTTAATGTGATATCCCGTATTTCCCCTGAATCTCATGCAGTCGCTGTAGCCTTGGATTCCCAGAAAGCATTCGATATGGTGTCATTACCGTACTTGTTTACGGTCCTTCGAAAATGCAGACTGGGCGAGCCTTTCATAGACTACGTCAAAATACTGTATAATATACCCATGGCTTCAGTTCTAACCAACACAACACAGTCAGACCCTTTTGAAGTGGGTAGGGGACAGGGGGAGGCACCAGGGGTGCCCATTGTCCCCTTTACTTCTTGCCATGGTAATAGAGCCCATGGCAGATCTCATCCGAGCCACATATGCAAATAAAGGTATACAGATCGCTGGAACCCCTGAAATAATCTCGTTGTACGTGGATAACGTTCTGCGGTATGTTAGAGACCTGTAATGAAACTTAGATCCCTGCAACAAAAAGTAGATCCCATAATGCAGGATGTAGCCCAAATTGGGGCATATTCCGGATTCACAATAAATTATGGAAAGTCAGAAATGTTCTCTCTCACACATGCTACACCTCGGCCTCTAACACACACCCTGTTAAAATGGACACCAGATTTACTGGAATACTTAGGTCTAAAAATCTCTAGATCCAAAGATGGGTTAATATCAGAGATTTATACCACCCTGATGAAATATGCACATACGAAAATATCTGCTTTCGATTATTGAAATGATACTAGTACCCAAGATGTTGTATACATTTGTACATGTACCCATATGGCCGGCCGCCCATTTTTTTGCTTCACTCCATAACACTTTGGCTAGATTTCTGGGGCTGTATGGAAAAAGTGGGTACCAATGTCACTGCCACAAGGGGGAAGATTCAACAGATCTAACCTAGAAATCTACTGGATGGCGGGCCGAGCGCAATTTGCCACCTAATGGTATGATCAGGGTGAAACCCCACCACATGTAAGATCAGAGAAATCAGCGGCGAACGGCTTCAAAATGAGGACATTCATAATGGACCATACATGACTGGCCCTACAACCCTGTCTCCACCACGTTAAATGCTTGGAAACGCATCTTCCTTAGAACAATGGGATATAACCCATTCTGTCATTGGCTATCACTGTGGGATTTCCCACACCTCTCCCCTACACGTGACATCACTATCCGTAGACAGTGGGAACCCTTGGGATATACACGTATGGGCAACCTATTCCCTGAGGGGACGTTTTTGACGGTGGAGGAATTCAATACAAAACATGGTAGCATGCAACTAGGATTGTTACAGTACTACAGATTACGAGCAGCAATCCGCGCTAGATGGGATTCATACCCTATTGAACCGCCTAAAAATAAGTTACTGGCCTACATATCAAATTCTGGTGGCTTTTGACATGTACTGGTTACCTTGCACAGGGAGAGTCTACTTGTGACTATGACACAGGCTGATCCCTCCGGGGAGAAATGGGTGAGGGAATTGAATCAAGAAATAAATGATGTACAACGAGGAGAAATGTGTAAGTTTACCATGTCAGTCTTCATGAATAGTCAGCTGGAATTAATACAGTGCAAGATACTACTTATGTTACATTATACGCCGCATAGACTTAAAATAATATTTCCTGATCACGCCCGAGATGTGGGGAAGGAGAAGTGGGGTATTTACATATGTTCTGGTCCTGTCCGAATTTGTCACACTACTGGATGCATATATATGATGTGATGTCAGATATAACTGGTGAGAACCTGGATGCCACTCCGATGTCTGTGTTATTTAGGTAGTGGCAAGAGCCCTTGGATAACAAAACCAGATCCTTCCTCAACATCTGTAACATGGTAGCAAAAAGATGTATACTTCGAAATTGGAAAGCTTCCATCCCCCCCATCTTCACAAGAATGGTTGAAGGAATTAACCTGGGTAAATGAATATGAGAAACTATATATATTACTGTCACCATGTGCGTCCCGGACCAAGGATGTCTGGAGAGAGTTCAGAACTTATTTGGCGAAAGACTAAACAATATGATGATATATATGTACTGGGTGAGGAGTGTATTAATTCCCTCAATATCCATATCTGATCCATATTGTACATTGAGATAATGTGTACTTGACTCATGCACTTGAAATTCCTTTATATTGTCTTTTTTTAAAATGGATTTGTGACTGCTGATCTGAAAAAATAAAAATATTAAATAAAAACAAACAAACATATAAAAACATCAATTTACTCATGGGTTTGGGGAATTAGTGTCTTCTCGGTCTGTGTGTGTGATATATTGCACATTTTTGTTACAGACAATTATCATTTAACAATAAGCCTTTATCCAGTGGGGCATTACCATTTCAGGTAATGCCTCGGGGCCCATTGCACATGTCGGACCAAAGTGAGGCCCTTAACAAAGACCCTGGGGCATTACCTGATGTGATAATGCCCCCCCTGGCTCTAGGCTTATTGCTATTATGACTCAGGACCATTAAACTGGGGTACTAATAGTGTCTGTATTCGGTTTGCAAGACACACCAGCATTTTACAACTGAAAAAGATGTCCGCCATGAAATGGGATACGAAGTCCGTTCACCCTTTCGATGACCGCCATTTAAAACATGAGGGGGTCATGTGCAATCTCTGTGGTAAGGGTTTGCGGAGCAGACCTACAAACAAGCCATCACAAAGTTTGGGAACCTCAACGTTAATTCAACATCTTGTCTGCGTACATTGGCATGAAGTGGATGAATCATAAATGAAGGCTCATGTGAAACATAAGGTGAAAGCGCATGGAGCAAGATCAGCACAGCAGTATTTATCATCTGTGCCATTGAATTCCATACAATTACTAGTTATTTTCCATCGACTAACACCCAACCTCAGTACATGCTGCCTGCAACCGATCTTTCAAACTTTGTGGTGATGTGCAAACCCAGTCACAGCTTGATCGAGGTGTGAGGTGGCACCCTAGATTCTTCGGGCAAGGCTCCTTCAGAACATACAGCCAATTGACAAACCAGGAATATTTTTAAGTGTCCATTTTGTTACCCCATTCTTAAAATGTATGTTAGGCAGAATTATATGCAGTACCCTTTGGGAACACCAGACACAATTAAGACTACAAGTGCCAGTACAAATTCACCTTTGGTGCAAGCCTGTACTACACAGTTATAGTGGTAGCGATGGCTGAGCAGCCAGACTTATCTCAAGAGCAAGGGAGCAGTATCAAATAGTTACACAAAGGACAGCAATTACTATGATTCAAACAAACACTGACTCAAGGTTTCCAAGTAAAAGAATATACATTTATTTTACTCTTCAACTGTACAACATTTCACTACACCACACCACTCCCAATAAGTTCCAGACAAGTTAAGCTCACAAAATGAAATGGGAGCAAAATGGCACTCCAGCAAATATAAAAGGGAGGAAAAGACAAAGTTAATAGAAATTGAACCACACCAACAGGTAAGTACTCAGGGCAATTGAGCAAGAGGAACTACAGTGATAGAATCAGGTAAAAAAAAGCTTAGGGCCAAAGTCACTAGGTCAAAAGTCTTTTGCTCAAGATCACATGGTTCAGGGTAGTTTGCGGGTAAAGTTCGTACCACGTGTTCCGGACAAGGTTGGTTCGTAGAAAAGTTAGTTCAAAGAGAAGAGAAGGACAAGCCCTCAGGTTGGAGAAAGATTTCAAACACTTTCACTGCGGTTGAACAAAATGAACAACCGGATTTGCACAGTACCTTAAAACGGAGAAGAAGCTTTAGCTGAGGCGGACTTTCCTGGTAGTTCCTGCAGGCTCATGGTTCCTGAAATGACTATCGGACTGACAAGAAGTAGGAAGACTGGAGGGTCCTGCACTACCCAGGGAAGAAACCAGCAGCAGAGCAAAACAACGAATAAAAGGTGCGCTCCTTAAAACCCAATCAAGGTCCGACCTTCCTGGCTATCCGGCCCACTGTAGCTCTGTACAGCGAATTCGACCAGACGAGGGTTCCTGGCTTGCAGTTTGGGTGAACTGGTTGGTCCCACCAGCTCAAGGGAAGAAGTATCCTGGAGGATCTTCTCTGTCATCGGATTCTGAAGATTCGGACCTGCAGCAGGGCTTCACCGGGCGGTTCAGTCATTTTAGGGGACCTCTTCCATTAGCTCCTCATTGGTTCTTTCATTCCAGTGGCGACTCTGCCTTTCCAGTCCCAGAGACCTGCTTTTTATGCAGTTTTCCCACATTCACACAGCAGGGTGGCTGTCCTGGCAAGGACAGTCATCCAGCCAATCAAACATGAGTGCGACTTGGGTTACCAGGGAACCCATGGCAGGGGTCTTAAGACCCCTCCCTCACATCCTGCCTGCCCAAACTTTCTGGCGCCTTAAGGAAGGCTTCTGTGAAAAAGCCCACGAAAAGACGGCGAACAAAGAGACCAAACCTGGTTTGGCGCACAGAGTAAAACACAAGAAAGACTTTAACAAAAAGAAATGGTGAATAAACCCAGCAGGAGCCGAAATAAAACATATTTGGTCAAGCGGGTTTATGCTCGAGGCTAATAAAATAGCCTAAAATAATACCATGGTTATATAAGATAACCACGGTATGAAAAATAGGGTAGTTACCACTGCCACCAGCTAAGTCTTGATGAAAAGGGAGTGAAACAGTGCTCCAAGAGAAACAGACAAAAAGGGATAAGAATTAACCCTTTCCAATACTCCATGTAAGATGGGTTGTACTGGGTCTGTGATTTAAAGAGACTACATAAAGTTAATGGCAACTTTACATGTTTCTGCGAGACAGTAGTCAGTCCCAGAAAAATGGAGTCAGTGGGAAGTCTAAAAGACAACCCGTTGTCACTGGTCTGAAGGTGTTGTGTAACACACATAAACATGATGCTCATGGAGTAGGTCAGGCTCCAGAGCCCAAGATCACACAAATAGTATAAACACACACAGCAAAACACATGTAAGAGTGGGAAAAAGGCTCACACTCTTGCCACGTGAAAAAAAATAAACCCTAGAAATCCATCAAAGCTACGTAAGGGAAATCAGCCCTTTATGAGAATTCTCCCTAATAATGTACAAAAAATAAAATGCGAAAACAAATAAATGTTTTTTTTTTTACCTTTTGTTATAGGTAGGAATTCTAGTGTTTTTCCTATCACAGTTCCTACCTCTTTTTTCCTTATCTGTGCGTATATTCATGGGTGCTAGCTTTTGATTTTCACTATGGGGTAAAAGTACCTGTGTATATGTTATTTTTGCAATTGGTCATTTTTTTTTACCTTTTCAGTGCTGCTCAAATGTGATTAGTTGGGGTTGTACAGTGTAGCACAACAGCCACCAAGAGATGGCCATAAAACAAGGGGCTTAAAGCACAATGTTTAACCAAAGTGAGAAATCCTCAGGAAGTAATTTAATCTCACTGCTCATTGCCTAAAAACATTGCAAGTTCTCAAAGTCTGCAATATTTTATACATAACAATACCGCTGCCAAAACAGGTCAAAATGAGTTTGTGATTGATGAACATCTTTGAGTGATGGGTTGTAAGTGTTTTAAAATATTGAGTGGCAGGGGTTCCAAGATGGCTACCGGACGGTGAGGTTGTGATCTCAGGTGCTCCTGGTTGGCACATGGAAAAGGGTACTATGTCAGTAGAAGAAAATATTGCGAAGATAATTAGAATTACACCCCTGAAAAAGATGGTGTGGTAACAACACTTCTGCAGTGGAAGAAGCAGAAATGGCAAACTCAGCGACTGTGTATTTGAGGATGCAAGCTGGGTGTGGCACCTTCGGGGAAGAGGCGAATGGAGAAAGAGTTGCCTAGTAGGGCCTCAGATTGACAGCTACCACGGATGATCGGGCTGAAGGAGGCTACATTGTGGAATGAAAGGAGAGGAGCCTAAGCAGCTGCTGGAGTTTGGGGAAAAACTTTAGCCTTGCTGTAGCGGGTGGCTGCAGTGAAGCGAGGAGGAGCCGGTCCGGTTGGGCATTAGGCTATATGACGGTGCCGGGATTGGGGCGAGCAGCGGTGGCAAGGAGGGATAATTGAAGAATTGAAGACACCAGCTAGAGTAAAGGAAAAACATCCCTGGCGGAACAAGTAGGTCAAATCGAGCACTGTTGGAGGCAGACTGGAGGGGATAAAGCTCGGGCTGAGAAGCGTGATCTCGAGAGCCAAAAAGAGAGTATGCAGGAGATTGGGGAAATGGCTCTCAGAAAGGAAGACCTGAACGCATGCCTCAGCGAAATGGAGGGTAGGATTACTAACAACATTCAACAACAGTTTGAGTCATTAAGAGAAGATTTGAAAACCCCTATGAAGGAGGTTAGGGGGGAAGTGAAAGAATTAGGCCAAAGAATCGAGACTGTGGAACAAGGCCTAACTGAACTGTCTGAGGAAAAGACCCATAACAGTGAACTTTTGGAACAACTGGCCAGAGTATCACACAACCTCAAGATCACAAGCAGAGGTTTAAGAAAACCGTTCAAGGAGGTCGAATATTAGGATGAAAGGATTAAGTGAGTCAGTTTTGGATGTAGATTTTAAAGGAATGTTGCAGCAATGCTTTGGAAATTTGTTGAAAGAGGTATCCACGGAAGACATTGCTATCAACCATGTTCATAGAGTGGGCCCTAGGAGGAGAAAACCAGGGGTGATGCCCAAAGTCACATTGGATGAAAGCGAACAGTTTATTTTCCGCAATGAACGAGATGCACGTGCAGTTATATCAGGACCTGGCTTTGGTGACCATGCAGAAGCGGATAAGTATGGGTCAAATAACACATGCTTTGATTTCGAGACAAATTTCATATAGATGGACTTTCCCATTTGGGTTATTGTTTACCATGGAAGGAGTTCAGCATCGGATAACAACATGTGCTGAAGGGTTGGCACTGCTGAACTTGGAGGAAGAAGAGGGGATAGAAGAATGAGGATGTTTGGTCCACGAGGAATGAGACAATGGGACTGGTCTAGGGTACAGGGGAAAAGGGCTGGAAGAGAGGTAAATTTGAAAGGTCCGGGGGTATTGGACAAGGGGGTAATGCGGAAGGGGGTGGAGCGAGTGGTCTGTAAATTCGCAAATTGAAATGGGTATGTATGAACATAGGTATATGTATGAAATAAGGTCAAGGTGGTGGTGAGTAATGATGGCAGCCAGGAGGAGGATGTCAGGGATATAGTTGGATGATATCTTGGAATCGGAGGAATATGTTAGGAGGCTTTCCAACTGGTGGGACCTCAGGGTGTGTACTAGACCTCAGCCTTGGGGAGGTCCTCAGGGGTGTCATAGGATTTAGGGTCTAGCCCTGAGAGGGATGTGTGGGGGGTTAGTGTGGGGAAGTGGGGAGGGGAAATATGGCAGGGGGCAGAGAATGCGAAGAGAACTCTATTACTAAGGAAAATTAAGTACAGAATGAACAGGCCTTTAGAAACTTGTTTAAGATTTTGTATTCAAGGTCTTATCCTATAACATCAGGGGATTGAATTCCCCTGTTAAGAGGCAAAAGGTGGGAGCACTGTTGAAAAAGGAAAGGGTGCACGTTATTATGTTGCAGGAAACTCCTATCAAGAAAGAAAGGAAAATGGGGGGACTTTATCAGGCTAGTGCAAGGGGAGGACCTTAGGGGTTCTAATAGGGTTTCGGGATACACTCAATCTTACGGTGGAGGGGTCCCTTGTGGATAAAGAGGGGAGGTATTTATTTTTGCGTGTACAACTGGAATAAATACAGCTTACCTTTGCCATGATATAGGCGGCCAATACGGGGCAGGTGGGTTTTTTAAATGAGGTGTTGACTAAGTTGGAAGATTTTGCTAGGGGTGAGGTAATATTAGCGGGGGATTTTAATATGGCCTCAGATACAACCATGGACAGGAGTGGGAGAGCGACAAAAGGGATGGTACTCCCCTCAAGGGCATTGAAGGAAAATATGGAAACAATGGTGCTGCGGGATGTATGGTGAACTAAGAGAGGAAATGAAAGTGGGTATACATGTTTTTTGGCTGTATATCAGTCATTGTCTAGGATCAACTATGTGTGGGTTACACCAAGGTTGATGGGGGAGGTAAGGGAGATGGATATAGGCTCAATATCATTATCGGACCATGCCCCTCTCATTGTGGTATTTAGAGAAGTGGGATTGCAAAGGGGGTTGTGGACATGACCTTTCCTCTAGAGCTGTTAAATGATGCAGTCATGGGGGATCAGATAAAAGAAAAGATAGATGATTATTTTGCTGCAAACTGCGATCAGACTGTCACTGTAGAGGTGATTTGGGACGCCTTTAAGGCAGTAATGCAGAGAGAGATTAATGTGCTGTGTGCCCAAAGGGACAAACAGAGAGTGCAATTAGAGTGGGAGTTGGAAAAGCAGCTGAGGGCGAGGCAACAGGCTATCGTGAAGCATAGAACGAGGGCTCTAGGCAAAAGACTTAAGGAATAACACAGTCAATTGGAGTCATTGCAGACCCGAATGGCCGAGAAGTAAATATTGCTGACTAAACAGAGGTATTATATACATGCCAACAAGGCTGATAAACTCCTAGTTCATCAGCTGAAGGGATCTGAGGCTGTAGAAATGGTCCAAAAGATACAACAGTCCGATGGGACCCCTAGAACTGAATCGGTGGAAATTCTAGAGACCTTTTCCTGATATTACGAAACACTATAAACATCAAACGATCCAGACCCACAGGAAGTACAGCATTATTTTGGGGGGGGTGACCAAGCCGAAGATATCGCCGGGGCATCGTGAGGTGTTAGAGAGGGATATTTTGGTAGAGGAAGTGGAGGCAGTAATTAGAACACTGCCTTTGAACAAAGTGCCGGGACCGGATGGGTTTCCGGGGGGTCTTTCTTAAAAAATATGTAAAGCAATTATCCCCTAGACTGGCAGAACTGTTTAATAAGATTGTGGCAAATGGAAGGGTTACTTCGACTATGGCAGAAGCAAAAGCAGTAGTGTTTGGCAAACCGAATAAAGACTTGATGCAATGTGGGTCATATCGACCAATTGCTTTAATGAATATCGATGCAAAGATATATATGGGTATTTTAGCAGCAAGACTAGCACCACTCTTTCCGGGTTTAATCAATGCTGATTAGTCGGGATTTATTATAGGTCGCCAGACCTCAGATAATATAAGAAGGGTGATTCATCTGATTGAAAAAGCAAATGTTAAACGTATCCCCTCAGTGGTGATAGCATTGGACGCTGATAAGGCATTTGATCGCATTGAGTGGCCTTTTTTATACTATGCTATGAGGGAAATGGGCATTGGCACTAAATTCATAAATATGGTTTACTCCCATGTTTGGGAACCTGCAATTTAGTCCAGGGATGGTCCCTGGAGCATTTAAACAATGGCAAATTATCAGAACCTCACGATACGTCTGGTGATTAACAGACATGTGTCCCTCACTATAGGAAAAAGTAGAGGCACCCGTCAAGGCTGCCCGCTGTCTCCATTTTTTTATGCACTGTGTTTGGAGCCGTTTTTGCATAAGGATAGACAGAGGTCGAAGATTGAAGGTATTCCTTTTGGGGGAGAGGAACATAAGATTGCTGTGTTTGCGGATTACATGTTGCTTACATTACACAACCCAGAGCATTCAATATTGGCACTGCTTGAAGAATTGGAGGATATAGAGAATGTGGCAGAATTGAAGATCAATATGGGAAAGTCAGACATTTTAGAAGTAGGTACCTAACTAAGAACCATAGAAAAGCCTTTATGTTGATGTTGATGGCGCATGGTTGGTAATTGCAAGTGCATGGAAACGGTTAGGGATTGGTTGTTTAAATTGTGGGGGTTTATGGCAATGGAATGGATGACGTATATCGTGCAGCGGCTCTATGAATATTTTCAACGAGACTGGGCGGTGCTCTGGATTTTTTGAAAGGTGACCTTGTACAACAATGGTACCCGCATAATTTGTGAATTTTGGATATTATGTAACTTTGAGCCGGAATCTTACACTGTTGTACATGAAGAGTTATACTGCATCTCTGTCTAGGGGTGGGAGGAGGGGGGTCATTAGGGGATCCGTTGGGGGTGAGAGGGGTGTATTGTTGTTATCATTGAAAATGCCAATAAAAATATGTTTAAAAATATATATATATATATATATATTGAATGGCCAAACCCACCAGACATGGATGAAGGTCATGGCTAGTAGTCTGGTAGAGTTCTAAAATGGACAGGGCTGTGCCCACCGGACATGGCTGAATGCTACGTAATTACAAAACCCTTGAAATTCATGGAAAAAACGTTAGTTGCAGGGAAGTTAGGGTGAGAACCTAACACAACAAACCACCTAAAATTCAGCTAAAGCCACCTTAACTTCGTGCCCCCTATTGTGCAGCCTATGACCACAATGATGACATTACAGATCACATCACTAATGATATCTCTAATTAGATGTTGTATGAGAACACTGATGACATTACACATCACATCACTGATGTCATCTCTGGTGACAACACTAATTACATTGTATATAACTGATTACATCAATAATGGAATTATACATAACATAATTTATAAGTTAGCACATGAAAACTTAGATTTTCTTAACAATTTAGGCCATGGACTTGGCCATGACAAAGGTTGTGGTCACTGGCCATCACCAAACACCATAGCTAGTGGTCCGGTAGTGTTGCAAAATACTAATGTGCATGGTTAAAAGCTGTTCCTAGTCGACCCTCACTGTTTTAAAATATACAGTGTGCAACGTTGAAAGCTGTAGTCAGCGGCCATAGCCAGTACCCATTAATATGTTAGAATATACAGTCAGCACGGCCAAAGGCCATAGCCACTGGATAATATTGTCGGTTTGGGGTGTTTGATCATGTTAGAATTCATTGCAGCAAACTGTTAAAAAAACATCCTGCATGCAATCAATTCTCAAATGATCAAACACCAACATACACTTTTCACCTCCCACCCCCCTTATCTACTTACCTGTCTGCTCGCCGCCTGGTCCACTTCAGCCCTGCAGTGTCCGATCCATCCCTCTAACGTGGGTCGGATCTGACGCCGCAGGGTCCCTTTTTCTTCCCCCTGTCTCCCGCCTCCAATATTAAGGAAGTGGGGGACACCGCTGCGACCCTCCAAGGCTAATACATACTGATCATAAGGAGCAGGGGATAAGGAGCAGGGGACACCCCCGCATCCCCCGCTCCATATCTTCGGTATGTTTTAGCCAAATAGTTTATGTTTATTCGGTCGAATGGTACAGGGCAAATTCGGTCAAATGTGCCATTCAGCCAAATAAAAAAGAACAAATATACTAATACCGTATTGTCTACAGGGATGCAAAATGATAAATCAAAAAAAGAGATAAACAACTATATATCTCACTATTTGGACTGGAATAAAGATTCATGTCCAGAATTGGACACAAATATAAAGGTGCATACCTGTATGATTGAACCAATTTGGTAACACCAGTGGAGATTGCATTATTGAGAATTAATTTCTTTACTCCATTATACCACAGATTAGGTGGCCCTTCTGTCTGTTCATTTTTTTTCACCCTTTTCTTTATTTCACATCTCACGGAGCAATTTAGCTACTAAGGAATCTTGACCTATGTGGACAGCCCTTTGTACGTGTGTCTTTTTGTGTGCTCATGCCAGTTTCTAATAAGCAGGACTCAGAGATCTATACCTGACCGCACAGTAGAAAAAATGATTTAAAGTAATTCAAATCAAAACAAGCACAACCGTGGAATGTTCTACTTTCTTTCAAGTACCTTACCCCAGCCACCATTGGAAGAAGGGGTTACCCCTATTTGGTTATCATGTGATGTTACTAGACAGGCACAGATAAGCATTATCAGAAGGGACTAGTTAGCTGTGAGGTCTGCCTGAAGAAGTGGTCAAGACCACACAAGCTCTACAAGACTGTGCTATGTTAGCCTAATTATGATATCGACTGGTGGTTGTTTTTTGGATCAACACTATGATATGTTTAATACCAATACAATCTTGAATTGACACTTAATAATTATAAATTGTTCATATTTCCTTGTTTAAATACTATAAGAATGTAGCTCTGTTTTTTTTTCTCATTTGTAACTCGTTGTCTGTTTTTAGTACTTTTAATCTCTTGAAATCTGCTGAGGTTCAAGAACTTCAGAGATATTCAAGGTGATGTGATGGCATTGTGAAAGGCCCCTGGTCCACCATTTTAAATTAGAACAAGACAAGAAGTTTGGGTATTTCATGTAGAAGGGATTATGGCTGAGTGGAATCTGGTGAGTGATGATGTCTGCATGCTTAAGTTAGGAAAGATGATGACTGCAGATAGGGAGTCAAAGGTCAATGGCAGTATGCCAAGAGACAACAAATTGGCAAAGTACAGTATATATTGATAACTAAGTGTCTGCAAGTCTGATGAATTGCAAGTGCTTGCTAGAAAAGAGCAAATACTCCACCCAAACCTCTGCTTAATTTTACTTTTGATTTTTTTTGTTGTTTATTTTGAAAGGATAGCTGGCTAGTGGAGTCACAACACTGCAGGCCCTCGGCATTGAAACCATCATCTCTTTCCAGTTTGTCCTTTGCATTTTTATGACCTCAGTTGGCAAACGTGATCCATCCAAGTCCGGACTCCTCATCATTGGGATGTCAGTCACACTTGGCCATCTGGTTGCTGTAAGTTTTATGAATATTAAAGCACATTTTGAAGTAAATTTTAAGGGTGCCTTGCTTCTTCGGAGGTAGTCTTGATGTATATGCGTAAAACGTGCAAATGAAAGCACAACTCCTAAAAAATAAGTGCAGGGGACTAATAGTAGTGTATCTGTCCCCCCTGGGATAAATGTGCTAGACTGGTAGCAGAACAGGCTGTCTCATCTGCCACACAGTGTCATCCAGCATGCAATGTAACTGCTGTGGAGGGAATGTGGAATTCCAATACACCTAGTACTGTTGGCAAACTGCTGCTCGTGTTTCTCACCTACCATCACTCCCTGATCATTCACACTTCCCTTTAACAAATATGCAGACCCCAACAGTGATTTTTTGCATGCCCAGGCTTTTAGCTCTTATGATATGATATGATAGTTTATTTATATAGCGCCTATACACAATATGTTTCAAAGCGCTACAAGGCAAGGGAGGGAACAAGGGAAAATACAATGACATTCTTACAGGCCATGAACAGTAAGGTTGTGAAATTAACTATCATACTCGGCCTGATGAAATTTCAGATAGTGCAAGAACTAAGACATAGATAAGGAAGGGAGGGAGAGAGTGGGAAGGAAATGGAAACAGACAGGCGACTACCATACTAGGCCTGACTTCATTTCTTGTAGAGCCAGAGAAAAACAAAAGGTAAGGGAGAGGGGTGCAGAAAGGGAGGGGAGGAACAAAACAAGCGACTATCGTACTAGGCCTGACAACATTTCAGATAGTGCTGGAGGGAGGGGGGGGACAGTAAGGGGATGGGGTAGCGACAGACAAGGTTGCTTTCATACTAGGTCCAGGGACAATTCAGATAGAGTAAGTGCATAGAAGAAAGTAAGGGGAGGAGGGGAGGAGATAGAAAAAGGGAGAGGGGAGGAGAGAACAGAGAGTAAGCAGTCAAAAAGAGTGGAGAAGCAAGAGGGGAAAGCGAATACAATTGCAGAAGTCAGTAGTAACAGATAATGTTGCAAACCAGGATACAAGATGAAGATGGGAACAGCATGATTCAGGGCCACCATGAGTACAAGATGCAAAGGAAGTCCAGCATGAGAGTTCAGAACGGGTGACGCACCGCGAATGAATGAAGTCCATAAAAGTAAAATCCAGCATTGGCCACAAGACGGTGATAGTGAAACCAGAATGTATCAGGACAGACTCCTGTGTGCCGGAAGGGGGTGAGGGCACAAGGGAACAAGACGGGGGTACCAGAAAAACGGGTGGGGATGGCCTGTGGGACAGAGGGTGTAAACACATGTTGGTGCATGTTTACCTGCTGTTTTACCATTTTGAATATCGTTAATGCACTTGTAGTATTTTGTATCCCTATATAAATGTCAGACTCCAGGTATCTGAGGTGAACTGAATAACTAGGACTGGCGAAGAAGCTTACACCTGAAAACTGGCAACTTGCGAACTGTGTAAACTCACCTGATACTTTAATGATTTGAAATTACCCTCCGCAAGAGCCTATGATCAAGTACTTGCGTGAAGCCACTCGTTGGTACAAGTCTCAGCTTGCCGCCACAGGCGTACATCTGCATTTCAGCATAGCAAAACATGTGCCCTATGTGTCAAGCAAGTTGACTTTGTGGGAATGGAATTGCAAGCTTAAAACAGCTTATTATTTTTATTTGGTTTTGATTTCTTATACTCAAATTGATATTAAATAATCAACTGTACGGTTTTGTGTTTGAGATGCAGATGTGCACATAGGAAATGCAATTCAAAACAAATAGTAACAAGATGCTAAGTAATTTCAGTCAAACATGCGTCTCTGCTGAGGTGCTTAGGGCAATAAGCTAACTCTTAAATGTGACACAATCCCCCAATACCCTGGCTGGCCTCAGGCCGGACAAAGTGTGCTCTCTAAAAATGATAGAGCGACTCTGTCCCCTTGCGTGTACCCTCAATCTGCACCATCATGCAGTCATGTGCTAGATGAGGCTATTGTGGAGAATCCATCTGTACTTCCCGCAGATAAGGTTCAGGTGGCAGTACACAAACACATTTGGCCTCTTTACACACCCTACTCTCAATCAGCCAAAACAAAGGTACCAGGCACCTGCTAATGATTCTGTGTTACCACTAGATTAGCAACATTTATTAAATTCTGTTTTCTCGAAATGCCATACTGCATGAACAAAGCCAAGAACCATTGTTCCAGAAAATCTCAGTAAGGGAGATGTTCTAGGCAGAGCCTGGTTATATGGATATTATGTACACTTTCTGGGATCAGATGAAGGCATAATGGATACGCATTTTGATGCAATAGGTGCCTACATGTATTTGATGTTTGTTTGAAGACCTATATCTGACATGTGAAACACAATCTGGATCCAGCAAACATTTTTCCTTGATGATCTCCCTCAGAATCCTTATAATTGTACCCAAAAAGCCAGTTAATGATTTCCTACCCCTGGCACCAGGTCCCTGATTAATACACCTGATATTCTTCCATAGACTAACCAAAATCTTTGTTTCCCTTAAAAAATACATCTTGAATAAAGGGGATGTTGGTTTCATTGTGGATCAGAACATTACCCACTGAATTCCTGACTCCCATTACCTGTTTAACACAAAATGTTCTGTCTGATCAAGACGCTTTCTAGAGTGGAGACACCAACCTTCACAGCCATACAGTACTTTCACAGTGGCCTTAGCACTGTCAATTTGAATGGCTGACTTGGGCGAGGAATTACCCATCTTTTTCTCATAGACTAAAGTACCATCTGTGGTCTGTTTTGGGCACACTTGAACCTTTCGGACCTGATATAAGCCAGATGAGTTAGCTGTCAAATTAATCTCTAATTAGTCACATGACGGGGCTACCCCTAGTACTTTATTCTTATTATCACAGTTCAGTTTTTGGTCTTTGCATTGACCTTTTACCATTACTTTAGAATTTTCACTATTAATAACAAGAAAAAGTTAATCACAAAAGTACTCAAAGACAGCTAATATTATAGAGAAATCCTGTTCTGTCTTTCCAAAGACCACTGCCTTATTTGGAAACAATAGATAATATGAAGAATTAGACTCCCCCTGAGTCAGTACATATTGTGATGGCATCATGAAGCAAGACACAGACAACAGATTCAATATTTACATAAAACACTTTTGTTCACTTAAATGTCAGGATGGAAAAAAGACCTAACTTGCCCTATGCTGAGGTGGAATTTCCCTACTTAAATAAAAACTAAGCAAAGTCTGAGTCAAAGAGTTCAACCGAAGAATCTGTCTGTGTCCAACACATATCTTGCCCTCACCACTAATCTATATAATGTGTAGGGATGTCAGCAACCAAAATAAACAGTGTCCAACCTACAATTCTGAACCTCTTCCAGCTATCAGCTTCCTGTCAGCTCCCTTCCTCAAGTATAAAGCAGTTCCAACAAAAGGGCTCGAAGTTACCTTCCTCGAGTTCAGGATAATACAGTTGTAACCAGTGCTCAGGGTTCCCTTCCCAAAGTTCCAAGTAACACAGTCCCAAGCACCAAATGAACATTGGTCTCAAAGTCAAAAAAGGGATAGAATCTCAGGGTTTCCTTTCCTAAGACTTACTTCTAGCAGCAAGTCTCAGGCTTCCTTTCACCAAGACTTAAACTTAGCACAAAAACATCCTTTGTCTCTTTAAAGTCTGTTGTCACTCTTGTGCTTTCTTTATATGTAGAAATGGTGACGGTGTTGAACTAATTTTCAAGCTTTGTTTTCATTTTTATAGTTCCTTTCAATTTAGGATACACCACAATTGTTTACACTCGTATGTAAAGTATCATTCTTCTTTAGCATACAGAATCTAATGTTTTTACTTGAAATGCAAGTTCTGTTTTACTCCTGAACTTATTATGCAACAGTTCTGCTCTCTTGTGAGGTTTCCACTAAGTTCAGTATTCAAGAAACAAAGTTGCATTCAGTTTGGTCTTCAATAGGCATGGGTTGCCCTTGTTGATTTTCATGCAGTTTGATATTCATTAACATAGTTTGTATTCATTTTGGTCTTCAATAGGCATGGTTTGCACTTGTTAAGATTTTCATTCAGTTCCATATTCAACAAGCAAATGGGTTGTATTCAGAACGCCTTTCATTCAACCTGTGGTGTAATATTTCCTTAATTCACTTAAAAAGTCATGTCTAACCTTCAGAGACTTTCAACAACATGTTTTCTCCAGCACGCGACCACTCGATACAAAGTATTCTTAGTTATTCAATATTGAAAAATGAATTTAATTGGAGACCTTCGAAAATGTGTTTAATCAAACATGCGACCACTCCGACACACAGTATTCCTCGAATAACCCAGTGTACTGCTTGCGCATCGGGTTTCTCAATGGATAGAAACTCCCTGATCTCGTTGAAAGGCTTCACAGCAGCCTGGATGATGCGGCATCTGCTCCTCATGTCAGGGGACTCACACCTGCCACTCAGACACCCCTTTGCCCACTTCTCAGCACAGGGGAACAAGCATCTTGAATGTACATAAAAGGGACAGCCTCTCCACACGGCTCCCCTCTTAATGTTTGTGTTGCTTCACGGAGCCGCAGCAACCATGCCGCAATTGAACCGACCGTCCTGCTGCTGCTCCTGCTGCTTCTCCATGCACAGGCTTCCACGTTGTCTCTCATACTGCTGAACTGGTCTCCTTTTATTCACCTGCACCCCTTTGACAGGCTGCAGATATGAATGTCTAATCATCCTGCCTGACCACAATCAACGAGAGATGCCCAACCTTTACAGATCCTAGCAGGCATCTTCCTTGTCCCAGTACCACAGTAGTAAAGGAGTGTGCTCTTCGTTGTTCCTAGCTGCCTCTTCTTTATCCCAGTACTGTCAAGTGTCAAATGGGAAGAAATGAGGGGAATGTGCTAATAACAGCCCATGAAGATGCTTGAAAGGTTGGGTTGGTCACTAACCTGAAAAGGGGGATACCATTTATCCGCAGGGTCAGGATCCAATAGTGATGGCCTTTCCCTGACCACCTCTGTATAGGATCCAAGGGGTTTAGGAGTGAGAATGCCTTCATGTTTCTCACAATATCCAAACCATTAATACATACAATAAACAAGAGGGGGTTAGGACACAACCCTTTCTAAGCCCACTTGGCACCCTGAAAGTATTGATGCATTGCCCTGCTGACCAAAATGCAACTTGAGGCAAATTATTCTTATAAAGTGCAACAATACAATGTATCGGGCTATTAACGGCTCCCATCTCACACAATATGTTGCAAATTGTTTTCCTATTTACGAAATCAAAGACATTTCTTGGGGGTATAAACGGCAGAAATAGCTCTGCTTTCCTGATCTGGTGAGTTTTGGCTGCTAGAAGAAGGAGAGTGAGACACTGATCTACCATGCAAAACTTGCACCCAAGTATCAGTTTTTCTTGTAGCAACTTCCCAATAGATTAGCATGAGTCTCTCAGCGAGATATTGTATGATTCCATTTTAGAGACACTGTGTCTGCTCTTGTAAATAGGAACTATCCCCCTTTTTCTAAGATACTGGATACTGAAGATTAGTCTTGATATAACTAACAACATTAGTCAAAAGGCCCCATATCGGAGGTTTATGTTTGGTTAGTTCAGAGGAAGAGTAATCAGAGCCAGGGTACCTTTTAGAGCAGAAAGAACCTTCAGTGATGTGAAGTAAAGCATCAGCTCTCAACACTGTTTTTCCACACCCAATGACTGAAGTGGAACTTTTCAGATGGTTATTTCCATTGTGTTTTCTTTCACAAACAAATGTAACAAAGACAAATAATTGTAACATTTTGTGGCATTAAAACTAGTACATATGGGTCCACTATCAGAATAATCCCCCACAATGGTATTCCAAGACAATGTTTGGTCCACCAGCAATGCTCCTTTGTACAAAGTGGCCCATTATTTGATCTGAAAGGCTCTCTTTTCCTTTGTCGCTAAGTACTTAGCAATTGTCCTCATATTTCTTAATTGGTCATTATGAGCACTAGATTGTTTTTTTAAGAGTTTTTCCTTGGCGTCCTTACATTATTTAACATGACTTGATCTGTTCATCTAAAGCAACTTTTGGAGAAACTGTCCCCTGCAGAAGAGAATTTGTCAAATATTCCTATCACAGGATTGTGGGCCCTCGTCTAAAATGCATTCAATGTGCAAGATGGCAAATTGGTTCACACCCAAAGATCTATCTTTTGAGTGGTCCAATTCCATTGCACATATCTCCTAAGTGCTGTCATTTCCTTAGGATCTAACTAACGATTGTCAGTGGGTAAAAACATTTCAGGGGAAGGGTCGCCATAATCTAACAGAGTCAATAATATTTTTTGAACACTAAATCCTGAAAGTTGGTCACCTTTCTCCATGAGTTCAAAATGAAGATACTATAGTCTATCAGTGAATCTGAAGTTAAAGCTACAAATGATGGTGCTGCTGCAGAGTCAAGACTGGTCCTACCATTTATTTTATGAAAACCCAATTGATAAAGTAGCTCTAATAACTTTAAACAGACTCTATATTTAGTGAGAAGATGAGTATTCATCTCCAGTATTATCCACCCACCCTGGCTCTTTCAATATATATTCTTCTAAGTCAGCAGGTGTGTTAGGCAGAATCATATGCAGTACCTTTTGGGAACACTACATCATGCAATTGAGACTACAAGTGTCAGTACAAATTCACCTGTGGTACAAGCCTGTACTACACAGTAAAGTGGTAGCGATGGCTGAGCAGCCAGGCTTATCTCAAGAGATGGGTGAACAGTAGAACCAGTTCCACATAGGGCCAACAAATACAGTGATTCAAACAGTTTACTCAAGGTTTATTGGTTTATTTACACAGTCAGTTTGAAAACATTACACTAGCAAGAGCAGCTCAATATCAGACACTAATATACTACAAATAGACAACCAATAAGTTACTGAACAAGTTCAGTTACCCTGAAGTGGGAGCAAAATGGCACTTCAGATACTTTAAAAAGGGGTAAAAAGCTAAGGTGATAAGACTAGACAGCACAGATACTTTCATAGGCAGAGCAAAGGGTTTCAGTAAACTACAACCAGCTATTCAGTTCATAGGCCTGGGCCAAAGTCAATGGTTCAGAGTCTTGGTATAGGATAGCACAGTTCTGGAAGTAAACGGTAAAGTCTTTGCCACGGAGTTCAGAAGAATTTGGCTTGGCAAAAGTTTGATGAATGTTTAGGGAAGGACATGCCTTCAAAGTTGGGAAAGATCCACAAACTTTCACAATGGCTGAAAAGATTTCCAGACCGCGTTTGCACAGTACCTTTGTATCGAAGAAGAGCTGTAGCTGAGGCAGTTGTTCCTGGCAGTTTGAGAAGATTTCGTTGTTCCTGAGCTTCAGTCGTGGGGACAAGAAAGAGGACGTCGGGAGGTTCCTGCACTGCCCAGGGATGAGGCCACAATCTTAGCAAAATTTTGGTTTAAGGTGTGAGTACCTTAAAGACCACAAACTGGTATCCTTCCCACTGGCTATCCGGGTTTTCCAAAGCACTCTGCAGAAAATTTGACCAGAAGGGGACGGTATCCAGGCGGCTTACGAGTTGGTTGTTCCCACCAAACTCAAGGGAAGAAGTTAATCTTAAAGGGCTTCTCTGTCGATTGAGTTTCAGGTAATTCGGACCTGCAGCAGGGCTTCACTGGTCATCCAGGAGTTGCAGCAGTCCTCTTCCTTCAGCTCGTCTTCGGTTCTTTCGTTTCAGTGGTCGACTCTGCTTTCCAAGTTCCAGAAACCTGCTCTTAAACAGATTTTACCTCATTCATTCCAGTCTGGCTGTCACTCAAACAGCAGTGTGGCTGTCCTTGCCGGACAGCCAGCTGGCCAATCACGACAGAGTGCATTTAGGTCTCCTAGGAGACTAAGCACAGGGAATTTCGGGCAGCTCCCTCACATCCTTTCCACCCCAGACACTCAGGCGACAGAGGTGGGCTTCAACACTGAAGCCTGCCAAAGGACAACAAACAAAGGGACCAAACCTGGTTTGGCTCGCAGAGACAAACACAAGAAGGACCTTTCCTAAAAGAAATGGTGAAAAAAGATAACCGGAGTCTGTTTTTACAGACAGGTCTTGGGCACCATATTGAAAAACATGGCTGACCCGATTTTTAGCCACCGTTGTTCACGGTCTGGAAAAATCATGGTAGTTTGATCTAAACCACTGCCACCAGCCATTTAAAGTAGGAAAGGATAACATTTTACTGTTACGTGAGCGTTTTGACTCAGGGGATGCTAGGCAACCCCTCCGGCACTCTAGAGGAAGATAATGTGTGCTGGGTCAGTACATTTAAAGAGACTAGTAAAGTCAATGTAACTTTAAATGCTCTGGAGACAGTAGTCAGTCCCAGAGAAGGTGTTTAAACTTTGGGAAGTCTGAAAGACATCCCTGTGCCACTGCACTGAAGGTTCAGTGTGACACACAGAAAAAGATGATGCCTATTGAGTTGTTTTCAAACTCCATAACCAAAGAACACAAAAGTAAAACACACATCCAAATACAGGGAAGAGTGGGAAAAAAGGCTTACACTCTTCCCAGGTAAAAAATCAAATCCTAAAAATCCAGCAAAGTTGCTGGGGGTCTCAAAAGGTAAGGGATATTAGCACATTCTTGAGCATTCTCCCTAACAAGGTGGAACACCTAACTTAGCATTGATATCACTCAGCACAATGACACATTGATGCTTGCCCAGTATCTAGTGAGTGGACTCACCAAAAGTATCCAATCGGTCGAGCAAATCACCTACATTATCTGTCTGCACTGGTCATTGCACTAGGAGTGTGCATCATAGAAATTAATAACAAAGAGTTCATACATTTGAGGATCTTTAACACAAACGCAGAGGATATTATCTGAATCTGTGTATATTTAAGAGAAGTTTCACCTCAGTGCCAAGAATAGCCTCAGGATAAACATTCTCCCACATCTCATTGCAAACATCTAAAAAATAATGTATCCACACATCTGAAGAGGAGAAAGATACCAAGTTTCTTGAATCGTTGAATTTGTACTTTCCCCACCTGCTCGTGCCAGTCACGAGCCTCAGGTTTGTTTATTAAGCTATTGATATTCAAGGTATTAAAAACAATGGTGGGCTGTGTATCTTAGATCAAATGTTATTGCATATTTAGACCCACTTCTGTTGCCATAGAAAGTTGAGATATCACACTTGTCACCTAGAGAGTACATTTATTTTGCTACAACATAGACTTTACCCTGTAGGTACTCTCCCTCAACCTCTTTATACATGGACTATACACAGACTTGGACTACATTTTTGTCTTTCATCATATTTAACAACCATGTTCTCACCCTGGTTTAGACAATCATTAACTATAGTTTGCAAGCACAAAATGTCCTTTTCCACTTTTGGAAATAATTTTGATTTTCTTTAGTCATCCAAAGGAAGGTATTTCTAGGACTGCTCATGTAAGTTTTCATCACTCACCTCACTATTGTTCTTTAATTTCATTTTGGACCCCATCACAGTTGGGATAACCGAAAATCTCACTTGATGATATCACATTTTTCTGTTTGGATTCAGCCCCAATTTCCAAAGCTGCTTCCTGAGATTCGTCATCAATCCACACACAGTAACTGCTATGCCAGTTGTAATGGTCGCCAGCCTCACCTTTTAGAATTCCTGCTAAATGTGAAACAGGCATGGTATTGAGCGATGACACAGACAACTAAAAGATAGTTTGAAAACTTTTATTTTATTGTTCAGGATGGTGTAACGCCTATCTTGCCTTTGCTCTAAGGTGGGAATGTTCCCTATCTGAAAGTAAACTAAGGGAAATCTAAGTCTGTCAGTTCAAAACAAAATACTGTCTGTGTCAAAACCAATGTTTGCCCTCACTTCTATAGAATAACAATGTGTATGAGAGTTGGGAACTCAATAGTGTTCAAAGTAAACATAGCATGGCAATGGAGTTCTTCTATGACTCCCTTCACCAAGTTCAAGGCACTCAGGATCACAAAGTTCCACAGGATTCTCAGGAATCACTTGTCAAAAGTACACAGTAACATTTTTGGCTTCTCTGAGTTCGCTCTCCCTGAACCCAAAAGCCCTTTGGTTTGCCCTCTTCAATGGGTCTCCAAGGCTTCCCTTGTCCAAGTTGAGACCCTTTCGATTCCACAAAGCTCACTTTTAAAATACCATTGTTCAACTGGTTATGCTTAACACAAACGTTCCATTTGCAAAATCATGACATTTCAAAGGGTTTCCTTTGGGGTTCCCTTCCCCATTCTCAATAGCTCCTCTTAATTTATTTCACTTTAGTTTGTCAGGCAGTTCACTTGAGCAATGGGGCTCCCTTGGTTGTGGCGCAGTTGTCAGACCGTACAGTCCACCCACTACAGATCCTGTAACCATGTGCCCTGAGCTTTAGCTGTGCCCTCTTGTTAAAGTTCATTAGACAAAATGAGATTCTCTTTCACATTCACGTTTTTTATACATTACTGTTGCTTCATATTTTCTTTACTGGGTTTCTGTGGTTGGGTCACTCTCCTGCCTGGAAACCTTCCCAGTATATAGTTCTTTGTGGTGGTGGTCTATGCAGCCCTCCTGGATCACTCTCCTGCCTGGGGGCCACCTCAATGCTTAATTATTTTTTGTAGTTTTTCGTGGGGATTTTGATCACACTTCATCTCTTCACAGCTCACCTTTTCTCTCAATTACTTTTTGCTCACACTTCACAGCTTCACAAAGTTCCCCTTTTTGAAAGGTCTTCCTTCTTGACACAGAGGCTGTTTACTTTAAAGTATATTTCACATGGAGACTTTTGAAAATGCCTCTTCCCTTCTTTGAAGGAATGCAACCACTCTGATACAATGTATACTTTAAAAATTGGATAAATAAAAGTTCTTCCTCTAGCACACATGGTTTTTCAGCCTCTCACACTCACTGGCTCCCATTTGAAGACTTTATTTTCTATTGTGCTTGCCACAAACTTCATGACATGCCTCTAGGGGCTCTTCCTCTACCCCTCAGGCACTCCAGCACTATCACAGTGCCACAGGAAGGCGAGCACTCATCTTGGTGGGTGGAATAATGGGCGCTCAGCTGTCCTCCTTCCTCTGCCTTGCCTCTGACTCAAGTAGCTCCAGCTCCCAAGCCACACCTGCCAGGACCAAAAGCCTTCCTAGTCCCCAGGGTGTGGGCGCTTTCTGGGCTGCATCACTGCATACACCAGCTCCCCTCTGAGTCTCGACTCCTTTCAGCTTCTCTTCGGGCTTCACAACCACGCCTGCTTCTGTCACTCCCAGGACTGCTACAACTGTTGCTGCTTTCTCCCTCATTTTTATACACCTGTGAATAGTTAATGGGTTACAGGTGGGCTACAGGTTACAGGTGGGCTTACTTAGCTTCAACTGCCTGACCTTGCCCGGCCTTGTTATTGTGACATCTCCATTGAGTATGCTGGTGTGCCTCTGTGTGCATCTTCTTCGTTACCAGTACCATAGTGGTGTTTCAAATAGGAAGTCTGTATTACGCCTGACTCCCTGTTCATCGTCACAGTACTTGAGTGGTATTTTTGGAAACGAAGACGGTGTGCCTTAATATATCCCATGAAGACTGAGGGTGTTGGTAGGTCAATGTCAGAGAGGTGGGATACCATGTCTCAGTTCTTATGGGGTATTTACGATAGAAAGGTTTCATTTGTTTTAGATTTCAGTTCCCCACCTCAATGTTATAGTGATGTTCAGGATGGTAAAGGTATGACCCGTCAAATCCTCTACTTTGAGTGTCTGATGGAAAGTCATGGGGTAGTACGAGACATGAGTGACAATATCCTATGACAGTAGTGGAAGGGTAGGATAGATCAGTGTTAGAAAATATGGGATACCATGTCTCGCCCTTGGGTGTTGCCTCCCCAATCCTTGACCACCATCAATCCAGGTGATCCTCCCTCACTAGTCCACGCCCAGGATCTGAATCTGTAAGCAATGGCCCTCCCCATATCCCCTGAGAAGTGGATCCCCAGGGTGTCGGTAGGTTAGCACCCTTAGGTTTTTCACATAAGGCATAGGGAGAGCAGGATCCTCATGGCCCTGGTCCAGCTGGTCAGATGGTGCAACACTCTTAATTGGAGGAAAACACACCATTACCTTGGGTAAAATATGTTCTTGCTCAATCTGAAAAATCAAACTATGATTTTCTCTCATCAAACCATCATTTTCTTTTCAAGGGTGGTAAGTCTCCACTACTATCCTGAGATTTCTCCCTGATTTGTGGTAGGTTTCGCACAGAAGCTCTGACTTGATGCCAGTAAACAAGTCCCAATGGCATCCTCGCTCTTGGGTTGTACTTAACAGGTTATAGTAGGGAGAACATTACTGCTAAATGTTAACTTTGCTTGCCGCTTTGCAGGCTTCCTCATTCCCTTCTGTGTTACACAACCCTTTGATTTGATGCTCGGTGAACCTGGATCAACCCCAGTCTTACTACTGGAGGTGTAACTCCAGTCCCTCCCATCCTTGCCACCCAGCATCATGGACGACTGAGTGGGTTTGTTATCTGGAAGTTCATTAAGTAAAGTAGTAGTAGTAAAATGTATTGATAAACCACAGATTGTCACCACAAACACAGTGTCAGGTGCAATACAAATTAGACACACCAACAAGTAAAGCATAAAGCATAGACACACAATACAATAAAACAACATTTCATGTAAAACATGTAAGCTCCAACATACCTAATAAAAAATACCATCCTGCATAACTTGGGTTGTGTTTACCTACAATCAGAACCTATGATCTGCCTCATATTGTGCCACTGTGTCAACGTAGGCCCTACTATGGGTTGTGTTTAAATTCTCGCAGGAAGCTTGGCCGGGGGGATGGGCAGAACCTCTAGGGGGGAATACGTCACCAGCAATGAGAGCTCCCTGGCACTCTAAATAGTTGGCTCTTCAGTATTAAGCCGCTGTTTAGCCCAGCATATTTGGGCGGCTTGATGGTATGTTTTCCATACCGGCAGTGCCAGGCAACCATCTGCATTAGAAGCTTGGAGAATTTCGAGTCTGAAGTGAGCTCTTTTTCCTCGCCACAAAAATGTGGTTATACAGGAATCTAATTATTTAAACATCTGTCTTGTGTGAGTGAAGGGCAGCATCATAGCTAGATATACCAGCTTGGCCAGGGAGCTCATTTTAAAGGCATTGATTCTTCCCAACAGAGACAGTAGGAGCTTAGCTCATCTGATCAAGTAGCTTTTAAACTTCACCAGGGTTTGAGGGTAGTTCAGGTCCAGAATTGTATTTAGTTTAGGGCTGATATTCACCCCAAAGTATTTAATATATTGAAGTTGCAATTGAAACAGTGCCACCACGCCAGGGTCCCTGTGGATGTCTAAGTGGGAGGGTCTCTGATTTTGCCAGTTGATCTCATAACCAGCTAGAGGGCCAAAGTCATGTAGAAGTTGGTGCAGGAACAGTGGGGAGGTGGTGAAGTGACCAACATATACCAACATGTTATCTGCATAGAGGGATATTAGTTGTTCCACATCACCCCACTGTAGGCCCATCCATTCAGGGTCTGTGCACATCTTTACCGCTAGTGGTTCAATGGCGTGGGCTTATGGGAGAGGACAGAGAGGGCAGCCTTGTTTGTCGTACCAGTATAGAGGAGTTTGCTCATTGCAGTGAGCAACGTCAGAAAGCCATACCGATCGAGCACTCGAAACATAAAGTCCCATCGGACTTTGTCAAATGCTTTCTCAGCATTGAGTGCTAAAAGTACATCTCCAGGGTCAGCCGCATCAGCCATAACATGCAGCAACCAACGTATATCGTCGGCTGAGTGTCTGCACTGGACAAAGCCAGTTGGGTCAGTATGGATTATCGATGGCAGAATCCCCTCGATCCTCTGCACCAGACATTTTGCCAAAATCTTGGCATCAGCATTAATGAGAGATATGGGGTGATCTGACCCACACTCTTCCGGGTCGCTACATTTTTTGTGAAAAATGACAATGTTTGCTGCTAGCATCGACTGCGGTAAGCACTCGATGGTGCTGGCAATGGCAAACACAGATTCGAGCAAGGGTGCCACCCAGTCCACCATGGCCCTGTATAGGTCTATAGGTAGATTGTCAGGGCCAGACGTCTTACCAGCCAAGAGGGAGCTAATAGCTCAGAACATTACAGCTGCCGTAATTGGGCCGCTGAGGCTATCTGCTTGTGACATGCTAAGCCTGAAAACCGTTAATGAAGTCATCCTCTAGAGGTTCAGGCTCAGCATACAGCACAGCTGACTATAGTATTCGGCAAATCGGTTATTTATGTTGGTGTCTCCTATGAGGAGGTACCTGGCCCGGTCTGGTCCCTAATGTTGTCTCTATTTTGTAATGCATGTCTGGTACATAAAGCAAGCGCTCTTAGGTTTAAGGGTCTGTCAGCCTCACAAAAGAAAGTTTGGGACCAGCCAGAGAAGGACTTCAGGGCCCGGGCAGAGGACACCTGTTTCAATTCTGACCGCAGTCGGGTTAATCGTTTAAGAGTTTGAGGGTCCCTGGTAGGTTTGTATAGATTTCTGTGGCTAATATGTCGGCCCAAAGATGTTCCTCCCACTCTCCCTAGGGTCTTAGCTTATATGACCATCTAGATATACATTGTCCCCGAAGGAAGGCCTTGAATGCTGCCCCGCAGTCCAATGCGGAGTAACCTGTCACAATGTTAGTTTGCCTGAATATGTCGATGTCTCGCTTGAGAAAATCTGGATACCCTAGAGCTCTCATATTGAGACGTCACATTGGTCTTCTGTGTGGGACATGAGGCAGGGCAATCAGTAGGAGCACCAGTGCATGATCGGATAGCGTCAAAGCTAGTATCTCACATTTGTTTATCAGAGAAAGGGCTATGGAGGGTACAATACAAAAGTCCAGCCTGGAGTAGGTCCCATGACGATGGGAATAAACATTGTAAACTAGCCGCTGCCCATTTGTGGAATCTATCAGTTTGAGATCTGACATTAGAGTCTGGAGGTTGGTCCGCTTGCTGGGGCGGATAGGTGTGCTAGCTGCATTCCCTGCCTATGCCAGAGAGGATCCATTATGACATTGCAGTCATCCCCAACAAGTGTAGGGTTTCCCATGTAGCATGCACAGTCATTAAAAGCGAACATAAAGAATGACGATGTGTCTTTCATAGGGGTATAAATATTTAGGAGGGTCAGAGGTTGGTGCTGTATGCTGCCATGAAGCAGGACATACCTGCCATTTTTGTCAGTCAGTGTGTGGAGGATCCTAAATGGGATGCGTTTATGGATTAGGATTGACACCCCCCTATTGCCCCAAAAGGGGGAGTGTGCAGCTGCACCTACCCACCCGCAAACGATTCTCTGACTTGACGCTGCAGAGGTGGGTTACCTGCAAAAAAATAATGTCCCCCTAGATGTCTCACATATAATTGAGAATCTGCCTCCTCTTGTCCCAGCCCCTGTACAGTAAGGGTAATCAGTCCTAGAGATGTCATCATGTTGTCGTAATGGGTATGGCTTGTGTCTGCAGATTCTATAAATTGTCAGACCTGTGCGGCCTCCACCCCCACCGCACCATATGGGGTCACGTGTGGGGAGGGAGAAAGGGAGAAGAGAAATACCCCAAAACCCTTGGTCATAGCTGACCAAGCCGACCTAAGAACAGTAAAAACAATAATAAACATCAATAAACATTGGGGGGAAAAAACAGCACCCCAATACACTATAAAGTAATCCAATGAATTGGGGCAATTAGGGGGGGTGGTCCGAGGACCCATACCCCTGCCCATCCATGCCAGTGCTCCCACTCGGGAAGCCTTGGTAGTGTCTATGTTTCGAGTTCCAGCATGATGTTAAAGTTGGTAAACATAGAGCTGATACTTGAAATTGGGCTGGCGCTCAGGGAGAGCCATGTAGGCCATCCGTGGCTAGCGATGCTTGAAACAATTGTGTATGGGCGCGTTATAAATGCCATATCATATCATATCATATCATAGGTCATCACGCCCAGTCATCGATAGCAGATTACTCGGAGGATGTGGTAGCATAGAGATTCAGTGTCCATAGTTCATAGAGCGCAAAGGGGGCAGGATGATTGTTATCTCAGCCCTCATCCAGCAAGTAGCAGGAGTAGTTCTCATGCTTGCTATAGTAAGGGGATGTGAAAACAAAAAGAAGATATCGAGGCTGAGTACCCCAAAAAAAGGAAATACACCAAATGAGGGTTACAAAGGAGCATACAAACGATCTTTATTTTATACTGAACAGTTTCAAAGGACAAAGCAACAGATACCTATCGGCCCTCAGTACAACACAGCAAACTCCAGCGTGGTTCGGTGTGCTCAGTGAGTAGGGCTGTACATTAGAATAGTCGCACTCTTTATACCCTCAAAATCATGATGTTCAACGCATTTCCCAGGTTAATATAAGTTAATACATTATGGATCTAGGGTTCGTGCTGAGTTCGTACATCGGTACATTTAGGGTTTACCTTTAATGTATTCACTAACAAGCCTCAATGGCAACCATATATTTTAGGATTTCATGCTAAGCCTTCTCAAACAGTTTTATACAATGTAGTCAAGCAAGTGTTCAAATTTCAGTATTTGAATATATTGTGTTTAACATATGCTAATGGATAAGCTTTTTTGGTGCAAGCAATCCTCTTCACACAGGTCAGCGAAGGACAAGGTCTCAGTTCATGACCCTAACATGTAGCTTGCAGGCAAGTTATACATTAGTTTGTACACGGAGGTCAAGACCGCCATGTTGCATTCGGAATGACATTGTCCACCATCTTAGAACACAGGGTGACTTTAGAGAGAGAAACTAAAATGGCGGATAGATCTAAAATGGCGGCTTACACTGGTCTAAGGTCAAGACCTTGTAACGCAGATTTCTTCGCAAAGCGGCTTGGCTTAGGCCAATATACATATATTCACACTGTATAGGAGGCACAATATCAATTTTCCGTTCGACAAACCCTCCTTTTGGCCTATGCCAAGCACTAAAGTACTTCTGGTCACTTAACGAACAACTCCACGTCTCAACATTCCATACCCCCCGAATCACTGTCAGAAATATCTATTGCCATTAGATCATCTATCAAAATCTCTTGCAGCACATACTGTTTGGACCTCTTATCTGGGGCGTATACCTTGTGTCCTATTGTACCTATCGCCTGTGCGCAACATCCCCCTAGCATCGAACATATATTAGGTAAACACTGTATACAGCAACAAAGACACAACAGAATATCCAAAATGATCAGTAGGACCGAAAGCACCTTCTAACCCCAAGGTCGCAAGAAGTCCCAGAACCAAGCGCTAAGATCCCAGTTTCCCTCGGGAACATGCACTTCTGAACTAAGGACGTGCAGATTCTGTATTGCCTTGAAGATAGTTGGGGAGGAATATAGCACAAAAACACAGCAAGCGGACCCCACTAATTTACACACTCCACCACGTTCAGCCAGAATGACATCTAATGCCATCCAGTTCTGAAGTGCTACTAATCTTATTGCTTTCTGTTCTAATGTCATATCATAGAGTATGTCCGTGGTCCGGTTGATGGTTCTCTCCAGTACTCTCGCTAATCTCCTAATGTCTTCAGTTTTCACAATTTGTCCCCAAAATGGCACAAAGGATTTCCCTACATCTCCCAGAACCTGTGCTGAAGTGCCACCATTCTCATCCCGTCGTGGACGAGCCTTTGAAACCTCTACAGTACTGGCTATGAATACCCCGGGTAACAGAATGCCTAAATAACAAGTTCCCTGCCAATCCCTGGGTAACCATGGAAATGCTACATTTCCACAAACAAAGTAGACATGTTCATACAAGTACATACAAAGGTCTGTCTTCCCCAGACAAATTCGCAACGTAGGCGCAACCTTTAACATTTCCCATTGACTGAGTACCATTCCTCTGTATGCAGAAAGAAACTGAATCGGGGCTATGGTTAACAGTGTAAGATGGAGGCATGGCATCCTTATTGCTTATAGGAGCCATCTTGAAAGAGATCAAAGATTGAAAAGGACGGGACAGTCTATCAGAAGGCCTAATAGAAGCAATGTTGAGCTTGCTCCTATTCGCGAAAAGCGAGCATCCCAAGGGCGTAAGAACACGTTTCTCAAAACTATTCAAATTAGTACCATCAAAGTTCCCCGAGATGGTATTGTTCCATCGGCCAAAGAATAGTGCTCTAAGAGAAGCATAACAAGCAGTTGTCAAAGGTAAAGGATCAATATACCAACCTAGCCCCTTATCCCCGTGTTGCGGTAAATGCGAACAGACCCAACAGTTGGATTTATTAAAAATAGCATGTGTAGCATTCATGATAAGTAATAATGTGTTGTTATAGTATCTCTGTCTATGCTGATAGTCTCCAGGAGATAAAGTATCCAAATGCACAAAAGGAGTAGGGACAGCGGATACATTTTCAGTCGGTAACAAGGTTTCGAATGGATGCACTTCTTTCAGGTACCAAAAACTCAACACAGTTACTATTATAAAACCAATTGGCATTATAAAAAGACAGCAGTACGTTTTCGGGGCTCAAACAATTTGCCCATTCTCACTGCTGGTCACACGATCATTTATCAGTCCTAAACGAGCGGTAGCGGTTGCAGGCATTGCAGTCTTCAAATGAAAAAAAAACAATGTTATTTTGCTGGCGACCTCCTGGCCGAGCGACTTCTTAGTCCTTCCACAACCCTAGCCAACAGAATCCCCTTTTTCAAACAATTACTTGGGCAAAAAGCAAGCCCTTGATGGGTTTCTTTTCTTCTTCGCATGCACAGCCGAACCGTGCCGTAAGTCTATTTCCTTGGACGCAAATTGCACCTTGTTGTCCCTGGTACTGATTGATCCGAGAACAATGTGTCATCACTTCCTGTTGGAAGCGACGTATCAAGAGCAAGTGAAGATGCAAGATCCGGAACAGTTTCCGGAAATGAAACTTTTAGAGACTGTGGAGACAAAATGGCTGCTTGCCCAGGCCTCACGGGCTCAGAGAGAATCCCAATGCACTCTCATTGTTTACTACTTCGGGATCGTTGGTTGCAGTATTGGTGAGGGGTTCTGTTTCTTCTGTATCGTATGGCACCGGGTGTGGAAGTCTCTTGACATGCGTCACGTGGATCCAATGTTTTCTGCCTGCGACACGAACTGCAGTCTGTGTGACCAGCGCGACCTGGAATGTGCCCTGCCACCGAGGTGCAAGGCAAGAAGATTGCTCAACTGCCTTTGTTAACACCCAGTCTCCAGGTCGGATGCTATGACGTGGGCCCTTGTATCGTACAGATAAAGCCTCTCACACCTGGTGATAAATAAGATACAGGTTTTTAGTCAACTGGCTACAGTAATCTGAAAGAAGTACATTTTCAATATTCTTTGAAAATCGACATTTTGGAAGGTTCCAGATATTCGCAGGTCTCCCCATTATCACCTCAAATGGAGAGAGCCCAGTCTTAGTTTGAGGGATTGTACGCATAGCTAGTAACACGAACGGTAAGGCGTCCGGCCATTTTAGTTTGGTGCCGGCACACGTCTTAGCGAGCTTGTTCTTGATGATGCAATTGTGTCTTTCTACTAGTCCGGCACTCTGAGTGTGTCTGGCCGAATGGAATAGTTTGTCGATTTGTAATGCCGCACATATCTGCAGAATTACAGCAGTGACAAAATGTGGACCATTGTCCGACCAGATGACTCTTGGTAGCCCAAACCTAGGAAAATACTCTTTTAACATAGTTTTTGCAGTAGGCATGGCTGTAGTGTCCTTAAAAGGAAAAGTCTCAACCCATTTTCTAAAAGCGCAGATGACAACTAACACATATTTCAAGTTATTACACCATTCCATTTCGATAAAATCAAAGTGGATAACCTCAAAGGGGAGAGAAGGTGGACCAAAACTTCCCCTGGGAGTTGATGTTCCCTTTCCCACATTGTGCTGTAAGCAGATCATGCAATTCTGAACATAACGCTCAGCTATTTTAGAGATTTTGTCATTTGCCCAAACTTTCTCCAACATTTGTGAAAGCTTTCGGGCACATATATGGGTAGGGCCATGAGTCATGAAGACCATCATCATTACGTATGCATCAGGAAGTAGCCATTTTCCTTCAACTACATCCACCTAACACCCATCATTATCGAGTTTCCCCAAGCCCTCTGCCCATCTCTTGGATTCTTCTCGTGTGGCATCGGCTCGGATGTCCTTTACAGAGTCAACACCCTCATCCATTGCATAGGCATTTACAGTCTCCCTTGAAATGTACATCTCTGTAGAAAGGTTGGTGGCAGTTTGTTTATCTATCTGATCATCGAAAGCGTTCCCTTTTCCTATATCATCTATAATCTTTTGATCTGCTGCACACTTTATGACAGCTAACTGAGTGGGAAGTGCGAGCGCTGAGAGCAGTTGTACTATTAGGGAGCCATGCTGAATCTTTGTACCGTGTGAAGTTAAGAACCCTCTTTCTGACCAAAGTCTACCAAAATTGTGAACCACCCCAAAGGCATACTGACTATCAGTATATATGTTTAATGTAAGCCCTTCGGAAATTTCACAAGCTCAGGTCAATGCTATAATCTCTGCGGCCTGCGCACAGTTATTCATGATTCTCTTGGTTTCCATGACCATGCTTAATGTGGTGATTGCATAAGCAGCTGTGTATGTACCATCCGCAAGTTTGAAGCAGGAGCCATCGTAAAACAGCTCCCCTTGTGGATTATTCAAAGGAGTGTCCTTTAGATCAATTCTACTCGTTGTCTCTTGTTCGGTAGTGTAGACAGTCATGTGACTCTTCGTCACTGCAAGCAGTACCTTTCGGGAAAGGTAAGAGTTCAGCCGGATTAAGAACACAACACCTCCTAATTTGTATGTGGGGAGCAAACAAGATCAATTCATATCTCGTCAACCGTACGGAAGTGAGGTGTTACGTTTGAGTTCCGTTCAATAGAACATCTACAGAGTGAGGCACCATCAGGGTTAGAGGATGACCTAGGACCATTCCCTCACACTGTTTTACAGACGCAGCAGCAGCGACAGCTCGCAAACATCTTGGCAAAGCGCATGCTGCAGGATCAAGGGCGGAAGAAAAGTAACCACATGGCCTATTCTTCCCTCCATGTTCCTGTGTTAATACAGCCAAAGCACATCCATCACATTCATGCACAAACAACACAAAGGCCTTTTCATAGTTTGGTGTGCCCAAAACCGGTGCCGAGCACAATGCAGTCTCGAGCAGATCAAATGCTTGCTGGTGCTCCATGTTCCACAGCAATGGTAAAGAAATGCTCTTCTTCATCAAAGCCAACATCGGCTTAATCACTAGTGAGAAGTTCGGGATCCATAACCTATCAAGGCTTCCTATCAAGGCTGTAACTTCTTTCTGCGTATTTGGGACAGACATGCCAGAAATGTGTTTTATTCGTTCAGGTGTCAATCTTCTTCCCTCCTTTGACAGGAGATAGCCTAAATAGGCGACCTCCTGACAACAATATTGGAATTTTTTAAGCAAAACTTTGTGTCCATGTTTAGCCAGGTGTATAAGTAATAACACAGTGCCCTCCTTACAAGCACTCTCAGAGTCGGCAGCCAAAAGTAAGTCATCAACATACTGAAGCAGTGTACAAGTAGAGGGCAACTCAAGGGTATCAATCTGTTCTTTCAAAGCCCTACTATAAATGCTAGGACTTTCCGTGTAACCTTGCAGTACATGGGTAAAGGTGAACGAGCGTCCCCCTAAGGTGAACGCAAACAAGTATCTACTGTCCTTGTGTATAGGAAAACTAAAGAAAGCATTCTTCAGATCCACAACACTAAAGAAAGTAGCTGAAGCCGGAATCATAGTTAATATCATCGTCACATCAGGAACAATTGGAAATTGTGGAGCGGCAACCTTATTGATGGCACGTAGATCAATTATGAAACAAAATGGAATTGCATTATCACCTTTTTTGTACACAGGCATTATTGGACTATTGCACAAACTACCTGCAATTTCCTCAATCACCCCTCGATGTACGAAATCGTAAACAATGCATTTCAAAGCTTGTTCATACTCAACTGAAATCTTATATTGTGGAATACGTGGCAGCTTTATTCCATGTTTCAAGACTATTTTAACAGGCTCGATTTGTAAAACACTAACATCATTATCGTCAATTGCCCATAAACTCTCTGGTACATCACTGAATTCTGGCGGTAAAGGTCTGGTTAAGAATTGTGAGACAGAAAGTTGCTGTGGTGAAATCGTCAAACACACTCCGTCAGAAGAACAATGAATTACTGCATTTAATTCCTTCAACAGATTCAACCCTAGCAAATTCTCTCCACAATTCGAAGTCAAAAGGAATGGACAGTGGTCCGTAAAGGGACCCAAAGAAATAGGTACTGGCAGAGAAACTGGACAAACAACTGGTGTGCCAGAAAACCCTACAGAAACATTGGTTTTCCCTGACAGTGGAATGTTTGGAACCCGAGAATGATCAATGGAACATTTCTGTGCCTCTGTATCTATCAAGAATAGATGCTTCCTATTTCCAACTATCATTTCAACGTAGGGACCTTTCTGATTAACGGGAATAGGCGTTGGTTCCAAACCCTGCTTCGGGCAATCCTAACAAAACATAATGTCATCAAAAGGAAGTTATTCAGAGAGGTTAGCAGCAGAAGGATGGTTGAATATGTTTCTAGTATCCATACTCGGAGCCTGACTATCCTGTGAAAAAGGTTGCTGTGGATCCTGTGCAAACTGGCTTCTACCAGGACCCCTACCCCCGGGCGACCTCTGGATCATCTACCTATGTTTCCAAATGCATTATTTGACCTTTGTCGAAGGACCGGGCATTGTGCACGCCAATGACCCTCTTGCCTAAAATAGGCACACTGGTTAATGTTTACAGGACCTAAAGGCACATTTCCTTGTGGAACATACTGACCTCTAATCTGCGAACTACCCCCTGTAGGACCCCTAACAATTTGCTGCAATAATACTTTTGTCTTCAAATCACCTTTCCTTTTTTTGACTCTTTCTTTTTCATTATTGACACGATTCTCATAGTACTGAGCCATGTGCAGTACTTCTCATTGAGACCTCGCTTGCCAAGCGCTCTCAGAAGACATAATTTGCGACTGTATGTCAGGCAACAATCCATGCACAAATTTGTCTACAAATAATCTTTTCCCAGACTCTCTGCCTAAGTCTTGTCCACTGAAATCCGAGAATACCTATTCGAACCGATTAAAGAACTCGGTAGCACCCTCAGACTTCCCTTGGACACAGTCCGTGAGCTTGTCCCAAATAATTCTCTTTTCAGGAATTATGGTGTTCCATTTCTTGAAATGTTTTCCTCTTTTGTTTTCTTCCATATATTGATCTTTCCAAACCCTGTTTAATCCTTTGGGCATCATGCATGCAACGGAACAAGTGTCATCAGTGAGTGTTCATCTTATTTTTACTAAGATGTTTGGATTTGCTAAAGAAGGGCATGCTGCAATATTTGATTTAATTCAAATAGCACATTTTTACCAAATGAAGACGAAATCTCACTGAGGTCCTGTATACCGAAATACAAAACTGTATGGGAGATTGAAAGAAATGATGCAAATAATGACGATTACTTTTGGAGTTATGAAATACACACAATTTGACTGTTACTCAATAGTCACTTGTAATGTCGATCTATATTATCTTGTTTGCCAAACGAATAACTGCTCAATATATATTTTTCATCATTTTATGTAGCCAGATTTCACTAAATCATCTTGTTTATAGCATATTTGTTCTTCTCAACAGATCAACTATACAGGATGTGGCATGAATCCTGCACGGACATTCGGCCCCGCTGTTGTTATGGCAGTTTTCACCAACCATTGGGTAAGAGCTCACTACACCTTGCAGGTGTGCAGACCAAAACAAAAATCAACCTTGCCCTACATCTCAGCCCAATCATTTCTAAAATCCCAAACTCAAAGCTGTGTGGTCAGGCATGTGGCCAGAAGAACATGGCTTACATTCAAGGTACGTTTCCTTGAAGGATGATCTTGATTTTCCATAGATTCACATCAGTGATAAAAAGAGCTGAGAGGAAACATGTCAACTTTGAATCAATAGTGACCCGGCCTCCAACCTCATAACCTTTACCAGGTGATTGTTCAACCAAGGAAAGAGATACAGGCAAGACTCACAAACCACCCAAATAACGTGTGCTCATGTCTCCTCCCTACTAGGTAGATTCCATCCGATGCCTGTTTGCATAATTCTTAGCAAAATGTGATTTGCTTACCCCCCCTCAACTTACGCACATTCAGTCAGTGATGATGCCTGCAGGGGAGCTTCCCTGCAGGTCCCCAAGTCCCAGACAGCCTTCCCAATGCAACTCTGGTGACCACTTAGATTTCCATTTGGACATCGCTTTATTTATCTCCTTCTTTTCAGTAATTAGTTTAATTTATTTGCCATCTACTGTTGTATTAACAGTCCTTCAATTGAATTTTAACCCTGTGAAACCAATGAAATACAGGACTCTGATCGCCATACGTCTGTTTTGTGTTTAAAGAACGCTCTCAGCAAAAGTAAAAATAAAATGTGTTCTGGCAAAACCTATGCAGTAAGTCCACAGTGCAATTAGATTGAACTACTCCACATCCTCAGTTCCAACCCCAAAGCAGTACAAGAATACAAGTAAGAATAAACCAGTGAGTAAACCCTTGAAAAGAGTCGTTGCACTACAAATATGTGGTTTAATCTTGGCAGATGTGTATCCAATGCATTTCTGATTATAATCCTTTGTCCTGGACTGCCTCTTCAAACAATGGCATAGCATTTAAACGTGCAGGTCTAATACATCTTGTTTACATAAAGAAATGACTTAATTTGCAACTGCAACAAATAGGCATAGCTGCATTGGCTGTATATTATGGAAAGTGATTGGAAAATCAAAACAAGTAATACATACTAAAACTCAAGGTTCCAAATCAAATTAACATGTGTTGGAAAAGTTAAAATAATAACCACAAATACAAGGCTTGACAAACTAATGTCAATCGCATACCTGGGAATGTGTATACCTCCCTTTTGCTCAATATGTGCATGACACCAAGCCAAAAGGAATGTTCGACAAAGAGTTACCACTAAAGAATGTAAGATCTAAATTACATACCTGCACTTTTTGTTTGTTGGGGTGGGTTGGCAATTAGCACATGCAAACTAGATTGTGCAGATTGCAGGCACAGCTTTCATAATGAAAGTCATTTACAATGACTGTGCTGGCAACATCAAGTTTGTGGGAATTGACAGTGATCATTTCTGGCATAAACAGATTGCCGGTACAGCTTCATGAAGTGATTTACTCAGTGACCATTAATGGCAGAGAACGGTTGGGCCACAGCCTCATGTAAGCGATTTACAGCCACCATTACTGGGATAGGTAGATTGTGGCCCCAGCCTCATGAGAACGTTTTTAAATGCACCTGTGTACTGTTGGTGACATGACATTTACTGGATTTATTCACTTGAAAATTATGAGGCGTTTTACCCCATTTATGTTTCAATTTATCAATGGCCCCTGCAGGCAGGGAATCGTACCATCGGCTTTAATACATGGGCCAGACTGAGGTGTTAATGCCAATAATGTGCTTTTATAAGTGAAAACAAATCCATTCATTTCTTTGAAATTTATTTTCTAGATTTTGTTTTAAAACTCATCCACACTGTCAGCCTCAAGTTGAGATGCCACTTCCTATGATGCTACTCTTTAAAGAATGTTACCAAAACATAGTTTTGCGCACCCTTAATCATTCCAAACACTGGCACCACTGTCTGTGGCAAGTCCAGCATTTGACATACTTCTGGTGCTAAGATCTCAAACACCGGGAGTCAAGCAGTTGGCCCACTGAACAGCTTCAGCCTTCCATTTTGAGAGGCATCAGGGTGGTTCTCATTCCAAACACTAATCTTGTGGCATTGTCCTCTTACTGGAGGACCTCGGTACTGCCATGGGTGTGAGATTCAGGCATTCATTGGTCTTCCAAGCTTGAAGATTCCAGAGTCAGCTCACACTTGATGCAAATGAAGTCATGATGAATTGGAACACAGAACCCTCATTGAGTCAATGAGAGTCCACAAACTTCATTTTCATTTGCTTTTTACTTTCCGTCAATATGTGTATGGTCCGTGCAGCAGATTTCTATGCTGTTGCATTCAGGGAGTGCCACCATTCTTGTCTCTCAATGTCTTACAATATAGTTGCTGGCCACGGTTCTCTCTTTTCTATTTTAAAATCCCTTTGGTAGAGCCAAGAAGACCTTGTTCAGATTAAAATGAAAGGGCAAACAGCAACATGGCAACTGAGACGTCCCCTGAGCTTTTACAAAACCCAACAGAGTACACTGCTGCAGACAAACTCAGAACTCACCAAAACTGCAGAAGATCTAATTGCCAGACCCACAGCAGAACAGAGTAAAAGCATGCAAACCATCAGAGACTCATAGACGGGTTGTAGAAACTTTGCTGGAAAAGGAGGAGGGGCTTAGAGGAGTTTCATAGCCTCTCACCTGCGTCCTGGGAAAAAGATAGACATGACTGGTGCAGACTGTCAAGTGAGCACTGCAGCCAACGGGATGTGGACGGAGGGACAGAACCACTAGCTTCATATTATGAAAGAAGACAGAAGGAATGGCAGTGTGGCGGTTGATCGAGTGAAATTGCCAGACGATGTGAAGGTGGTCCAAGAGAACAGATGGAGGACGGATGGAGGAGGGGAGAGTTGGTGACTGAGTTTAGTAAACATTAGGTATTTGTGATAGAGAATGGTACCAAGTGTGTCTAGTGTAAGTTATTTGGGAGGAAGCTGTATAGAAGGTGAGGAAGATGGAAGATGGAAACATAGGGATAGTGTGGGAGATAAAGGGGTGGGTAGTAATGGTTTGTGTGAAAGGAAGTGAGTGTTAGGAGAGAGTAAGGTTAGGAGCGAGGGGTGTAGGTGTGGGGTGCAAGGAGAGGTGTGCAGGAGAGAAGTGTGGTGGGGTAAGAGTAGTAAGTATAAAGGAACAGTGAGCAGGGCAACACATCCCTGAGTTTGGGGAGGAGTAGTAGTAGCAGTAGTGCAGAGAAGAGAGATTAGTGGTCATGTGGAGAGAGCAATAGTGCGAAGGAGGTAGTAGTATGAAGAATACAGTAGTAGAAATAAGAGTTGGAGTAGTACAGAAGGAATGGTTTTGGTAGGGTGGACTTAGGAGTAACATCAAAGGGTATAGGTGAGAACTAGAAGTGTGTAAATCAATGAAGAGTACTCCACAGTGTGTAGAGTTGTGCAAAGAGGGTAAGAGTAGTAGCAGTTAGAGTAGTAGTAGCGGTAGTGCAGGCAGAGTAAAAGGAGTGAGGAGTAGGGAGAGTAGCCTTAGTGCAGAGATAGGAGAATAGTAGAGTGGAGAAATGCAAGTGGTAGAAAAGTAGGTAATAACACTGGTGGGTGGAAGTGGGGGTAGTTGGTATAGAAACATCAGAGAGAAAGAGGAGAGCAACGTGGAGAAGAAAGAAGGTGGTGGAAATTGACAGAGGAGAGTAGGGACGGAGAACAGTAATGGGATAGAATGGAGCTTGAAGATCCACCAGCAAACAAATATATCATCCATTTTCAAACTCTAAATTGGTAGAGTAGGTCCATCTAGGAAGTCCCAGAGAGTTAGACTGCCTGCATTCAGGGATACCTCTGTAGTTAGACTATTTATCAGGCTGTAGGGTTTATTAGTCCGTATCATTAACCTGGACTCAGGAAGGAATCCCACAGGAGATGATAGAGAGAGGGACGGCCCTAGCACAACTTCCCAAAACCCTCTTAAACTTGGGGCCTTGGATTGACTTATCTGCCTGTTTATACTGAATGATCTAAGCTCCCCAACACCTTTTTTGTTGCGACTCAACACCCCTATTCAATACGTTCATAACAGAATAGATTTCAATTACTTTATTGAGTAGGGTATTCAATGGTCACAATGGCTTGTCATTAAACATTTCAATTTGGAATGTTTAAGGAAACTCCACATTTCCAGAGAAAAGTCTTATTAAGGTGGAACTCCACAGGGTTTCAATTGTAGTTAATGATCACTCACAAAGCACATATGCCTTGAACGTTATGCCCCCTTGCAGTGACATTGGGCCTCCGGGGTTGTGTTTTATTCCGGTGCCTGGCTTTAGGGAATCACTGGTCATTACAGCCCCGGCGGTCTTTGAAGCCAGGCGTCGGAAAATGTTACTCCCCATTCCCATTTGAGTCCAATAGGACTCAATGGGAATGGCGAGGATGGAAGCACTGGCACTGTGCGCAACAGAGCCGGTGCTTCCGTCAAAGTCTGCTGACGGGTGCCGTTCCCCCGCCAGGTTCACACCTGGCGGACGAAACAGTGCCCGCCAGCAGACTCGTAGTTTGCCGGTCTGGAAACAACAGTGCCGGTAAGCTTACCGGCACCGTTGTTTTGGGACCGGCAAACTTGTAATGAGGCCCATAGACTGGAAATAGGTTTTTGCCAAATACTTTCAATTGCTATATGCAATTTAATACATTCTTTGGAAATGTGCTTAAATGGTCTAGGATTAGTATACTAACTTCTGGTGTATCTTTCAATGGCTCATGACAGGTAGGGCCATCAACCAACTGTAGGCATATCCATCAGGTCAGCTCTTCCTTTCAGTATGTTCACATGTTTCCAAAATCCCACTCAGACAATCTTGTTATGTCTTCGGAAAGGCTTCTGCATTCAGTTTCCACCATAAAGTGCCTTTGTAATGAGCAGTTCCATCAGCTATTTCAAGTTGGAACCTCAAACTGATTTTCTCCTGACTGGCTCGCTCTCTCCCTTGCTGTTTCCCCAAAAAACGGTCTTCTCCACCTGTGTTTTTGAGTTTAAATACTGAGAAAACTCCAACAATTCAACATCATTTGAAACAGTAATTTTGGATTGGACAGAGCCTTTGATAGGTTATCTTCACTCATTCACATTCCCCAGGAAATTCCTCTTTCCTTCAATGGGTCCACTGAATTCTTTCTCTGCATCATTAGTGTATTCATAAGAGGATGTGTTAGCTATGGGGTAGCCCTTCCTTTATGACTTCAACATTAACATTAGACTCACATATATATATTTCCCTTTATAATTCCTTGTAAATGCGTATGCTATTGAAAATAATAATATATTCAGGTTTTCCATAATATTCTGAATACAGAGGCATCATTTATATTTCTGTGACTGCGTTCATAACATTGTATTACATAAAATGTGCACATTCATTAAGTCATACACTTTTTTATATCCTTTTTATATGTATGCTATCCTCCCTGTTATACAGAATTCAAATCTATGTTTGGTTTTCAAATCAGACAAAGGGTTAAAAAACTATAGCCAATAATATGGAACTTAGGGCTTGTAATGGCAGGTTTATAGAAAATCGACCTGCCAAAGTAACTTTTACTAGGCGCAAAGGGAGCACCCTCATCGATTATATTTCGGCCTCGGGTAAGGTCTGGGCCAGGCTAAGCAAGTTTAGGATTAATGAAAGAAAAGAAAGTGATCATAAACCCTTATGTATTCTTCTTAGTCCTATTAGGGCTCCCTATTCATCAGTACAAGCTTTAAAGACAGTGGAACCGTAACTCTTGCTGGTCATGCTCGCAAATTAGTGAAATGGGTCAGGGTGGTTGATCAGGCAATTTTGGAAAATCTTGCAGTTATCAGCTCAAACAGTGTCTCTGATATAGAGTTAATGGTCAGATTCAACAAATTGATAGAGACTCTGGTACCCCACCTAATCTCTGAAGGTCCGGAGCAAAAAGGTCAGTGATAAATAGACCTGAGTGGTATAGCAAAGGCTGCAGGGAGGCAACAAGTAAAATAGGGTATTGCCTGGGTTTACCTGAAGCAGTGGAAAAGACTCCACTCTGATTATACTGATCTGACTACCAGTCCTTAATTGCAAGGGAAAAGAAAGATTATGTTGCACTAAAATGGACAAGCTTTTAAAGGCATATGGAGAAGGGGGCTGTACCTCTTATTGGAATTTGAGAGTGGGTGGGAATCTGAATGGATATTTAACACTTCAATGCTGCATCCCAGCAAATACCTGGTGGCAGCATTTTTCAAATGTATATGGAAAACCTACTGTGGGAGGAAACCAGAATGTCATGTTGGAGTTATTTTTAGAATGTAGAGTTGGGGATGAGAATCTCTCATTTACTATAGAGGAAGTATGGAGGGCCATTGAGGGATATTGAGTTCAGAAAAAGTGGAAAGGCATCAGGGCCTGATAGAATTCCCTTAGACCTCTATGAAGATGAATCAAAAGCCCAGGGTCTAATTTTGAGTAGAATTTTTAATGCAGCACCCAGATTGGGTATAGTGCCTGGCTCTCGGCATAATGCAGTAATTGTACCTATGTATAAAAAAGGGTGCAGGGATGCCCCAGTCAATTTCCGTTGCAGTGGGGAAAATATTTGCAAAAACAATCTTGTTCCACTCGCACTCTTGGGTTGATGAAAACATACGTTATCAACAGCGATCTCCAGGCGGGGTTCCAAAAACGAAAGAGCACTGTCAATCAAAGTTTTGAGCTATTCCTGATGATCCAGAAATACATTGTCCCATTCAAGATGAGGCTGTACCCTGTATTTGTGGATCTCAGTACTGCCTTTGACATTGTCTCACAGGAATCTCTTTGTCAGATTTTGGGGGACAGAGAAGCCCCCTCAAACCAAATTTCTGCCATCCAGTCTCTGTATACTGATAACAGGGCTGTTGTGCGGTTTGGCCTGGCTGGAGATTTAACTGCACTCTTTGATGTGGTGAAGGGGTAAGGCATTGCTGTGTCCTTTCCTCTTCATTCTTTAGCATTTACATTGAAGAAATAATGAAGGCACTGGAAGTAGGGACAGCCCCAAAATTGGTCAGGACATTTACACCACATTTTTTCTACCAATCCTCAAGGATTAAAGGAAAACTTGAAAGTATTCCTAAAGACATGTGATGAGCTTGAATGGCATCTAAACACAGAAAAAACAAATGTCATGGTCTTTAGGCTACAGCTCTCAAAATATAGTCAATTGAACATCTATGTGGACAAATGTAAGCTGGAACAGACTTTATTTTATGCCTATTTTGGGATTAGATCTCATGAGAACTGTAGATGACCCTCACAGGTTCCTAAAGCTTGTAGTAATCTAGGAAAGTACTGTGGAGCAACAAACTCCTTTAAAAAAAAAAAATGGAAGTGTTGCTATCGCACCAGCAGTTGAACTATACCAACAGCAGGCAATCCCAGCCCCCATTTAAGGTGAAGAAATTTGAGGTTAGAGTAGTTCACAGTCTCTTAACAAGATTGAAGATAGTTTGGGGAAAAATCTGTTCATAGTGCCGCAGAGTTCGCCAGCTGCATTATTACATATGGAATATGACATCACCTGGTAGTTGACTTAGTGGCCTTAAAACCATTTTATTATTGGGTCAGACTGTGGAGTACTAATAGCCTTGGTAAGTACTGTGTTGCACTAAAACATCTATTAAGCTTGGCAGTGGGGAAAGGTATAACCTAGGATGCACATGTTAAAGAGCAACTAATTGGACTAAATGAGTGTGCATTATGGGAAACCACTGAAGATACTAATAAACCTGCCTTATCCCGGATTAAGAAAGCAGTGACTGTAAAGAAAAGAGAAATGATGATAGAAGCTGCTAAAAATCTCAAATTGGGCCAGATTTTCTTGAGAGTAAGACAGATTATGGTTTTGAGAGTTTTCTCAAGTATATACACCCGCCACTCGAGAGATCTTTGTACATTCGATTCAGGATGGGAACACTTCCTTTGGCCAGCTTCACCAATTTCTGGGGTTTGGGCACCTGTGATTTTGGCACGGAAACTGTTATTCATCTCAGTCTTGAGAAGCCAATACCTAGGAACACTACTGATGGAGGCAAATCTACATTCAACCAGTGAAGCATTGGCATTTTGTAGGGATTCAACTGTCCTTCATACTGTATTTGCAGTAGCTCACTATGGACATAGAGCCTGGTTATTAATGACAAGAATATTGGGAAAGATGAAGAAGGATGGAAGTAAATTGGACCCCCTGCCACACGATGATTGCGCAATGTGGTGGTTGTTCATCGTACATGTAAATGTGAGAGGCTGTGAGCTAGCTCTCCCTCTTGCTACAAATTGCCAAATGTCTGCTCTATTTGAATTGGTTTTATTTTGCTTAGATTTTTAGAAGGGATGAATTTATGGAAAAGACATAATGTAAAATTAATATCTTTTCATCTTTTGAAAATGGAAATGATTGTATGTGTTTTTGTATGGGGCTGTTACTTTGTGGTATTATACCGATTAAAGTATTTAAACGAAACAAAACAAATGCACATTTGACTCTATAATACATATTGCATTTGCTGTGTGTCTTGTCCCATTTGTATCAGCTGAACCCATTTGTTGTGAAAGATATTATGTGAAGCAAAAGGACTATTGTAATAGACTGCTATAAGGGAGAACATTGCTTTGCCAGAAGACAAGACCTATTTGAAGCGTCTGTTGTTAATAATGCACTTTACTTATCCATCAAACCCTGAACCTATTGAGCTTCCTATCCTCTTAAAAAATCAAGTCCATGGAATTTTATTGAATCCAATATGAAGGTAATATTTAGCACTATTTTCAATTCATAACAAGCCAGTAATTCTTTAAGTAAACACAGAAATGCCTCTGTATTGCTATTATCAAGATGTACATAATGGGGTTTGTTCTTCCAAAAACTGAGCTCTGCATTAAAATACAGTTTAGATGAATTAAAGGTCACAGGTTAGGCTTACATTAATTAAAGGTTACATGAGATATAATGTACCACAAGTCAGATAGACATCCAACTTACTTTATCTTCATTAACCATAACACTTAATGAGAATGTTAATTGCAAATCACATGAGATGTTTAGTCTGTTTTTGAAAATATCCATCTATTATTTTATCATTACCTTATAGAAAACGTAAATACAAGTTGCACAAATCAACTTGTTCCCTGTTGCCTTTTCAGCTGTCAGTATGAATACAACAGCTCCTTTGTACTAGCTAATTTCATTGTTTTAATAAACATTTGGTCTTGTTATGGTTTGCATTAATTACAATGTATTTCAGAGCAAGATACAACTCTGAGCTGACATGTTTCAATTCAATTCAATTACGTTCGATCAAATCATTAAAAAAATTCACAAACCCACTGGCATGAGAGCAAATGCACTGCTGTATTTACACTGCAGCTAACTTGAATGTACAAATTCAAACATCACTTGGACATGTGCTAAGTTGATTGTGAATCGACAAATGTACTATAATCCTGCCCCAAATCTTAAAGGATTTTCATAATATCATGACATAGTAAATACATCCACACATACCTACACACAATATTATAATGGTTGAGATTGGCCAATAAATTGTCTTCTTTAGGTTTGGAATGTCTAATTTCTCCTCATCAATAAGGTTGCAGTGTTAGATCTTTTGATAAGCATCTTGAAATTTCTAGGGATCTAGAAACAGTTTGCATTCTTCAAATTGGAAGCTTGTAGAGGCACATTCTTGTGTCCTCTAAAACAGCAATGTTGGGGATCATTCCTATGAGGTTAACTACAATTAATATTTGTATTCTCTTGCTCCCTTCTTTTGTACAGGTGTTCTGGCTGGGACCTATATTTGGTGGATTTCTTGCTGCAATTTTAAACAACTTTATCTTAGAATCGAAGTGGGGCAGTTTCAGAGAATTCCTGCAAACACTGCTTCATGGATCTCGGGAAGGCGGGAACGTGGCTGAAAGTACCAACAACAACCTTCAAGGCACAGTGATACATGGATGAAGCATTTTTGTTAATTGCTGACCAAAATTAGCAACTGTCAACTGTTGATGATCAAATATGAATGCAATTTAACGCCACAACAATCCTAGCTCAGCATGCGTGAGCTATCATATTTACAGAGCAAGACTTACAAACACCAGGGGAAATGTACATTGCCAGGGCTATGGAAAATCATGCAAAGGAATGAGTTAGGTATTAAATATATGCCAGTAAATAGAAATAAGCCAGCTATTGTGCACACATGCAGACATTCTCCATTTCATCTGGTAGACATTAGTTCAGTCCAGGTTTTAACTTCGCATTCTGGGTCTTGTGTTCCTGAATTTCCCCATAATAAACATAGAACTAAAAAACCCAGAATGTACATTTAGATACAGAACTTGGCAAGTGTCTGCTGAATGGAATGGAGAATGTTGACATGTATGGCAGTGATGGCCAAAACATGCCAAATGGTCATGAAAAATTCACTTCATAGAGAAAATGGCGTGGGGAGACTTTCTTTTTGACTATAAAGTAAATATAAGTAAAACATACTTTTCTGCAACGTAAGTAAACCTCTGCTGGAGCAGAACAAAGAAGTGATAGCATATATCCATAATAATGTTTTAATTTAATGCGGGTATACAATTTAATTTACTAGTTGACAGTCCTATACAATACATGACAGATAAATGGAAACTCACTTGCAAAGAGATATTCTGCTTTATGTGATATGTGCCACTATCTAAATCCCACTACTAACTTGTATTTGTCTCGCTGATTTATTGTTCTGATCGATGCCGTTGTTGGCCGCCCAAGAACTGAGTAATTGATATGCTTTGAAAAACAGGTTATTTGTGAAGCCACCAAATTATTCAATTTGCAAACCTGGTTTTTCCAATTATTGCTATTTTTCTTGCTGTACTCACCTTCCTGCTGCCATTCTCAGAGGTAGGGTGTTTCTCTCACAGACCCTGCAGTGTAATTTTCTACGCTGTAGCCCTGTTCCCCAACAGACATGTATTGGTTTAGAGGATGGTTGTGGCCTATCCAAATTCAATTCCTAAATCATCACTTTTCTTTCAACATAAGGGAGTTTTGCTCTTTTCTGAAAATGTTATTGTGGGAAATACAGCCTCTACCCAAAGAAACAAGCAGCCCATTTTGGAATCTATGGCATCATTGTTAATTATCATTGCTCTGGTAAGTCTCCTGTGTGAATTTGTAAATGATTCTGTCCATTATCTATCATGAGCCAAGGTTCAATTAATACACTGTTCTTTTGCATATGTATCTGTCTTTGACATATAATTAATAAGACATTCATAATCCTGGATCAGAAAACAATGACTGTCTAAAATATTTCTAAACATATGCCAACATATGCCTTAATGATCTGTGTGGAAAACACCAGTGGAAACACCTCTAATCACATTTAATTCTCATACCACTAATGTATATTGTGTTTCAGCATATAAGTGCTTTCCTTCCTATTTTTAAAATGGGATTGCAATTTTTTTCTGATCGCCAGTGCAGCATTCTTGCAATTTATCTCACTAGAGATTCCTATGACTGGAAATACTAGTCTATGCCTGAGATGGATGCAAACTATATTATGGTATGTAAGATATTTGCATCCTCTTTGCTATCAGCAAAAGTAATTTCTGAGATGAGGTTTTTATCAAATAAAGACATGATTACAATCTAAAAGCTCTGACACTAACTTTATATTGTATTAAATATATATGAAATATAATCAGCCACCCAATAGCATCAGGACTTGCTTACCACCGAAACACCCACGCTGGTGCTGTATTAAATGGAAAATACAGATAGCAAAACTTTAGCAAAACTGCCCACTGACTAAAGTAAATAATGTTATTCCTGTCTGTCATATGTCATAGCTATGTCAGTGGGTCTTCAAGGGTATGACTCTAGAAACAAACATTCTGAATATAGGAGCTACATTATCTATGCCATGCCTGGTTTTGAAGTGCTACACTCAGTTATTTTTGTTTTGCTATGACATGTTATGTTATGCCATGTCATGTTTTAAGCTGTAGTAACATGTTGCGCAATACCTTGTTTGGCCAGGATCAATGTGTTATTTTCCCAAACCTAAGCACACATTGACTAGAATGTACCTGAGTGCTAATGTATGTACTGTGACATGGTGGAGTAAGGAGTCTGACAAAGACGTGGCATGTTTAAACAAGACATTATTTAAGGAATAAAGAAAATAACCAACCTCTCCCTATCTCTAAACGGTTATCTCTACCAAAACTAATATCAGCTTGGGTGCTTATCATCAGGATGTTTATCCAAATTAAAAGTGTCCTTCCTCTGTCCAAATACCTGCTCTAACCCAACCACTAATCTACAAAAGGGTTCTGCATCCAAAGGAAAATAATACTATGAGAATGACTCCCCTCTCCTGGTGAAATGGCTCAGTCTTTATCTCTTTTGCACCAATATTTTGTTCTAGATTATGATTCAACAAAAGGAGTGTGGTCAGGAGAATTACTCCCTTCTCCTGAACCACCGTTCACAGCCTTGTTGGCTGTTTTAGGATAGTCTTTTACAATAATCCTAAAAAGTATCGTAATTTCTTTCCAAGGACTTCTGAAAGCTCGCTTTACATTTCCAGTAATTATCCTCTGTTTTATGTTGTTACGAAGAGTACTTCTAGAGAGCTCTTGTTTTCTAGTACCCGCTTTACTTTTATCTGTATCAACACTGTGACGAAGGAGATTCCTGCCGATGCACTGAGATGAGGGAGATTACTCCCAAGGCTTTCATCACTCTTAGTTCTCTGGGTAATATGAGGGGTTGTGCTCACTTTTCAGGGAGATGTTGCAAAGTTGGCAACTTCCATTTCTGTCTTACAACTCTTGCCAAATGGTGTTGGGGGCCCTAGGGAAGTAAGTAGAAGGACTGTGCCACCCGTTTTTCTTTCTTGTGTCTGGCTTCAACATGCCCCAGCTCACCATGCATTGAGTGAATTCCAGACATATCCCCTGGAGCAGGAAACACCTCTTCTCCAACTACCTCTCCTTTCAGTGCTGCTCCATATAGTATACAGTTGAGCCCCACTATACATTTATTTCCTATTGTACACAGAGCTCTTCCACTTTTTCTGTTTTATGCCTGTCTGAGCACTTTATCGATCCCTCATACACATCACAAATATCTACTGTTACTTTGCTTCTCCCTACTACTATTGAATTTTCTATCATACTCCTCCTTTACCTCTCTGACAGGCAAACGTGCTTTGATGTCATGAACTATGGCAGTAGGCTCTATTAAAATGCAAGATAACATAAGATAACATATCATAATATGGTTGAATTGCTGCAGGTGTATTTCTGTTATAGAGTTCAACACCAACTTTAATGTATTGTATGATCCTAACTCTAATGACACGATGGACAGTTTTATAAAAGAGACCAGTGCAACAATGCTAGACCTAAAAGTCAAAGTGCAATCAACCATGGATGTAATCAGCAATTTTGAAAAGAACAGTCTTAAGTCTTTATTGATAATCAATGAATTAATTAGATCACTTGAGTATATAATAAACAACACTTGCTTAACACCTGAAATTACTCAGAAGATGAGCTTGAAAATTACCTCAAAGAGCCTTCCAAAGTGAGTGCAGTCAACCAACCATATACAACAGAAGTTGCTTTATATACTGGGAAACAGTGCCCCAATCCATTGGTTTAAACTATTGCAGAGATACATGCACATCTTCAGGACTCTTTTCCAACCTCTGTGATTCTCTCTCTCTATTCTTCCCTCTGCCCTGACTCACTCTGCAGGGCACGCCATGGATGTTCTGATCTCCTCAGACCTCCCCTTCTCTAACCCACTCACACCTCCTCTCTCTTGGAGTGATCACTTTATCCTTTCTTCCCACCTCTCTATCTCTTCCCCGCAGGTCAAGCTGACTCTGGCACTGCCATCTACCTTCTCGGTCATCCGACCCATGAAGTGTGTGTCACTTGAGGCTTTGGCCACTACTTTCTCTCCTCCTTCTGCACCTTTGGCTGACTCACACCGTGAAACAGCCCTCTCTAACCTGCATCTCTCTTGTTCTAAAACTCTGGATGTCCTTGCCCCTGTCATGAGGATTCGCTTGAAGACCAAATCCAAGTGCAACTCTTGGTACAATTCTGACCTTGCCGTCCTTAAACGCAAGTGTAGGGTGGCAGAGAGGAATTGGAGGGCATCAGGCGCGTTCCCTGATGAATGAGCCTGCTGCCTGCTCCAAAGGCAGTACAGACTCTGTGTCCAGTCTAAGAAGAGAGATGCTGCAGAAATGCAGGTTTGGATGTCTTCTAACAACTCATCCAAACTTTTCCAAATCTACAAGGAGCTGGCCAATCCTGCTGCAGTCTCTACCTCTCCGGTTACCTCCCAGGCCCTCTGCATGGCCTCGCCTCTCATTTCACTACAAAAGCTCAATACATCCTGTCCATCCTCTCTTCTATACCTCCTCTTCCTGTTCCTCTACGACTCCTGGCCTGCCTGATGTCGTCTCTCCTCCTCCTTTGTCCTCCTTTCCTCTGTTCACCCCAGACGATGTTTCTAGACAAGTCCTCTCTGTGAAAGTCATGTCAAAGCAGGTCCTCCCCTGCTCATCCAGAACCATCAAGGACCACATCGACACCCTTGCTCCAGCCTTGGCCAATTTCTGCAATCATTCCTTTACCACTGGGGAACTTTCACCTCCCCCTTAAGCACTTTCTTGTGCACCCCCTTTTAAAGAAGCCCTCTGTCGATTTCCTCTCCAGCTATCACCCAATTTCCATCACTCCTTTCCTGGGCAAACTCTTGGAAAAGCTGGTCATCTTCAAGCTTAATCCACCTATTAAATCTGTTGGTTGCCTCCATGACCACCAGTCTGGCTTCAGAGCTGCCAGAAGCACTGGAATTGCTGTCCTGAACACCCATGAAGAATTGCTTTCCAATCTAGACTCTAATCTCCCTTCTGACCTCATTCTCCTCGATCTATCCTCTGCGTTTTACACAGTTAACCATGCCATACTGTTCAATTGCTGTTGTGAAAACCTTGGTATTACTGATCATGCCCTGGCCTGGTTGACCTCCTTTCTCACTGACTGACTGACCCTCTCAGGTCCAACTGGGGTCTTTCCTCTCTACTTGTGGTGGCATTTAACCACTACCTGGCACCTCCTGCCCACAATTCGGGAATGGTGTGCCCCCAATGATCTCTGTCTTAATGCCAGTAAGATTGGGACCCTCCTCATTGGGACACCCGCTCCCTTCTCTCTCTCTCTCTCTCTCTCTCTCTCTGGCTGCCCACTCTGGACCCTCTTCCTGCTCCTTCCTCTGAGATTAAGAACCTTGGTTTCCTTTTTGACTCCACCCTCTCCTTCTCTCCTCACATCTCTGATGTCTCTAAGAAGTCAAACTATCAGAGGTATTCTTCCTTTTCTCACTTCCCCCAAAAGCTCACTGTCTCCAGAGCTCTGGTACTCTCTAGGCTGGAATATTGCAACAGCCTCTTTCTAAATATTCCTGCCTCTACTCTTTGACCTTTACAACTTATCCAGAACAGGACTACGAGATTTGTCCTTGGCCTCAAGCCCGGGGATCATATCTCTCCAGCTCAGAAATCTCTTCTCTGGCTCCCTGTGGCTACAAGTATCAAGTTCAAGGCCCTCCGCAGTTTCCACAAGGCTTTCCTTGGCATGGGACTGCTCTACTGCCAACCTTCTCTTCCAAAACATCTTCCTTCTCAAGCTCCCCGCTCATCCACCGCAATCTCTCTGAGGGTCAGATGCTTCTCCAAGCAGAGAGTGGAGGGCAGATATATCACCTTGGCTGGGTCGCCCATCTTAACAGCCTCCCTATCTCTATCAAACTTGAGCAGAACCACCACCAGTTCCAGAAGCAACTCAAGACCTTCCTTTTTCCGTCTGCTTTCTCTCTTCCACTCCCCTGCTGATAAACCTAACTGCTCCATTGACTGGTCACGCTCTCAACTCGGGCCCAGGCTCCTGCATGCCCAGTTGCCCTCACACTGCCTCCCTCTGGGCTCCCCAGCACTTAAGGTTTTGTATCTGCAACCCTACAGTCCCTTCTCTCTGCACTTATGAACCACCTGCTGGCTGCACTTGTGAGTTAACTGGACTTCCCCCTTTCCCTCCCCCTGGCACTTCTCTCCTTCCCTCTTCCCTGCACTTGCGCAATCTGAATGATACAAGGCCTAGTAAGATTGTTATTTTGTCCTCCCTTTATTTCCCCCTCCTTGTGTTGTTGCGTCTAGAGCACTTCTGTACAGAGGCGTTATAAATGCCACATCATATCATATCTCAATGATAAAGGTGGTTTAACCATGATATGGAGCATCATCAATGGCCCTGCTCATAACTTGGTGCTGAATCTACCCCCGGCAGCGTTACCCTTGTTCGTGGTGATAGTAGACACACCTGGTCTTCAAATAGAGCAGCATGAGCCAACTACATCACTAATTAACAAAGTGGTTTATTGGATAAACACTTACTTGGAGTCTCTGGCAATAAACCCACAGAACATCAAGATGACTAGAAGAACATGGCGGGGAAAACCAGAAAACTTTCAAAAAGGAGATTGCATCATCATATCCTTTGCTAACCAGAAAGTAGCACAATACATTGTTAACACCAACATAAGGGGTAAATCTCGGATGGCATGGCCTGCAATGTTACTTTTAGCATATTTTTCCCCTGGAGGCAGATTTACCCCATAAGACACAGCTGGATACTCAGCAAATTCCTCCAGGAATGGTGATGGCAAATATGGCAAATCCTCGGGTGTCAGGATCACATACACCAACAAAGGTCTGATGCTCTAATCTAGAAGTGGCTTTCTCCAGCCCTCTATTAGTAGGAGGATCAACTATACTAAACAAAATCGATTTGACTGAATTCATTAGAGGAAATAAACTGACAAGTGCCTGAGTTGATCATCTTGAAGGGACACACCTCAGAGGTGTTTTTACCACGTATAGTAACTGAAAGGTCATCTCTTACAGTCACATTAAATGACAGGCATGAAATTATAGTGGTGGACAATGAGAATGTAGCAAATATGGTATCATTGTTTTCGTGAAATATATTGGAGGCAAGAGGTAAATGTGAACAATCGGACATTAGAGATCTAATGAACCAGTAGGACATTATCCTATTACAAGAGACATGGGTGCCTTATAACCTTTTTATCAATGTTATCAATCTTGTAAAACCTCAGCACAAAACAGGGCAAGAGGCAGATCATTTGGAGCAATGGCAGTTCTAGTTAAAATGATATTTGGTTGAGATCGGCTGGAATTAGAACAGTCTAACTCTTTCCTGCAAATAGTTAAAAATCACAGTAAAGTTCTGGATTTATCTCATTACTGTGAAGTTGTATAATAGTCCCCACAAATTGAATGAAGGTATTTGCTTAATGCATTTAAAACAATTGTTTGAAAATAACCTCTGCAATGTAAATACAGGGGAAACTATAGTTATTTTAACAAAGGACTTTAATGCCAAATTTAGGAATGGTCTGCCCTCTGACCTCTTGGATAAAACTGAGGGAAGGTTACAAGGATTGCCTGATCTGATTATGATGGATCCATAAAACATGTGCTAATGGGTTAAAAATGATTTCCTAGTTAAATGAATGTGGTCCAAGACCTGTAAACAGCAGAATCCAAGGTTATAATCCAGCAAAACACATATTTAGGAGCAAACATGTTAGCACAACAATAGATTATTGCTACTTTCCGGTCACACGCTGGAGTAAAATACTAGACTTCCACATTGTAGACAATGTCTTAAGCGACATTCATCCCCTGACACTGAAATTCTGTTGTAATAAGCAAAGAGGTAGCAGCATAATCCTTCATCTCGAGCAGGCTGTAGTGAATAAAATTAAACAAAATATGAGCTGGTTCTTAGTTGATAAAGCCATGTTTCATTGGGAAATAGACACTAACAATTTACCCAGAATTAATACTATTTTTTAAGAATCACAGGAACCTCCATCGATATATATAAAAGTCAAAATGTGTTTGTGGGTTTGTGGAGGGATTTGTTGGTTTGTGACTTGGTGAAGCATTGTTCATTATACAATTCCACACTGTTTCACCAATCTGCACCGCATTTTGCATAGTTACCTGTTTTGGACCCTGAGAACAATACTGTCTACATGACATTTGTAAACCCCACCCCGTTCTCTGGATTTCAGCACAAGTCAAATTGGGTTTGTGGCTTGGTGAAGCGTTGTTTTTTATACAATTCCACACTGTTTCACCATTATAAACCAAATTGTCCATACTTACCTGTTAGGACCCTCTGTGCATTACTGGCTACATGACATTTGGACACCACACCCCGTTCCCTGGATTTCAGCACAAGTTACAATGTGTTGACTGGTTTGTGGCTTTGCAAATCTTTGTTCCTTATACAATTTCACAATGTTTCACCAATCTGCACCACATTTTGCATACTTACCTGTTGGGACCCTCCAGACATTACTGTCTAGAAAACATTTTGACACCCCACCCCTCTTCCTGGATTTAAACAAAAGTTAAAATGTGTTTGTGGCCTGCTGACAAAGTCGTAAACTATGTTTACCGGTAAGGGAAACAGAAAATGTATGGGAGGCTATTGGGCCTGAGTCCAGGGAAGCACACATTTAGGAGCACACAGGGTAGCACATTAGATTATTTCTCCTTTCTGGTCACACACTGGAGCAAGATACCAGGCTTACACATTGTATACAATGTCTTAAGTGACCATCATCCTCTGGTACTGACATTCTGTTGTAATAAGCAAAGAGTTAGCTGCATAATCCCGCATGCAGGCAGGCTGCAGTGAATACAACTAAACAAACTCTGAGATGGCTCTCAGTTGATAAAGCCATGATTCATTGGTAAATAGTCACTCATCATTTACCCATAATTAATTATATTTTGTAACACCCCACTATATATATAAAAGTGAAAATGTGGCTGTGGGTTTGTGGCAGGATTAGTGGCTTGGTGAAGCATTGTTCTTTATACAATTCCACACTGTTTCACCAATCTTCAACACATTTTGCATAGTTACCTGTTAGGACTCTTTGGGCATTACTAGCTACTGTGTGACATGCATGGTATCAAGAGAGACACAGACTCTAAAGCAAAAGTTTGAAAACATTTATTATCAAACTTTGTGGGGTTGGTGTAATGCCTTCATGGCCCTAGCTCTAAGAGGATTGTTCCCTCAACTCATGCTTCTAAGGGCCATCAATGTCCGTAAGTCCAAAACCAAAGTTTGTCTGAGGCCAAACCTATGCTTGCCCTCACTCTTAATCCAAATGTGATAGAGTGTCTTTGTAAAAGAAATATGATGGTTAAAAAGGAAATGTAAACCACAGCTGGTTTCAGGTAGTTTTATCATTAGGTGTAGTTCTGCCAGTTCAAATTAGTTCAACTCAAAATGGTTGCCCTTGGAACCTTCCATGTCGGGCTCTTGCAGTAAGTCAATATAGTTCACAATGTCTCTGGGTCAGGTCTCTTCCCCAACCTTCGATTCTTCCAATTCTAAACAAAAAGATCCTGTTAGGCCTCTCATGGTTCCCTTCCCCAAGCCTAGGCCCCTGTGGGATGTATTGACCCACATTGTGTCATTACTCAGCTATTTATGGTGCAAGAAACAGCAACAATGGCGGCAAAACTCTTGTGCATGCCAAAACCTCCAAAACTGCATTTTCAAACACACAAAAAGATGGCTGCACAACCTGCCACCCATGGTGCATGTGTGGTGGAATAGAGCACACACTGCAGAAAAGGTGCCAGTGGGCTCCATGACAAGCAAACATAGATTACAGAGGAAGAAGCAGCGATTTGCAAATGAAACTCAAAAATGGGACTCTAAATGACATTTACTTTGTTGCTAAAACTCCAAAATGCCTTTACACAACACTTCTCAACACTCAAAATCTTGCTTGGTGCTAAAATGTATTTAACCTAATGAAGCACTGTGAATGTACTAAGTCCTGAAATGTGAAGGGCAGAACATTTTCTCAGAAAAACTGATTGCCTGTGAACGACAGCCCCTGTCAAAATCTGTGTGCAGCACACTGGGCTACCTGTGAATTACAGCCCGGTCAGATGGGCTCTCCTGATGAAACTACAAAGTTATCTAAACTAAAAGTCTGCCAGATTAGCAAACATAAAAGGACTGGTGCTAAAAGGAATAAAGATCTCAGTTGTTTTTGATATCACAGGTTTAAAGCTAAGAATGTAATTTATCTATGTCATTTGATGCAACAAGTTTGGTTTCTGCTGGATTTTAAATTAAGAAATTAAGAATAAATTAGCCTGGCAGGGGCCTGCAAGAAGTGGAAAAATAGGTTTCACCCATGGGGAGGGAAATCATCTCAGCAGAAACTCACTAACATATGATAATTTTGGGTTAGGCCAGACCTTTGTCTACAACCAAGGTGTGAACAATGGCAGATCCTCCAGGAAATGGACGTGTGAAAAGGTCATATACTGCTCCTTGAAGGAATTCCCCAAAGGAGGGGGCTACTCCTTGAGCTCCGTGGAGAGACAAAAGGCCAACCATTTGCTGCTAAGAATACATAATGAACATTTTTTAGAGACTCATCACTTGTTATCCAAAGTGGTGAAAAATATAAAAAGGACAGATTTGTTAGTCTAATTTTTGGCTTTACATTTCAAGAGGTGGTGGAACTGTGTAACGTATTCTGGACAGGAATGGCAATATATGTGGTTTTATGCGAACTGTATTAATGCTAGAATTGTTAAACTTTACACACAAATCCCTATTATAAACATACATATTTATGGAAATTTGCAGAAAGTTTGGAACATGTGTTCATGCCAAAATGGACAAAATTCTGCAGAAAGGTGAAACAAGGTCTCACAGCTGTGTGATTTTGATGAACAGATACTACATAAAATATGGAATCTTTGTGTGTGATTTTTGTAGAGGTTATCCGTGTATAATTATGTATTTAGGTAAAAATTCAATTTTGATACTAGTGGCAAGGGGAGATTTCTAAGGACTGTAAAAGCCAAACCATAAATGAGACATCATCCGTCCTTGATCCAATCACTCAGATGCAAGGCAGAGATGAGGACCTGATCCAATCCCAGTTCACAGGGGCAAGCTTAGTTAAGCTGGCCCATACACCAATTTTTGTGATATCATTTGAAAGGATAGAGACATCTGACAACACATAGGGACTCTCTCTCTCTTCTGATTTCAGCGAAGCACTTTGTTCCAGCATTCAACATCCAGCCTCTAACGTCTTTCCAGATCCACATGCCAAGAATCTTGCCAAGCAGTAGCTGAACCATTTTCAGCAAGGCCTCAATCCTCAAACTTATTCTCACAACCCAGTGTAGCGCTGTGGTGTGGGAAAGCATCCTGAACTAGCATCCTGGAACTATTTGGCTTGCTACAATAAGGCTTGCATGATGAACTTGCTATCCCGCTGATTTGAAATACCCAGAAACAAGAAGGGCAGATCCTGTGCAGCTCCGGTGACCGGCCTAGCTGATCCAGTCCTGTGCCTGATGTGCTGCCCTTCCTTGATACACCCAATCCATTGACCAGAACCATGAATGTCAAAAATCTTAAATCCCAGTGGATTGTGAGTATTAATAGGACTCTAGCGAACTATTGTATACCTTGCATTATCTTGTTCCATTCTAACCTTTGAACTATCCATACTTTCATAACCAGTAACAGTGTCAAAATATGTAGTGATATCTTAATATGTCTAGTTGCGAAAGCACCATTTTCATAGTCATCTTCATTTGTTTAACTTTGATCCATAAATCCCACTTTGAGTCTTTGGACTGGTGCCGCCGGGGAAGGTGGTGGGGATCTGTTACTGAAGTCATGAATCAGTCTCAGAGCTTAGTTTGTCCCGACTTGTTTGCCTAGCCCAAATGCTCTAGCCTTGAGTAAAAGTGTAAGCCATATTTTCTGATTCTAAACTGAAGTCCTTGTCCAAATTCGTGTCTTTATTTTTAAAAAACACCTCTTACTAAAACCTCTATAACTCCCTCAATTATTAAAATAGAAGCTACATTTCAATTCCCATTTGTACCTAACATCCTTAGCTATCACTACAACCCAGTGCAATTGATCTGTTATATTAAAAATTGCATAAGGAAAACTTTGCCGCAAATCGACATTTAAAAAAGTTTACACGTGTGAATTACTTTTAAATGATTTCCCACTTTGACTTTGAGATTCCAATTGTTTTCTTTTGATTAAATCATTGTTTTTGTTTGCTTGTATCTGTTCAAGGCAGCTCCCATAGACACTTATAATAATTTAAGCATTTTCAACCACATTTGGTGTTTTTGCTCAGCCAATTTCAAAGCCATTCTGACAGTTGAAAAGTCAAATCCGTTTTTCTCTTGTGTTTAAGGGGGTGACGTGGGAGAGATATTGTTTGATCTGTCTTATTCCTGAGTACCTGATCTCTCCTCACATCTATTTAAATTGCCTATTGGTGGTTTAAGGGGTATTGCATGGGGAACCTCTAACCATAGTTCTACCTGTTCCAAACCAAACCAAAAGAATTACTTTCTGTGCTCCATTCTTTTTGTGTTCATTACTTGATTCCCAGTGCATTAAAGATATTATTCAGTGTTCTGTCACCCCATTGGTAATTGTTGTTACCTATTAAAATATATTGTGAATTAAATTCTAAATAATTAAATAAATATTCACCTTTGCAAACTAGCCTGATTCCTGGTTCAGTATGAGTGGTATATCATTCAGAATATTGAACTTATAGATACAAATAAATAAGGGTTTCATTTGTGCACTACATGCTGGGCGAGACTTGGATGTGTGCCGGATTGAAATCACTTACACACCCCCCCCGGTCACAAAGGTCGAGGTTTGGCTCATTCCCTGCATGGCCACTCTAACTTCTGACCCCTCTCTTTGAACTCTGGATCTATCATCTAGCACCTTTCCATCCTGTGCCCTTTCCACTCTGGGTTTTATTCTCGTTCACTTTTCTTTCCTTTTGCTGTGCACAACTGCACCATCTTCTCACTTTACTGGACCTTTTGCACACTCCTCTTGTCTTAATTGTGCTCCTGGCACACTCTATTTCTCTGTTCCTTTGGTTGTGCACCATTGCACCTTCCTTTCTCTTTGCCATTCTTCTTGCACTCTATTTTCCTGCTTTCTAGTTGCTGACACCCTTTCGTTACTTTCACCTTTACTTTCACTTTTCAAGTATGTCTGGTCACTCGCACCTTCTTTCCTTTTTCGGATTGCTTGCACCCTCTCTTGGCTTTTGCTCGCTTTCTCACTTTCAGTCTGTTAGGTCACTTGCACCCTTTTCCTATATATTCTTTACAGTTCACTTTCCTCTTAGTTCCTCTTTACTTCTGTACTGCTACTGCATCTTTCTTTCTCTTGCTTTCCACTTTTCTTACCTTCTCCCTTTCTTTCTGCTTCCTTTACCTTTGTGTTGCTTACAAATCTTGTCTGCTTGCACTACTGCTCAAACCACCCGCACGCTCCAGAGTTTCTATCTTCACTTTTACGAAACTCACTGGGAAGTGCAGCATGGGGGAGCGGTCTCCTCAGGATACACTGGGTCCAGGTCATGGTCTCACCACCTGCTCCTCATGGACGCTTGGGACCGGCACACATCCCAAGGGAATTAGCATTTCTCTGGCCTTGGCCAGCAGGTTGCAGTCTGCCTCACGCCGGCTCTCTGGAGACACGGCTCCCTAGCCACACGGAAGCCCATCAGACACAACAGGGCCAGCGTCTCAACACACTGCTTGCTTGCCTCCGGACTCTTCAGGCTTCTCCACTGCAGCTTCCTGCTCCTTGGCTCTCCTGGTCCCAGTAGCAACTCCAGCTCACTCATACTCTTGGGCAGAACCACACCTTTTATACTGCTGTAAAGAGTCAATTGGAGTCAGCGAATAGTCTGAATAAAGTGCTTGACCTAGCCTGACTCTATTAATGGGGCAATTCAAAGGTGTTACATGACAGACCTCACTCTGTATTCCTATGTTGTTTCTATGGGTAATCCTCATTGCTCACCTCTTCTTCATACGACTACTTATTGGAAATGGGGAGGGCGAGATGGGGTGTGTTTGAAAATACCCCTTAAAGGCTGAGGGAGAGTGGGTTGGTGTATAATTGGGAAAGGGGGAATACAATGTCTTGCCCTCGGGTCTTCTCCTCCCAATCCCCTGTGACCCTCCACTCAGGTGATCCTCCCTCACTTGACCACCCTCAGGGTCGGGTTCCAAAAGCGATGGGCCTTTCCTGGCCACCTGAATGGAAGATCCCGGAGGAGTAGGTGGGAGAATACTGTCAGGTTTCTCACACTACATAACATTTGGACACCTCACCCCCCCTTGCCTAGATTTCACAAAAAGTAAAATTGTGTTTGTGGGTTTGTGGCTTGGCAAAGCGTTGTTGCTTATACAAGTCCACATTGTTTCACCAATCTCCACCAAATTTGGCAAAGTTGCATATTAGGAGCCTTGATACATTACTGGCTAAATGACATTTAGACACCTCAGCCCTTTCTCTGGATTTCAGCAAAAGTAAAAATGTGTTTGTGGGTTTGTGGCCTGCCGATGAAACGGTAAACCATGTTTACTGGGAAGGTGAACAAAAAATGTATCGGAGGCGAATGGACCTGAGAGGCGAAGGCAGGTAGCATTCCAGAAGTTTCCAAATTTTTGCCATGAAAATTACTTTTTCAGAGGATTCATGCGAGATGATGCCTGCCAACCAAGCCGTAAACCATGCTCACGGGGAAGGAAAGGATGCATGGTTTCTGAGATATTTGCACCACAATTCGCCACAATGATCTGCACCACGTAAGGGAGAGCCAGAACAGCCACCTACAGGATCATTCATTTTCAACAATTGATGAGAGTGTTATCATGTCTGTCTACCGAACACGTTCAGAGAACGGGTATTTCTGCTAGTATGTTATAAAGAAATTCAAAGCCTTGTTCATTAATGTATCAGAAGAATTTCATAGGGATTTTTGTCAAAGTAGGAGAACCACGGCAAACCAGTTGGTTTAACAACAAATGTACGGTGGGAAGAAGTGCCTTAAACCCACTACTGTAAATTCCTGCCACTGAGAAAAGCCACATTTGCGCTGCTAGAGCCAATTATAAGAAGATGGCCAATTCACAGACAATATATCTTGTCAAGGTCGCATGGGAAAATCTGGTACAGGCAACTAACAAAACTACCATTAAGAAATTCTGGGAACAGGTCTCCCTTGGCCCCAAATATAAAGGGGAATGGGATGGATTACAAAACAATGTACTAGACAGCAAGTGGGTATTTCATTTTTCCAATTTATATAACATAGAACCAGCTCAGAGAACAGGGGTGTGGCCTCCTGACAAGGAGAGCCAACATGAATGTAATCGAGATCAAGGTGTTTTGCAGGGACAATCCATCATATTATATTGTTGGGAAATCTCAGACACGATAAAGAGCCAGAATCTCAATCGTTGCCCGGGCCCAGACAGCATTCATGCCGACCTGTTTCGGCAGGGGATTGAGTTACGGGCACCTATTCTCACCCTTAGCTATAATACAATGTGTAGAATGAACAAGTTTCCTCAATCATGGAAATGGGCCATAATAGAGCCCATATAGAAGAATCGCCCAAAGGATTCCCAAATTTTTTATAGGCACATTTTGCATCTGGATACACTTTTTAAACATTTTGGCAGATCTCTCCAAGGCAAAAATCAAACTTTGGGCTGACACTAATCACAAACTTTCTGACATACAATTGGGGTTCTGTCTGGGTGTGGGTGCCAGTGAACAAGCCCAGAACTTAAGTAGGAATCTGTTTATTTGGCATTTATGGAATTGAGCACAGCCTTTGATAAGTCAAGTGGTGCAAACTATGGCTTGTGCTCAGGTCCCAGAGGTCTCCATCTGAAATAGTAAACCTGTAGTCTAAGCTACACAAGGACACAAAAGCCTGTGGAACTAAAGGGTACTGCACCGAGTATTTTCAAGTCAATGTAGGCATCCAACAAGGGTGCGCTTTGGCCCCTTTATTATTTTATTTGTATATCAATGGGTTGCATAACACCCTTGTGCAGGCTGGCTCAGAGGTCTCAAAACTGGGGGAGATGATAGTGTTGGTTTTATCGTATGCTGATTATACAGTGCTGATGTTTTTAACAAACTAGATTTCAAAGTTAATGCTAGCAATGCTGCAGTGATGGCATGTCACTTCTTTTAAAACACACACCAGGACGTCAGAAATGTATAGCAATAATGTGATAATCCTGACAGTCAACACATTTGATTACATGGGGATACGTTGCACCTCCACCTTGAAAGTGTACTTGCATTTGGCGAAACAGGCAATCAGGTGTAAACAAGCCTTGGTGGGGTGAGAAGGTTCATTAACATGTCAAAAGAGAAACCCTTAAACTTTTTTAAAAAGTGTTCTGTCATAAAGCAGGAGCAGTGGCCAAATGTGGAGCTTGGTTATTTTTGCTATTTCAATAAAGACAATATCCAAGTGACTGAGAACAACTTTTTAAAAACTATTCTGCGATTGCCTCATTCAGCTCCAAATGATGGCACCCATCTTGAGCTGGTTATGTCATTTCTAGCAGATGACATGGCAGCTGAGTCCATATTTCAGTGGTTGAGAATTTGGACCAACAATAAAGCAGTTTTTACACAATAGGCCTCATTCTAACTATGCCGGTCCGGTAACAACGGTACCGGACCGGCACAGTACGAATCTGCGGGCGGGTTCCGTCCCGGCCACCCTGGTCAAACCTGACAGCCCGAACGGCACCCGCCCGCAGAATTTCATGGAAGCTCAATGTGAAGGGTTATTAACAATGGCAGTGCTCCCGTGGTCCTCATTCCCATTGAGTCCTATGAGACTCAAATGGGAATGGGGATTTACAATTACCGGTGCCTGAGTTACCGGAACACTGGGGTTGTACTCCCCGGTGTTTCCGGCTAGCCGGGCGCAGGTAAAATTCGCAAGTCTGGCGGCAATCTGCTGGTTTTACTGGCACTGTTACCTCCGGACTTGTGATGATGCCCAATCTCTTTTAACATACGTAATAGGTAAAACAGGTGCATTTGAAATACCTCGGCTGCTGTCTACTAAAAATGCAATTGGCAACATTGAATGCACAGTCCTACTTCAGTTCTCCAACACTGCTGAATCCACCTGTTGCACACTATCTAAAAATACTGTTGTTATTGGTCATCAACGATGCATGGGAATCAAGTGAAGTACAAAAGGTAACACATCATAGACATGTCATACTGACCTCACATTCAATTAAAAATCATCTGCTCTGGAAGGCGCCTTAATCTCCATAACTGAGACTACAACAATGGCGGCACACTAAGCTAAACTGATATCTTCACCATCCCGTAGACCACCGGGGTGTGGGCGAAGCTGTCGAGCATAATTGTGCCAGAGCTGGGGGTTGGCAGAGCCTGGGGTACGTCTTAACATTGCTTGAACAGAAGGAGGCTTGGTCATCGGTAACGCTGCATCAGGCTGTAGTGCCGCCGTGACTGAGAAACCTGGCCCGTGTGTGCCCCCCCCCCCCATCCTGAGGCCCACCTGCAATCCGCGTCGGTGGACGTACCAGGGATCCCGGTGTGATAGGAAGACAGTGGGCCATAGCAATCTACTTTATTCCCCAAACGCCACCTTCCGGGCACAAACGCAGACACGCGCCATCTGCACAGCGGTAAACAGGAGTGTAAACCGGGGAGGCAGGGAGCATAAAGGCTACATATTAGCAAATAGGCGGTTACAGTCTCCAGCACACACCTTACCCCGATGTGTCCTCAAGGAGCATCAATTGCGGCTGCAGCACCCAGGCCACCCCCGACCACTATGAGTTAGGCTTGCATGCCTTCAATTAAAGAACCACCATAAGCAGCTGCCATGGAGAAAAGCCCTGTTTGATGGCAAGCACCACCATGGCTGCCAACATATGACATTTTTCCAGTTGCAGCACCCATTTGGGGAAAAAGCATGCAATTGACCCACAATATTGCAGTAACCCTGGGCTGCTCACAACCTCACAGGAGTCCGGGAGCAGAGGGCTGTGCAATTGAACCGGGGGAAGCGGGGACAGGAGAGCACTTTATCATCATCATGGGCAACCCACTATACAGACAATGGTGCATGCAGAAACAGTAGGACCTGCAACACCAGACCCGAGTGGTGCTGCTCACGGAAGTTGGTCTTGTGAAGTACCAGGCTGAGTGCGTTGAAGAGGTCTCACGGGAACGGTTGTATCGGCACCACCAGACAGTGACCTTTACAATATTCTTCAGGGGCCATATTGTGCGCTCCAGTTAGGCTTTAATGGCTCCTAACATGACAGCAAGGGGACATTAAGAAAAGCGGACCCTCCCACCTCGAGGGAATACATAGTGAACAGCTGTGCATGGATAGTTCGTATTCTGTTGATATTGCAAAGCTGTGCCCAACATGGTGTGCAGACCAGACAAGCGTTCAAACAAATTGTGGTGTGTCATCAGCCAAATTGAACCCAAACATTGCAGTTCAGTTAAAAGGCTTCCGTCGCAGCTCTGCAATCATGGAGCAAGCCCAGATGCTGGATCTCACTTGCATCCCAGATGTGAATAATGACACTTTGACCAAAGCAGTCATCCGTCTGTTGATAGGAGAAATCAGGTCTATTAAGAGCAGCATAACAGCAGCATTGACAGACCTGCAGGTCAGAATGGTGACAGTAGAAGACACACTGGAAGCGCTTGGAAACATCCTGTAGATCTGGTTAAAATTAAAATTGAAAGCCGATTCTTGGACCTAAAACAGCGAGAATTGGGCCTGCCACCGAATATCGAAGCTATGGAAAATCGGGAGAGATGGAGAATCGCGTTTGTCGTTAGAACGAGTGAGAGCATTGGTCAATTAGCTTTTTTTAAATCCTGTGCCACCACATATTGAATTCAACTGGCTAAGTGCCACTATTTTAAACAGAAGGCAGAGATTATCCAGAGAGCAAGAGAAAAAGACCGTATTGACATTGAGAGATCTCAAATCAGAATTTACCAAGACCCATCTGCCAGCAGTGTCCGAACGCAAAGACTGTCGACTGCATACAACCTGGCTACAAGACGAAATGATCTGATACCGCTGGGGCTTTCCCTTTTTGCTAAACTTTGAGCACTGCAGGGTGGAGTACCAAATAGTCATGGAGGATGAGATCAGGGGAGTACTACAAAGTCTGAAATCTGAGACACCTGTTGTTAACAAGGGAGAACCACAGGATTCTGGAGATGTCTCTGTGAAATCGAGACCTCCTCAACCCAGAAAGGGCAAAGCCTACGGCTCTGGGAAATGTCAGCGCTTCAACACACTTTGACTCCTGTGTTCAAAACGTTGTCCTTGGTGATATCTTCTCGATTACGATATACTTTGTGTACCAGCTTGATTCACTGCACCATGGTCTGTGCTTGTTTTTGACAAAAAAGTCAGCCTCTGAGCGGGCAGCTGATGTTCACTTGTTTTTCTACCCTCCCCCAGTAATGAGAAGTTATTATTGTTTGTAGACCCGGGGCTGGGTGTAACTTGATAATCGCCATTCAGAAATGTTTTGTGCTAGTTCCTGTTCGTGTGACCTATTGTTGTAGGTCGTCTCTAACACAGGGGGAAAGATGGCTTAGACACCTCATTTGTTGGAGGTTGCGGGTCTAGAGGAGGTGGGTTCACATAAATAAAATGACATACGGGAGCACACAGTAAACTGACAAACGCATTGCACACGCACAGATAACATGCTACTCAGTTGTATGGGAAACTAGACATCCTGAAGCTAAGGGTCGTTAGATGGATTTTGGGATTTGCACAGATCTTATTTAAACCACCATGATGGCAGCTGACACTATTAGATTTGGGTCGCTCAATGTGAAAGGTCTAAATTCACTGCACAAGTGCTCCATGTTACTGAAAGAATTCATTCAGTCCAAACAGGACGTGTTGTTCGTGCAAGAGTGTACATTTACGAAGGGGAGGAAGTCATGCTCAAGGGCTGACCCCTAGGGTAGCTATTGGGACCTTGGGTGCATTTAAAAAATTGGGGTGGAATTTCGAACAGGGCAGCCTTGGGTTTACAGATCACAAAAATCCATAGGAGTGCGAAGGAGAGATACATGGTGATTAATGGATTAATCCAGACAAGAGCATTAACCCTGTGCTCTGCGTATGGCCCTAACCAGCAACGACTTCCTTTTTGTGAACAGCTCTTAGCCTTCTCGAGGTTCGGAAGATGGGCATGTTAATATCAAATCTTGACACTAACACTCCCCTCTGTCCTCATTCTTCTTGACCTCTCCTCTGCCTTTGACAGGGTAAACCATAATATCCTGATTGCAAATCTCTGACACACCCTGGGATCTCTGTCAGGCTCTGGTGTGGTTAACTTCCTTCCTTTCTGAACCCCCATCCCAGGTGGAACTTGGGTCCTTTCTTTCTACTATCACTCTTCCAACCTGTGGTGTTCTCCAGGGTTCTAACCTATCTGCCTGTTTCTTCAATGTGTACATGGCTGCCCCGGCACATGAGATTGCCACTTTTATCTCTAACTTCCTCTGTCATGAGGATGACACGCAACTCTCCTTCCGGTTACCCTCTGCCACCACCTCTTCCTCCCTCATATCTGGCTGTCTGTCCACAATAGAGTCATGGTGGGCTGCAAAAGTTCTCTGCCTCAACACCAGTAAGACTGTGATCGTTCACATTGGGACTCCTGCTCCCACTTTCCCACTCTCACTCTCACTCTGGCACCCAACAGCGAGCCAAAAAACCTTGGGGTCATATTTAACTCCACTCTCTCCTTCTCCACTCACATTACGGACAACTCTAATAATTCCAACTACCAGCTGAACCCCCTCAGAGGTACTCTTCCTTTTCTCACCTTCCCCCAGCGGCTCACTGTTTCCAGAGCCCTGGTTCTCTCAAGGCTGGACTACAGCAAGAGCCTCTTTCTCAACCTCCCTTCTTCTGCTCTGCGCCCTCTGCAACTCATCCAGAACAGAACCGCAAGACTTATCCTTGGCCTCAAGCCCAGGAACTGCATCTCTCTGGCGCTGAAATCCCTCCACTTGCTCCCCGTGGCTGCAAGGATCACATTCCTCTGCATTGTCCACAAGGCTTGCTGGGGCGGGCGACCTACCTATCTGCAACAATGCCTACCTAAATACTGTCCTTGCCGAGCCTTCCGCTCAACTACCTCAAACCTTCTGTGAGTGAGCTGGTTCTCCAAGCAGAGATTTGGAGGGAGATCATTATCCTCTGCAGGGGCCTCCCTCTGGAATAGCCTCCCTGCCACCCTTTGTCTTGTGCCGGATCTCCTTAAGTTCCAGAAACTTCTTAAGACATTCCTCTTCTCCTCTTCCTTCTCTCTTCCTCTACCCTGCTAACCTCTCTCTCCACTCTATCCCCCTCACCTTCCTCCGCACAGCCTGCTGACTGGCTGCCTAGTGTACCTCAGAGTCTCACAGGTCCCTGGCACCCTCGCCAGTCCTCTCGCACATGCCTCAGGGCTTTGCACTTGCCTCATCGTTACTGCACTTGGTCAACGAACCATGAGCGTGGCATCTCTCAGCACTTACTGAGCCTCTGACTGGGTGCACTTGTCCACATCACCCCCTCTGAACTTGCCCCCCCTCCTGCACACTTGCATGATCTGAATGTATCATGTACCATGCCTTGAAGACTGTCCATCCGTTTGTTCCCTTGTCTCACCTTCTTTGCCTGGTTGCGCCTTGAAACACTTGTGTATAGGCACATTATAGATGAACAATAAATAAACAAAATATGCAGGGGTGATTTCAATATGATCGCAGACCCCACTTTATATTGAGATTCCTTGAGGCAGAGAGCAATTCGTGCTCAACTTTGCTTCCCTTCTGCAAGACCATTTCTTGATAGAAAGCTGGAGGGCAGCGCACCCTCTTGTGAAGCTGTTCACCTCCTACTCCTCTCTTCATTCGACATATCCTCACATAGATTATCTTCTGCTGGAAGCGGTACAAGAATGCGCGTTAGTCAACCCAACAATTGAAGTTATAGGGTGGTCCTATCATGATATGTGTACTTTAGAGCTGGACTGAGGACCAGGTGCCCCAATAGACAGATGATGGGTTTTTAACAACACTCTTTACAAAGATATACTTTAAGGATACTTTGAATAAGGAAATCAAGAATCACTTTGCGTGTAATGACACGGGCAACCTCCCCTTAAATATAATCAGAGAAGAAGCTAACATCATGATTCAGGGGTTCTGAAAGCGGAGGGAACCTTTCTTAAAAGGTCAAGAATGCTCCGTGAAATGGCCCTAAATAAGAGATCAGAACAAAGGAAATTGAGCTTTTAGCGAACATGGGCTCACAGGGGGACATTCAGACCAGGATTAGAGAACTTAGAAAGGAATCGGGTGAAGTTTGGAGGGGTAAGGCGCTCACCCAGCTCCGCTTTTTGAAGCGGAGGTTTTATGAGAAAAGCGATAAAGCCCACACGTTGCTAGCAACTCTAATGAGCGGCCAGAGAACAGATAGAGCCATCCTTAAGATCTTAGATGAGAAAGGGAAAACACTCATTGATCCGGTCAATACAGGGTTTTAAAAGGTTTGGTCATGAATATAAGTTGTCACTGTTTGTGGACAATATTTTAGTGTCTATCACCCAACCAGAGTCTTCTATTCCAGCTCTCATCACCAAAATAGGGGAGTATGGCGCTCTTTCCGGATTTCGCGTTAACCTAAAGAAGACAGAGGCTTTCCTGTTAATTGAAGACTCACTGCTACCCGGACATGTGATTAACGACTGGGGTTTCCAACTGCAAGCAGAGGGGCTTAGATGCTTCAGAGTAAACATAATGAGGCAGATAGGAGACCCATACAGTGCTAACTATACATCCCTGTGGAATGAAATTAGCATTGACCTGCACAAGTAATCGGGAATGCAGCTCTCCTCGGCTGTGAGATTTACAGCTATCAAAATGAACGTATTACCAAGTTTGCTATTCCTTTTCCAATCACTTCCTGTTATAGTTCCAGAATCCGTCCACAGCAAAATAAAACAATCACTCATGTCCTTCTTATGGGCATCTCAGAGACCGCTAGTGGCATATAGAATACTGATTATGCCTAAAAATAATGGCGTTATGGGCTACCCGGACATTTGTTCATACAACAGAGCATCACTACTATGCATTCTTTTGGACCATGTACGAAACAATACAGACAAACAATGCGTGGATCTAGAAAATGGCCTCTTCGCGCCAGTGTCTTTGGGGGAATGGTTGTGGGTGCCTCAGGGCTCTCTACCCAGGAAGATCCGTGAGCAACCGATTCTCAAAATATTCTGGTCATTATGGCAGAAAACGGCTGACATCGAGGGGGTCACTTCATGGCCATCTCCACTTAGCTGCATTTGGGCTCCACCAATTTAGAGATCTAATAAATGACCCCATTTGTTGCCAACCACAATATGAAATCCGGCTATTTAGGGCAGGACAGATGTGGAGGGAAGGCGTATATCTGACCAAAGAGGAGCTGGAAGTGGCTCAGCAGGGTATACATGTTCAACCTCTACTAGATCTGCAAGTTAAGAGAGCATTGCAGGATTCATGATGGAACAAACTGCTTCAGCACCCACTCACCCTATTTGAGTGCACATTAAGTGAACATAAGTGTTCTAAGGGGCTTGTTTCCGCACTCTACACCTCCCTGATAAGCAGAGGACACTTAACAACACTGCACATGCCGACCCAATGGGACAGGGAACTGGGTTTGGACAATGATTCGGGAACATGGGTGGCTATCTATAGAGCCGTGTGGTCCTCAATGATCTCAGTTCAATATAAGATGCACAACATCAGATTATTGTTGCAATGGCACCTCATACCTCAGAGATTAGCGAAAATGTACCCAGGAATACGCCCATGCTGTTTGAGGGGCTGCTCAGTTGTGTGCAATACTGGCATCAATGGTGGGGCTGCCCAAAAGTCCAGCTCTACTGGAAAGAGATTTTAGGTTGGATGCGTGCCTTAGACAGGATTAACAGAGATCAAACACTGCTCCTAGTTTTATTTGGGGTGGAGGCTGGAGAGGCGGGTTGCACTGTGTTATGTCACATGCCCAGAAACCTGCTGTTAGTGGCTAGAGTGTGCCTACAATTCGTTTGAAGTGCAGCTCCCTACCCACGAAAACTGACTAGAGATTTTTTAAACGGAGAGCCTAACAGCGGCTCTTTTGGAATTTCACTCATGTAGATATGGTGGGGCACCCCTTTTTGGAGTATTATGTGGTCCGAAGGGCTGTTATATGCATACTGTATACTATTGTACCACTTAGAGCCATTACCACCAAATATATTATGCTAGTTGATCAAGTAGAAATAGTAGGCCAATTTGTAACAAATATATGGTTCCACTCTGAGTCTACATTGAACTACATCATGGGCTATCAAGAGGATTTTGAGACTAGGCTACACCACCAAAGTGGTGTCCATTCCAAAAATAAAAGAGCATGCACTAAAGGCTGTGAATATTAGTACTGTTAAAGCGCACGCAGAATCACAATGCAACGTGCCAGTGGTTAGGGCAAGAAACGGTGTACCAACGATTACACGAAATACAAGCATCTCTGATACAACACTGAAGAATGCTAGTATTTCAGTGGATACTACAGGTAATGCCCCAAGAATTGAATGTAAATGTGTTGCGACTGATGGATATTGGCAGTGGCTTCCGGTGGCTTTCAAACCTCGTTTAGTTGCAGAGCATCAAAGTCATTGATAACTTTGAACTGATGTACAACTGGAACACCAGTGGGTCACAATCACCTATTTAATGAGGAAGGTCTAGTATCGATATTTTACAATCTTCTGATAGTGGCATTACAGGAAACATGGCTCATTGCGGAAGTACTATTCGATGGTCATAGAACAGTACATCAACTAGCCACTCAAGGGCCAAAAGGAAGACCAAAAGGTGGGTTACTAATAACAGTCAAATCCCCATGGAATATCAACATGTTAAAATAATCTACTCCTAATGTTCTTTTAACTAAGGTATCCTGTCAAAACATTGTGATCATTCTTATGAATATATATGATCCCCCGAATATGGTTTGTACCCAAGAGAATGTCAAAGTTGTTGGTCAAATATTACATTAGTACAATCGATAGATACCCAATTTGGTTAGTGGGCGACTTAAATGCTAAAATTAGCGCTCTTCCATCAAATGATAATTCTTTAATTAAACACCTCTCATCACCTGTTCATGGCCAAATGAAAAATAAACAAGGGAATTTGTGGTACATGGCATTGGCCTCATACAATCTGATTAAACTGAATCGGTTCACCCCAATTGACGCCGATTCGGTATTTACAAGGTTTAATGGGAGATTGGCTGCTATCCTTGATTATGTGCTCTCAAATGTAAGTGGTCTTGAGTACATAAAAGACATGGGTATTGTGAGTCGCAATGAGAGTGACCATCTTCCCTTCTGCTCCCTACTGGCTTTTCCTATGCTAAAAACACAAGTGCAAGCCAAGGACTGAAATGGTCAATTGTATCTTAATGAGGGTCAGAATCGAATACATTTGCATCAGAAAAACCTTGTTTCTGCAAATAGGGTTGTTAAAGAAATATTGCCATTGTTTATAGCAGAGGGAACAACTGGAGGAAATACTGAAATGATAATATTGAAGTTTACACAAATGATGAAAACCATCCGTATACAAGTGTTAGCGAGCAGGGAATACAAATTAGCATCGAGAGATCTAACAAAGGCTTACATAGGGAAAAAAATAATGATAGGTCGATTAGCCTAGCCAAAAAGAATATGCGTCGTGTTATAGCGATGATTGAAACCCAGCGCGCATCAGAGTTCCCATCTAAATCAATTGCTGCTAGGGTAATCACCATCAAAAAGAGTTACAAACGATGGCTAAAACAACATCAGTTTCAATGTGAAATAAAACGATGGCAACAAAAAGCCAATCTCGCACTATCTAAAAACTCATCTGCCATGGCAGATAATTCGAATTGCGTAGAAAAGGGATATATCCATCAATTGTATTTCAGAAGTAAAATGGAGAAATCATATTCAAGCCACCTTAAAACGCTCAGAAGCACCTAATGACATCTTTCCTCTTCCCCTGGATTGCTGGGATTTTAAAATATCAATCTTAGATATTATACTAATAATTGAACACCTTAACAATTTCCGAGCCCCTGGGCCTGATGGCACATGCTATCAATTGTTAAAAATTTAGCAAGATTTATGGGCAGCTGCCCTCCATTTTATTTACTCAAATTGGCAAGACAGGTATCATTCCAAAGACTTCGAACATCAGTCATATTTTAACTGTCTATAAAAAGGGTGCCTGGCACAACCCAGCACATTATAGAATGCAAGCAATGCTAAATATCCCATCAAAAATGTTTGCACGTGTGTTGCTCTGAGAATTAAATGAATGGATCCGATGCAATAAAATGTTACTTCCTAATCAAATATGGTTTAGACAAAAATCAAGCACCTCCCATAACTTAATTACTTTGACGTCTGCCATTGAACATGCATGGAAGCACAGAGACCTCAAAGTTTACTGTGCTTTCATATATTTTTCAGCTGCATTTGATTCGGCTCTGAGCAACCGCTTATGGCATAAATTGAATGCATGGAACATTCCAAAAGTTTATTCAAAATGTTAATGTTACTATATTTAGATACCCATGTCGGTGTGCGATTCAATGCCACAGGCAAATTATCAACTTTATTGCCTACTGGTAATGGAGTCAAGCAGGGCTGCATGGTGGCAACAACCCTTTTTAATCTCCATTTAACCGATATGCAAGTAGCTTTTGCAAATCTTGGTCCTAACCCGGTAAAGTTAAGCACAACTGTGGTCGTCTGGCTAGCCTATGCTGACGACCTGTTGATAGATTACTCACCAGCTGGCCTAGAGAAGAAGCTAAATGCCTTGGCTCATTATCTGAGTATGAATGGATTGACTATTAATATTGAGAAGAGTAAAGTTATGGTCTTCCCGGTTAAAACCCGCCCAAGAATTATATCTGGGTATGAACAAGTTGCATCTTGAACAGGTGTATACTTAGAAATATTTTGGTAGATACCAAACTTAATTGGGAAATTCACTGGACTTCGTTAAAGACACAATGTTTAGTATCAGCCAATGCGCTTAGTGTCTTCATAGGAAGGAACACTGGCTATTCAGTGCACGCCATTTTAATGATATACACCGCGAAAATAATGGCAATTCTTCTGTACGGTATAGAAATTTGGGGACACAAATATAGTGCACGATTAAAAGTATTTGAAGCTTTTTTACTTCGTAAACTTATGCAACTGCCCAACACCATTAGTGTGGAATACCTCTACTTAGAGTTTGAATTAAAAAGTATAACACATGAATATATAAGAAGATGTGTAATGAGCTATCATACTCTATGTAATCTGATGAATGACACAATTGCTGTTGCTTATGTCCAGGCATTTTGAGGTTAGATGCTTGCTCAACTATTGGTACGCTAGGCTTTTAAAAAACTATCTATAAAAAATGGACGGCAGATTTTGTCCTGTTCACAGGCCAAAATACCTAATGTCGGCTAAATTACTGGTTAAAAAGGAAATTAACTGTCTATAGTTATGAACATCAGATAGTCAAACTAGCAACAAAAGAACATAGTGGTCACTATTGTCATTATAGGGTTAATCGGATGGCACCAGCAAAATATATTATGGCGTACCCAAGCCCTAAGACTGTTAGAACTTATTTATTGATGGAATTTAACACCTCAGAAGTGCTTGAGACAATGGGCGCAAGGTTGGGATTGAGCCATGAAATGTGTCTCTGTCGCCTATGTTGCAAAATGATCCAGTCCCTACAATATCTGTTAATAGAATGTGAAAGCTTATCTGGGCTACGTTATACATTTCTTCAAATAATATGATGGATTTTAATAACATTTCTGATCTATGGAAAGATTTTATGATTGGTGATGAAATCAACCTTAAGTATTTTATGGTGTCTTTTTATCTGCGTGTTGTTGACATTTTTAAGTGTCTAGCATAATTGCTAGTGAACTTGATATTAATGGGTGCTAAATATTAACTGCTGTATCACTGGAAATGTTATGCACTTATGTGTTGTTTGTGTATACAAAGCCATACAGGCTAAACATATATTAAATAAATAAACTATTATGTGGAAGAAAGGGGGAATAGTGGGTGGTAGGCTGTTAAAATTCGAAAGGTGACTAGAACGATCTTTGGTGATTGGGGGAATCGAGTATCCCTGAATTCATAAATGTAGCATTGTCATGTAAAGAACTAGTCAATGTGCACGGACAAATGGTTAGTGTCCTTTAGCAATGTGTGCTGTTTGTGAAGAGGCCTGGTGCACCCTTAAAAAGTGATTTCCCTTTGGGAAAATGGTGCAGGGATTGATGATCTGGGACGGAGGGTGGGGAGGAGAGAATTTTCTCTGTTGGGATAGGGTTTTTGTGGGGTACAGTGGGAACAGCACAGTCAGAAATGTATTTCTTCACTGCTCTCTTTTGTTTATTTGACTATTATGGAAACCCACATTGAGATGTTTTTTTGAAAGCCAGTGATGTAAAACTGGGCATTGTAACTGGCACCCTGTAAACCCTGTTAACAATCTTCCAGACCTAGCAACACCCCTGCAGACAAATATCTGCTGTGGGGAAAAAAAACCCTAATGAAAGATTACTGATAACAAAAAAGAGATTTGACTGTCTCCTTTTCAGAGCACAGAAGAGGACCTTGTATGCTGTTTTGCCCAGTGTACAGTACAATTAGAGCCAGAACTTTGATCCCAATATTAAGAGAGGGACAGTTCACCCAATGTCGCCCTGCTCTGCTGTATCTATTATGGGCCAACACACCAAAGACTAGCTGGAGTTTATTGCAGTACTTACAGCAGGCAATGGCTAGAAGATTGTTTCTGTTTGGAGTCTAACTGGTGAAATACATGTTAGCTACGTCACTGAACCCAGATGATGTGGAAAGTTGAGTTTGGTTTCACATAACTAGTTTTTGATTAACAGGCTGTGTTCAATATCTTTATAATGTACTTGAAAAGTAGCAACGCCAAGGCCGTTCTGGGGTCGGTCTTCTCCAATGGGTAAAGTAAGAACGTGATTCTGTGTGCTATGAAGATATTTGCACCACAGAGAACTAACCCCCCAAGACCACGGTGCTCTGATTATTGATGATGGGCTTTCACTGAAGTAAACTCTGTAGCAGGATTTGCCTTCTCTCTTTGATGGCTGTTATGAATGATTAGTGAATGTATTATTACTTCTCATATAGAATTTGTGATTTTATCATATAATGCAAATATTTTTAACAGCTTATTTATTCATCTTCACTAAATCTTAACTTTATGTTTACATGGTTGTTGCCCCTGCAATGATTTTAACAGTTTTGTACGTTTTAGCAATTACACTGGTATTTTATGTGATTGTTGGGTTTTAAGTGGTAGGTATGATTCTTGATTGTATGCAACCCGGAAAATGCACACATTTGTTTTGGAAAACTGATTCATGTGCCTGTGTTTTTATCACATTTTTTGCTTTGTGTGTTCTGTTTTATGGAACATTGGTTTCGAAATAAACATATGATGTATGTATGTTTTTTAGGAGCAAAATGAGAACAGGGCATCTTGGTATAAATCCCAAATAAACCAAAATATTCAACCCAAATTCATTGTGAAATTATGTTTTCACTATATGTACACAGCGTATGATTTGCCAATCTGTACATTTATAGGACAGTGTTGATATATATAAAAAAACTGTCCTTCTAAACGGATGATCTGCCTACTAAACATTGGGTGTTCAGGGGCACGGTTATAGAAAAATGTTTACCATGTACAATGAATAGCAGTTAGTTTTAAGTCACTATTTACCCATAGCACTAACAGCAATAACCATTTAAAAAAGGCCCGGCACTTGCTCTCTTATGTGCAAAAATAATTATTTTGTTCACAACAGACAATCATTTAAAATCTTTGACCAACATGAACTTGAACTTACTAAGCAGCCAGATAATATTCAAGTTGAAATTGAAGACCCTACGTTTTCCATACGGTTACTGCTACTTCATCAGGCCACACTTACATGTTTAAACAAAGAGCTGTCCTTTATTTCTATTACTCTGAGACTCGGCTCAAATGTACTTCTGGTCATATGGCCACATTAATTCCTCATACAGGTATAGAGCCACTGTGGCGGCCATTTTACAGTAGTATAGTACCGAATTTACTTCCATGTATCACGTTAACAACAAGTTTGCCTTCTGATAATACTGGTTGTTTCGTATTTATCATAAGCCGTACTTTGCAGGAATTAACACATTACTTCAATTTTAAATTACAGCTCCAATTTACAGCTCCAATTGTCCAATGACAAATTATTTTAAAAACATTAATTTCCACTGCTGTGTAGTATTCCAGTGCCTCTGCTCAGATCAAACCATTCTAAAGCCTATCATAAGCAGCAGCACCCATTTATAACACTGGCTCACATAACTATATGTATTTATTATACAGCCTAAGTCAGCTAAATTATCAATTATTCAATTCATGAGCGGGAGTGATGCGCAAGTGGTGTTTTTAGTGTCTGGAACTTTTCACTGGGAGATAGCCCAGTGCACTGTGTACTTCGTTAAAGCTGCTGGCCCCTTAAGCAGTGAGAAGGAGGAGCTGCCGTGATCTGCTGTGGGCTGTTCTTGAACACCTTGAAAAGCACCTCCCTCTGCAAAAGTGGAGTGCAAGTGGTGTTTTCGGTGTTTGCTGGTGTGAGCCGGTGGGCAGGTGACTTCATAACTGACAAGTATTTTCACCTGAGCCCTGTGGAGTATGTGCTGAACTACTGTGAGGAGCTGCACAATGATGAAGAAACCAGCAGGAGAGCAACTGCAGCAAGCCCAATGAGAGCTGTCAGGGAAGCGGACATGATTGCAGGTGAGGAAGCAGGTGAATTCACTTACAATCCTATCTCTCACCTCTGCCACATCTATGACCCTTTGACAATTGCACATGCCCTTTAGTGCACAGAAGTTAGAAACCCTGTAGGTTAACTTAAATACTTTAAAAATGTTACCATCATCAATTGACAACAGGGGCCATAGGGTGGAAAGGGAGACGGAATTGATCGCTGAGATCCAAGAATTCCCAAATCCGATAAACTTGCCGAGTTCCAGGAAGCAGTGTTCGTCGACTTCAGAGCCGCCAAGAGTAGGTGTGGAGGCTTCTGATATAGTAGAGACAAATGTGGAAAGTCCACATGCTGAACTCCCTTAGGAGGATTTTACAAGGGGTGAGACAGAGGTGGTGGAAAAACCCTGGGACCAAACCCCAAAGCTGCACATTGAGGGCAATAACCCAAGGATACACTTGTCTGCACCTGCACAACCAGAAGAGGCAAAGTCCTCAGAAATCGAGTCCGGGGGGGAAACAAACTGAATCTCTATCTCCCCATCGCCCCCCATCGGTGCCTAAAGCTTTTGGCCAGGAACAGTCCAATCCAGCCCAACATGATGGAGGGTCTGTTGGGGAGAGAGACGGCGAACCCCAAGTTTCTGGAAGTATCGCAGATTCCCCATCCAAGAATAAAATCTTAGATTCAGATCTTAATACTGTTCCCCTAGACCTGCTTCAAAATGAAGTGGATGCCCCTTCCACAGTATTATACTTTAATATGAAGACCGATAAATCCTATAAAGGAAAGGAGGTCATATCCATAAGCAATTTAGATAGTCTAAACTGGGAGGAGCTAGACGATCTGGAGGTTTTTGAAGCCATAGCACAGTCGACCAGAAGGAAAGGGGAGCCGGTGAAATGTGGCCCATTATCACAAAACCTCTGCCAAAGTAAAGAATACCAGGAAGATTCAATGTTAGAGAAAAGCAGGCTAAGGAGAAAACAAGCTACCCACAAACTGGATGAGGTCCAGACCTCCTGGCACAAGGAATGGTATACCTGTAAGGATCCTAGGCAATGCTAGTAGCTCGTTGCTGGTGGAAAAACTGATACAAGATTAACTGCAAGAATAGTGCGGGAGAAACAGAACAGCTTGTCTTTTATTAAAGAAAAGATTGCGGCACTGGACATGGACTTTACCCCTGTGACATACGCAGGTGCGGAAAATACTGAGGACAGACACTGCCAAGCAACCACTCCTCCCATTTCAATCCAGGATCAGCAACTCAGCACCCAAATGAAGAAAGGGTGTACAGTACCTATTAGGAGTGAAGGGACTGCAGATCACAATGCCACACCGCTGAGGGAGAAGCAAGCTGAGACTACGGAGATGATAACTAAGGAAAAAGACAAATTGGAAAGGATGGAAGAATTGGCACATGTACAAAATACAGTCATGGCAGCTTCAGTAATTGCAGTCCCCCCCCTTTTAAAACTATATGAAAGAATGAGTGATTCCTTGCAAGACACCTACATAATAAACTTAAAAACCAAGAAACAGATAAATGGCCTGGAATATTTTATGACAATAATTGAAGAAAGACTTGATAAAGACGTGGAACAGACACGCTTATGGCAAATCCGCCTCAAACGATAAGTCAATACTTGTGGAGGTGGTTTTAGAGGACTGTAAGTGGATGAGGTGTCTCTTTAAAAATGAGGAAAACTTAAACAAACAGATGGGGAAGCTTGGACCTAACAGAAAAATCTTGTTAGGGCAAGGAAACCTCCAAATGGGGGCAAATGAAGAAAAAATAGATATGGGGACAAACCCTACTACTAACAATAGGTCGGAAAGGGGTCTGTTGCGACTGGCCAAAACTAAACAAATTCTTCTGAAGGAAAAAGGGCCAAATCAAAAGCCCAAGGATTGGAAAAGAGCAGAACCCCAGCCACGAGAATCACCAGAAGATCTGACAAAATCAAATTTTCCGATTTTCCAGGGCCCTATCTCAGGAGAGAAACGTTTGAGTGAAGGAGAAAAGGAAATTCATGTGACCCAGAAGGAAAATAAAAAAAAAATTAAAAAAACATGAAACCAATGGCAAAACGAAAAATAAATGCCTCTAGATTCTTCCTAAGAAATATAAGATCACCACCAAAACTGGAAGTTTCACAATGCGCTAAGAAGGCAAGAAGATAAATGGTTATCAATCCAAACCCCAAAGAAATACAGGTTCTGGATGACACGGGTATGTTGAATACAAACTCAGAAGGTGACGACTCTCTGTAGTCCAACTCAGAAGCATGTCTGAGTGATTTGATAGAGGTCATGGGGAAAAACAAGGATGAGGATGATTCCCATAACCTAAGTTCCTCGGAATGGGAGTAAATTGAAAATCAGATACGAGGACACCCTTCAGAGGCAGTGAGAGTGCAATTACCTTTGAAGATAAATAAGGAAAGTAACAACGATGCAAATAAGGTCAGTAGGGTTCCAAAGGGAAAAGAAAAAAGAATGAGCCGGAGTGAAAAAAGGACAAGCCTTGCCGATTTTAGAACATTGGAAGAGAAAAGGAAAGATATCATGAAAGAAACCCCGAAAGAAAGTAAATTGAAACGAAAACAAAGGAACTAAGGCTGATATAAGAGGCTGAATAGGATCTCACTCCCCTCCCATCAAGAAGACCAGTGCAAAGGAGGAGAAACGCAGATCTCCTGAAAGAGGGTATAAAGTGAGACTCGAGAAACTAAGAAAAGACACAAAGAAGGTTCTTTGAAATTGCAAAAAGGTGATGAATCTTCTCAGACAGATCCCCACCCTTCATTTCATCTCACCTGACGACAACGTAATAGTGGAATTTGCTAATGAAAGGAGGTTGGATTGGGGGACCCTACATCTGAAATCCAGAGCTGTTAAAGAATCCCTAATGGATATGAGCGATCCATTTGCTTTGCTGGGATATGAGATGAGTGACCTCTAAAGACAAGACAGGAAACCCAACAAGGCTCAGAGTACCTTAAAGGAAATGGGTAAATTAAATACATGAAAAAGAATGTCTGATGACAATAAAGGAATCAAAGAGAATGAGGCCCTGCAGGATCCAGACCGAAGTCATAAAGACATACAAGGGAAACTGATTCCCAAAATAAAGCTGAGTCACAAAAACAACAGAGAGAACCAAAAGTGGTCTCACAAGGTAACATACCTTTGCAAGAAACAGTGCTAAAGTTACATTTCACCATTGATAACTCCAGAAAAATACAGAAAATAATGAAATCCAAACAGCAAAGGGAAGATTAGAACGAAGACTGGTCATGGATAGCAGAGTCGCTAGCGACGAAAAAGTCACAATAGATTAAAAAGAATGAGGATCCGGAAAGAGGAAAGAGTGGTATGTGCCTCATGGAATACTTGAGGTTTTAAGCATCTGTACACAGGAGAAGACAACTTTTTGGGACAATATGAAATTGTGTGTCTACAAGAAACATGGATAAGGGAGAAACCAATGTGTGATGGCTATGAGGTGTATGTCAATCCAGCAAGGAAAGGAGAAAAGGGAAGGCCTTTCTCGGGTCTCCACATGTTGATAAAAATCAATAGTGTCCTACAGGTTTCTGAACATCGTACCCCAAATCCGATTGTACAGATCTTAAAAATCAAAAAACGGATGGAGAAGAAGATAGCCAGTTCACTCCTAATTAACACCTATTGGAGCGAAAATAAATACCCCACAGAGAAATATATAAAATATATCATGGATGAAGTTGACAAATCCATGATTGAGGATCAAAACAAATGAATAATTATATGTGGGAATCTGAATATGAAATTGCTAAATAAAGCAGGAAATGTAAAATCGGAATCCCAATTAGAAGGGAGATCCTTGAAATGGAAGAATGAAATGGAAAACCGATCCACAACGATGATAAATCTGACAACTGCCGGGGTCCTATATGGAGCGGATATGTGGTCTAGCAGCACTAGTAGTGCCTGTCTAGACTACTGTTTTGTCACAGGAAACACCCTGAAATGGATCAAATATTTTGAAGTCAAAATACAATTAATTAGCGATCACAACCTGCTAAGAATTGAAATGGAATGGACAGAAAGAAAGGCGGGAAACCTGAAAAAAAAACCTGTAGAAGTTCATGGGGGTGGAATAAAATTAGAATAAAGCAGAATGATCTCCCGAAAGTCACAGGGAAATATGGAAACCATGTGGCTGACAATCCAAATGGTGTGGAATATAAGAGGCTACTGAAAGATTTCGAAATGAAGACAGATACATATAACAATCTAACGGCAGCAAGGAAACAAGCGTTTGACAAAGAATTGGTGATGAAAAGGAAGCAATACAGAGCCCTACTGAAATAACTATATGGGAAAGAATGTCTCAATAAACAGGAAAAGAACAGAAGATGCAAACAATCATAAACAAACTGGTTGAAGTCCAACAGAGCCCAGGGTGACCCTGAAAGAATGTTAGCAGCGGTATGCACAAGTAATGCTAGGAATCTATGAGATATTATAAACAAGAGAGATGCATTTCAAGCAGCAGTTACAACTTGCCAAGTGTCTGAAGAGCACTGGGTGAAAAGCTACACAACCCTATTTCAGATGAAATTAGGGGTCACTGCACGCAGAGGAAAAATAACAAAACAGCATGGGCAATAAAATTGGATACAGAAGATATTGCAGGGATGATTACCAAACTAAGCTCTTCAAGGGCGGCTGGGTGCGACACATCTCGAATTATATGCTAAAGGAAATCTACAAGTGTTGGACGGAGCTGATCCAACTATTATTGCAACAAATAGTAAACACCAGGACTGCTCCTGCATCCTGGAAGGATGCCACTGTAGGGTCCCCATATACAAAAAGGGTGACCGTGGAGAACCCAGCAACTACAGGCCTATAGCCCTACCTGACTCTATAGACAAATTGGTCACTTCAATCCTACTCCGGGATCTTAAAAGTTGGCCAAGAAAGGAGGGCATATTGGATCCACGACAAATAGTACTTCATTGAACTTGTTCACCTTGAATTTGTTAAAACAACGGGCCTTGGAGTCAAAGACACATATCTATCTTGGATTCATAGATCTAGAACAAGCATTCAATGGAATCAGTCATGAAATCTTGTGGTTGAAATTACAGCAATCGAAATGCCCGGAAGATCTGCTTGAAGCCATTCAAGCCCTCTACACTAACACGACTATACAGGTCTAACTGGCAACCGACGGATCCATAACAAGAAAAATTGAAACCCATAGAGGGATCAATCAAGGGTGTGCCTTGGCACCTTTTTTGTTTGTACTATATCTGACAGACATGAAGGAAACACTGAGAAACATCAGGGCTTTCCCACCAACGATGGAAGTAGGAGTGATTCCGTGGATCCTATACTCGGATGATCTGGTCTTTATTGATCAGACTGCAATAGGACTCCGGAGGAGACTCGACGCATTTAAGGAATTCCTAGACAGGAATAACATGACAATCAAAGTGAAAAAATAAAAACATTTAATAATGAAACCAGCACATGGAATCCAGAAAAAGACCAAGGATTTTAAATGGACCATAGAGAAGCAGCAACTTGAAGTGGTAAACTCGATGGAATCCAGATTAACAAAAATGTTGATGAGTCAGGTCATTACCTGCTGATAAAGGAAAAATTGGTAAAACTAACAAATCAGGGGAGAGCACTGCATCGCAGATACAGAACTTCTCCTCTTTTCCGATTCTTACCTTTTACAAACTAAAGGTACTTTAGTTTGTAGCAGTACTGACATACAGAGGCAATGCACTCTTAAATCTGTCCTGGAGGACCCTGGGGAGTTTGCAAGGCTTTCTTCTGGAGAAATATTCTGAGACTTCCTAATTCCTTGCCAATGTGTACAATAAGGTATGAATTAAGACTTCAATCATTGACATCAATCGCTATGTGAAAATCCATCTCCCTCTTCCAGAAATGGATTCCGCACCCGGACCTTTTGAGATCCTAAAGAACTGTTCGATTGAAAAGGACCGAAACCTGATGAGGTGGAAATCTCGATGTAATGAATATTTGGAGACATATAACATTGAGATACAAATACTCATAGGAAATCCTAATAAGGTAAAGAGGAAACTACAAGCGAAAGACTGGGAGGAAACTATGAATTTGAAAGATAAGAATAAATCATGCATAGACATCATATGGTAGCGGAAAACATTAAATAAACCACGAGAATATCTAAGAAGATTACAGTCACCCCATTATAGAGACATGCTGATGCGGTGTAGACTAAATATATTAGCCTCAAGAGAGGTGCAGCTGTACCGTAAACAGATTAAACCACAAGAAGAAAATTACCCGCTTCTGTAAAGATCTGGAACCCATTGAAACAATCAGGCATCTGATGCTGAGCTGCACAGCGATAAGCGATCAAAGAAATAAAGCACTGAGAAATTACAGCAAGGTGTGTGACCCCATGTAGGAAGACAAGCTTTGCGAGAGGATGCTACCTGTCGATAAACTTGGACAAAAAATTGATGCCTTGAAGTTTGTGGAGAAACTGTTAAAGGACAAAATTACATAGGAATGTTTGACTTTGAAATAGACTAAGAGACAATAACCTAAAGAATGGAATTAGGAAGCACTTATGAGTGCTATAGTTGAATATGTTAAAGGTTGAAAATGTTTAACCAATAAAAAATGTTTTTAAAAAAATATTCAATTCATCACATAAAACTGTCTTATCAATATTATTGTGAAAAAAAACGTAATTTACTCAATCAATTATCAAGGATTCGGTATTCCATTTTTCCATTTCGGTGTCAACCCTATTAAGAAATTCTAAAAAGGAGACATTCTACAGCAATGAATTACTAGTACTCAGTAAAGTGCATTTTGACTGTAATGGCTTCAGAAGGTGTCAGCAAAATTTGAACAAATATTGTTAAATTTGAACAGTGGTTCACCTCTGAAAACACACTAATGCATCACACTATAATTATTTATTCAATTAAAATACGTTTTAGTTCATAGAACTTTTTGCATATATTATAATTATTACATAGTATCTCTTTCTTATAGTACACAACTTGAACATGGAAATATTAAAAATACTATTTTTGTCTGTAATACCGAATGTTAACTGGCAAATCATTAAAACCAGCAGGCAATGATTCTGATGAAGAATTAGTGGTGCATTTGTATAATGATTGAATTCCAGTGCCTGCAGCATATGTATGTCTATTAAATTCTATAATAAGTTTGGATTTTGGTTTCTCTCAATCACTGTTCTCCGTTCCTTTTCCTCTTATGCTTTGGTATGTGGGTTAATGCAAGGAACCTAATCAATGATGCATTGCTATCACTACTTTCTGGAAAATACACAGCCAGAGGGTAGTTCTCATCTCTGTTTTTAATTGCCCTATAGTGTTGCGAACTCCTGATTTTCAACAGGCTAATGGTTGAGCCAATGTAAAATGTATTACATGGAAAGCCAATTGAGTTTACCACATATCTACTTTGGCAATTGATTCTATGGGTTATATACCATTTCTTGCATTCTTTCTTGCTATATTTTACAATGGTCTTGGGGCCTGCATACTCACACATTTTGCATTCTCTACATTTAGAAAATCCCTTTTTCATAATCTCAGTTAAAAGCCAATTACCAGTACTCTTATCGGGTCTGAGACAACTCAAGAACAGTATTTATTTTTAAAGATGTGGCCTTAGAGAATGTAAAACTTTGACGTTCGCATCTCACCCAGTATCTAGTGAGATTTGGGTCTGACTGTAAAATAGGCCAATGTATTTGCACAGTTTGCCTTATTTGTTTGTTCTGTAGGCTGTACTGTGTAATGAATCTAATAGTGGAGTCACCATCCTTATCCCTCCTCTCGTTAGATTTCAACTAATCATTCCTATCACGTTGAGTAGTTTTATTGTGTGCATCAATAATACTCTGGGCAGGATAGCTTCTAGCTAAGAAGCACCCATATTATGGGCTTCTATAAAATCTTGATCAAGAGTACAATGCTGTTTCGCCCTGACAAACTCACCATACGGTATGGTATTTAACAGTGACTTTGTTGTGCATGCAGGGTTGAATTACAAGCTTTTGATTTTTTGTATAATTTACTACATAATCTATGATTTTGAATAAAGAACTTCAAGAAATACCTGTTCAACTGCACTACTCGAACATGTCAGTCTAAGATTTATAGAATTTGCATTAAGTTGATTGACATATTCTCTTAAGGTTCTCAATGCACAGGTACCAGCAAATAATATGCTCAACATATCCATCACATTTATCTGGCCATGCTATCTGTTGTTCCCACCAGCCCATGTAGAGGTTGGCGTAGGTTGGAGTTATAAACGAGCCTATGGCTGTTCTTTTTTTTTTTACAAAAAATGTGGAAGAGAGGGGTGAGGCGCGCACTCCAATTCCTGGCCAATATACTACCTGAAAAAGAAAAAAAGTATAAATGTGTTAAATCCCAAAGTGTCCAATTCACTGGGTTAGATCCCAATTGTTGCAAACATATTCACAGGGTTCAATCCCTTATGCTGCATTGGTACCACTGTTTTTACATGTTCCACATTTTTGGCATATAGCTGATTTTCAAAAAGAAATATATTACTTTCTCATTCTAAACAAAACTGTAACAATGTCAATATGATTCCATTATGTTGTTTGTAACTCACTGATTTTGAGTCAAGGAAATATTTTCATGCGAAGACCATTATTTATTTATTTGCATTTTTCAAGCACTCACACAGCCCGGGGGCATTGAGGCGCTGTTACAGGAATATGTCTCTTAGTTGTGTATTTATAACATGCTTGATACCCAGAGGTTTCTAAGCACCGACCCAGGGATCAAAACTGTGTTGCTTCGTGTTGTCTTGTTTCCAAGGCGAGCACGTTGTCGCTGAGCTATTCTCCCGGGACAATTATGATGATGTATACTGGTGTAAAGCGAAACAACATCTAATATGACCATCAAACAATCGGAATCCTAATTAATCTCTTTTAATTGGCTGAGCAAGACAGAATTACCCCTTGTATAAGAGGTAAGATCTTTGAGAAATGGCTGAAGAAAATTAAAAAGTAGTATTAGTTTGTCATTTGTATAGTGTCTTTCACCATTAGTATGGTCCCAAGACACTGTTGGTTGAACGCCCCCGGGAACCGGAGTACTGGTATGGGAAATTTGAAGAGGTGCTAGTATGCTTGTGTGCACATTGGCCAATATTTAGAATGTGAGGGGTGGCTAAGTCCCTGCTGTCCACCCATTTTGAACTGGCATGTGGATGGGTGGTAACAGTACTAGTGGACTAGAGGGGGTAGGAGAAGCGGGATGGAAGGTATGTGTGTGACTACATGTCAAATTTATTGTGAACAGTAGCTACATTCTTATGGAAGAGGTGTTGTGCGAAGTGTGTTCGAAAGATGCATGATGGCAGGTGCAAGCGGGTTTGCGGCAGTGCATTTGGCTAGTTTGCTATGCAAGCAGGGAAGAGGTTAGTGCATGACATATGTTCTAAAGAGAGATCAACGATAGTGAGATGGTTGGCTAGGCATCAGAGCCCGTAATTCGCGAAGGGCTGGATTCTGGAGCTTCTCGGAGCAGGATGGATGATGCCGACCACAATTATACTGGATTAAATATCTTGATGTAAAAGAGAAATACTATTTCTTAAGTACAAGTAATTATTTTCTTCTGTACACGGCTTGTCTCACATACAACAGTAGGGACCAGCCCACCTTCAGGTAATCTACCCAAAAGAAATACAATAAGGCTGGGTGGCACTGGACAAAGCCTGCCTCTAATAAAATGGGTTTCAAAATGGTATTTGTATTTTGTATTTATTTTATTTATAAAGCGCAGCCAGGCCCAGGGGCATACGGGCGCATAAGTTAGATCTGGTTACAGTTGCAATTGAAAGCAGTCAATAAGGGTTACGTTACATTGCAGTTACAGGTGGGTACAAACTTAGTCATGCAAATGCATATATACATAGTCTAGTATAAGTACATTAATTACAAAAGTGTGCCAGTGACAGTCGATCATGCTGGGATCAGGCGGTTAGGGTGTCAAAGAGTCCATGTTGTGAAGCCAACACTTCGTGTTATGTTTAAATAGGTTAAATGAAGGTTCTGCACGCAAAAGCGCAGGTATTGTGTTCCATAATTTAGAGGCTTGTACAGGGAAGCTAGCACCACCCGAGTTATGAAGTTTAAATCTCGGTATGGACATAGTGTTAGCTTGTGCTGCTCTAAGTGGTCTTGAAGAAGTGTGAGGTGTAAGTTGGTTGGTGAGGTAGGCTGGTGCAAGGTTGGCCCTGGCTTTATGTGTAAGGGCCAGAGTTTTAAGGGATATTCTGTGCTTGACTGGAAGCCAACGTAGTTTGCGTCTGGTCTCCGAGATGTGCATCTTTTTGGGGATGTTGAGGGCAGCTCTGATGGCATTATTTTGAATTACTTGCAGTTTGTTGAAATTTTTGTGGCTAGTGCCTAAGTAAAGGGCATTACAATAGTCTATCTTGGATAGGACTAATGCTCTAGCAAGAGTAATGCAATTGGGTGAGGAGATGAACGGCCTACATGCAGTGATCAGCTTGCAGGTGTAAGCGGCTGATGATGCTACTGCATTAGTTTGTTTGGAGAAGGATAGTGGCATCGATGTAAACCCCAAGGGTTTTGATTTTATTTGACACAGGGATGAGATTGCCATCTATGGTGAAGGATTTAAATGCGGGATTGAGATTTTTGAGTTTGGCGTGAGTGCCAAGGATGATCAACTCGGTTTTTTCGTCATTGAGACAAAGTCCATGATGTGCCATCCATGCTTGAATTACTGAGTAGATTTCATTAAGGGTTTTGCTGTCTGTTTCATAGTTCCCCGAGATAGGAATGAGTATCTGGGTGTCGTCCGCGTAATTGGTATATGTGACACCCAGATAGTCAAGGATATCAAAGAGGGGCTTTGTGAATATATTATAGAGTGTCGGGGACACGCAGGAGCCTTGCGGGACTCGACAGGGTACTGGTGAAGGTTCAGCAGAATCAGTGGGAGAGAAGACCCTCATGGTTCTGTTTGCCAAGAAGGAACTGATCCAGGCTGTGGCTGCGTCTGAGAAGTGTGCTGCAGTTTTCAAGTGGTGACATAGTGTTTGATGGTTGACCAGGTCAAAAGCTGCTGACAGATCAAGCAATAAGAGCAGTGAAAGTTTACCATTGTCTTTCAGGATTTGGATCTGGGTAGTGAGATCTATTAGTTGATCTATCTAGTAGTTGTAATGGCTGAGTAAGCTGAGAAAAATCCCACAAAAAAACAAGAAATGCATTAAGTTTAGCAGGCAATGTTTTTCTGCCGGATTGTGTGTCCATTGAGATGTCATCGCTCTGAGGGGAACACAATGAAATCTCACCCTAGTTATAAGTATTCCTTGGTGCTGGCTATTTGCCCATACGAGCTATTTTTGTGTTGAACATGCAGCTATAATGGCATGTTTACGATCAAACGTCTTTAGTACCTCACACGATTCCCTCCTCTCTTGCATGAACACAATCATCAGATTTTGTAATCACTTTGCTATGGGATGATCTAATATAACAGGCACAAGACAGTGACTATGTGCATTCGTATCTTCAAGTCATGCTGCTACCGGAGCCAAGGGGCGTTTAGTACTCTGGTTTCAGCTAACAGAGCCTTGATTATGAATTGCTTAAACTCAGATCTCTGATTAAGCCAGAGACGAATCCAGTGAATAATTGGTTGTACGGATAAATTGTCTTCTAGATAAGTGAGGCCTAGCTCCACATGAACCCCATAATTTGACACAGACCGTGGCTGACCAAGTAGTCCTTTAAGAAAGTCATTCTCTACAACTTTCAGATCAGTCGTGCCCGCATAACCCCACAGTGACATCCCATATTTTGCCACGGCTTTGCTGTGATATACTTTCTTGAATAAGTCTAAGGGTTTGGAACTCGACATGTTCATACATTGGGATACAACCCCGAATGCTGGTTCAAAGCTATATGTTTGTTTACAAATAAGTGGTTCTGCTGAAAAGTTTAAAGCAATAGTTATTCCCAAATAATCAAAATTTTGAACCAATGGAATTATAGCGTTATTATTACTACCCATTAGTGGGATCCTGACTTGCTGTTTTCCAGTCTGAAAAAACATGAATGAAGATTTACCCATATTAACTCAGAGATCAAAATTGTTGATGAGGAGAGTGTATGCGGTGATCAACTTCTGAAGAGCAGGAGCGTGCTCGCTAATAAAACCTAATTGTCAGAGGCCAATATTGGAATACGGTGTTCCCCCACTTGGGTGCATCAGCACCACTCTGGACCAAAGCATCATAAAGACCATTGATGTAAAGAGAAATAGCAGGGGGGCCAGCACGCATCCATGTGGAACCCCACATTTACAGCAAAACAATGAGTGCAGTGTCCTTTCACCCCACTACTCACGCATGGATCAGTGTTTTCATGTAAACTGATGAATACATTTTACATTTCTAGAGGTCAATTTATGGACCTGATCACAATCCACAATTTCTACCGGTTAACCTTGTCAAAAACTGTGATCAGGTCCATAAAAGCCAAATAAATTGCCTATTTGTTTTAGGAACCAAGAGTTAGCAACTATCAAATATGAATTCAGTGCCTGTTCATGTATCAGGGGTCCTGCAAAAACTCGTAATAAATAGTTACCACATTAGTCCAAAAAGGAGCACACACTGGGCAAAAATAATGCTGTTTATTACAGCTAGGCGAGCACAAGTAGAACAGAACTGGTTACTGAGAGCTGACAAACTGGCATACAATGAACATCATTTTTTTTACTGCAAATATAATGTTCATGGTTCCACTTCAAAACTTCACATCCCTACGGTCCCACAAAGTCTACTGCTTAAAAACGTCATCCCAGCTATAGCTAGATATACGTCAGTGGAACATGATTGCAGTAAACTGATCTGCCCTCTCTTAGCTCATCTCGTTGACAAGTGGTACCACATTGATTCCCACTCCTCCCACAAACAGTTTGCAATTAGTACATGTTGTGCTGACCTCTGTTTTTTATTAACCTGCCATTGATCAGCAACATAGCAGAAGGAACATAAGGGAGGCATTCACATGGCACCGGCAAGGCACGACCTTCACAAAAATTGTAATGGACAGAGGGCTGGTTATTAGCCAGGGACACCGGAACTTACTGTTTGAATGGTTCTTCCAGGCGTGTGGCTCCTTGCAGCTCCCTGTTCCCATGCCCGCTGGCCAAAAAGCAATTAAGACTGCCTTGGTGTTATGCAAGTGTTTCTCTGGATCAGGTCAACAACCCCAGCTCCCACAAACAGCCGTGGGACTGGCTATCCGACCTTGATTACATCACCCAGTGCTGTTTCAGCAACTATGGTATGCTGAAGACGATCCGCTTTGGTTCAGCTTACACCCTCCGTCGGCCGTGGTCCACGTGTCATGTGTTTGAAGTGTGCCTTCAAGGTTTAACCCAACCTGAGGCATCCCCATTGAGTGTGTTACCTATGGTTTCCTATTTCTCGTACATGTGCATACACGTTCCTTGTGCCGATATCATGAACAAGGTATCCTTTCCACTTGTTCCATTCCAAGCCTAATTCGAAGGCTGATTACAGCTCCTAGAGTCCCCTTGATTCCACTCTGGAGGGTGTTCCACCCAGTTCATTCCCTCAATTGGTATGTGCAACCCCGTGTCTGGCGCTGAATCAGCACCTTAATTACACTCACATGTACCCACACCTGGTTCTCACCCCAATTGTACAACTGATAAAATGCGGTGAGTACCTAGCCATTCTTCTGATCTTGCTAAAAGGACTCGGACAAATATTTTGAAGGCTGAATCCAATAGAGAGATGCTGAACCCTCCCTGTATCTATTTTGAAAGAGCACAATTATGATTAATAAGAAGGATATAGACAAAGAAGAAGGCCCAGGGGAAAAGAGAATATCTAGGAAAAAGTAGAAGTACAATGACTAAGGACTATGATGAAGGAGAAGGAATATGAAGAAATTATATGATCTATGATTAAGGACAGGGACAAGGGCAAAAGACCATGACAAATGACACAGATTATGATGAAGGAAAAGGACCAGGAAAAAGGAGAAGCACTATCATGAAGAAAAAGAAATATAAAGAACTAGTACGACCACAGAAATTAAGTAGGGCTATGACAAATGAGAAGACATATGAGGAAGTACTATAGTGAAGGTGACGGACTAGGATTAAGGAGTTTGATGAACTAATAGGCCTAAGTATTATGATGAAGGAAGAGCACTAGGAGAAAGTGTTTTGATGGAGGAAAAAACTACATTGGAAGTCATGGGCCAAGATCAGATAGAAGGTCCTTAAATAAGGACTGTAATGAAGGAAAAGGAAAGCAAAGAAGTTGAAGGTTAGGATGAAGGACTATGGTGAAGGAGAAGGGCTAGGATGAAGGACTATGACAATGGAGAAGGATTCAGATAAAGGTCTATAATAAGCAAGAAGGTGTAGGATGGAGGAGGTGGAACAAGCCAGAAGAGAAGAGCTTTGGTGAATTTCTATGACAAAGGACTACAAGGAAGGAAGGTAAATAAAGATGAATCACTGAAAAGACTATGACAGGGGTCTGTGACAAAGAAGCAGAAGGAATAAGGCAAATGACAATGACGAATGGGAATGACTACAAGGAATGAGAATAAATTGATGAAAGCACTGAACGTAGTAGTGTGATGGAGAATGACGAGGATGAATGACTATGACAAGGCAAAACATGAAAAACTATACTTGAGGAGAGGGGCTTTGATGAGGGAGAAGGTGATAAACCAGGACAACCAACTATGATGAAAGAAAATGGCTTTGAGGAAGAACAAGGTCCAGGAAACAATTGAAGGAAAATGATTATTGCAAAAAAAAAAAAGCATTATGGAGAAGAATTTCCATGATGAATAAGAAGGACTATAACAAAGGAATATGACTACGGATAAGGATAGGGGCAAAGATCTTTGACAAAAGACAAGGGCAATGCTGAACATTGCAGTGAAGGAGGGGGGCCAGGATAAAGTAGAAGACTTCAATGAATGAATACAGAACCAAAAGACTATGATGATGTCATGGTCATGAAGTCAGGGGCACAGGCATGCAGGGGTCGCATGCACAGGAGACCTGGGTGGACACTGTCCTGGCACCTTTGGCACCTGGCACCTTTGAACAAAAGTAAACAAGAACATCCATATAACACCAAAAAGCTTTTATTATGGACATAGCACTTCAGATGCATTAACCTTGAACATTCCATCCATTAAGCAGGATGCATTAACCTTGAACATTCCATCCATTAAGCAGCCCCAGGTGTATTCTTGGGTGTGGCTGCTTATGGATTGCCTTCGCACGTGCTCACTCTCAAGGAGTGGCAGGGTGTACCTGGTAAGCCGGCCCTAATGGGCGTGCCCACGATCTCAGCTATACATTCTGCCCCTATCCTCAAGACAGACGCTTCACGTTATTCTACACTTGCAAGCACCGTCGCCTGAGCGCAGACTTACCTTTGAAGATCCTGCTTCCTGGACATCCTGCTTCCTGCCAGCATACTTACTAACTGGGGGAAGCTTTTATTACCTGCACATCTCTTCTGGGAACCAAGTATTCATCTTTACACTTTCCCGAACGCCGAAATCTTCATCTTGGCACCGCAGCACGACACGCTCCATTGTTGACAGCAGCGCCTGCAAGGAAAAACAGAAGACAAGGTAAGACATTGAAAAAAACAGTCAGTTTAAGGTTGCGCTTTGTCATACTTTGCGCTTTCCTTAAACCATCACTTACCTGCTGTCGAACATTGCGGTACCATCCATCTTCCATCCGGGCGCCTCTTGCATCTCACAGCTGCATTGAGGCCGCATTTCCATCTAAGGGAAGAAGACAGAAGAGAGACATTATTGCGGGCATGAATAGGAGCAACATAGAAAGACATTAAACAGAATGAACAGCATCACAAGAACTCAAGAAAGACTTACCAATCATAAGGAGAAGCATAGTCGCAGCTGGACTGGACTAATCCTTATCAGGGATCAGTGAAGGAACTAGATCCCATTGGACACGCCCCTGCCAGAAGTAGCAGGATGGAGAGCTTATCTTCCATAATTCACAGGTGAGCGTTATGGGCCGGCGTATGCTCACAGAAACGGTAATTTGGGGTGAAGGGTTCGAAAGGTACAACAATCACAGATAGGCGCAGTCACACACTCTTATCTCCACGCAGGAGCAGTATCACCACATACCACAACTCACAGCTTTTCTACTGAGTGAGAGGCCTGAAGGGGGTGATTCAAGTTCAGGAAGGACTGTAACCATGCCCCAACGCCTCTGCAGAGACCAGGTGAGCGTAACAGAACGCAAAGCCTCTAATACTCTCTGACTGGGCGTTATGGAAACTTCAGAAACAGATCAGTTAGCCCTCTTACTAGGGGAATTACGGGCTGAAGTACATGCCTCAAGACAGGAAAACAATGCATTATGGAGGGATCTTATTTTAACTCGAGAAAGAACTGACAAATTGGCAAGATAAATGCTATAAGCACAAGAGGGACAGGTTCCGCTGCCGGGAGTGACCCATTCTTCTCATTCTTCCACACCACAACAATCAACACCGGGTTAGGTGGTTCTTCCAGGAGCAGTGCCTCTAGCCCCTCCCGAACACTTCATAGGTGACCCAAACAAGTTTGCTGTATTTATGAACAAATATCGCCTTCTTTTTTTGTGCAGACCAGGAGTCTTTCCTAATGATGAAGCCAAAGTGGCGTTGGTACTCTCGTATTTAGGAGGTATTGCGGCAGACTGGTCTGTACCTTTGGTAAATCAAGATGACCCTTTACTCCTGAACTTTGGGAATTTCCAACATGAGATGGAGAAATTGTTTGTCCGTCATACTCAAGGACAAGCTCTGGACAACGAGTTGTTGTCACTCAGACAAGGGAGTCAAGATCTATTAACCGATATTGCAACCTTCAATCATCTCATAGCCCAGACCAACTGGCCAGAAGAGAAGAGGACTACACTCTTTTACTGAGGGTTACGTGGAGAACTTAAAGATGTGTTGGCGCAAGTGGTGAATCTGCTTGAGAGGTGTGCGGACTACATAGACCTGACGGTGCAACTCAGTCAGTCTGATTCCAACGAGGTTGTACGTAAACTGACCGTCCCTCTGATCTAGCTCGATCCATTTTCCGATTCTGCAACCTAAAGCACATGAACAGTCTGAGCCAATGCAAATTGGTGGATTACCAAGTCCCCTTACCAAAGCAGAAAGGAAAAAAGAAGACAACAACAGCTTTGCTAATATTGTGGACAAGCAGGTCACTTCCTCCGTGACTGCCCGGTAAAACCACCCAAGAAAACGGTTGGGCCAACAGACAAAACTGATGAAAAAGAAAACAGAACTCGGGAAACACCAATGCCCGGCAAGTGTAGGGGTCCGCTTGTCGAGCATGAAAAAGGAATCCATACAGACCTCACATCCAGTCCTTCCGGTGCTTTTGGTGAATCACAATCAACTATGAAAAATGCATGCCTTAGAGGCATATATTGAGTGTGGAGCTGTGGGTAAATACATTGACCAATATTTGGCTTTCTGAATAGGCTGTCCTCTCTGACAGAAGCAGAAATTGGAAAACGTCACTGCTGTGCATGCTTCTCAGCTATCATCCGGCCCGGTGACACAATAAATTATTGTCTTTGATGGTGTACTGGTCACCTTTAAACAGCCATTCCTGTTTTGTTGATTAATCCATCAGGGATTGCAACCTGGTTCTTTGGCTGTTTAAAGGTGACCAGTACACCATCAAAGACAAGGTAAAACAAAACTACTGGTGGCCAACCTGGCAAAAATACATTGCCCAATTTATTGAAACCTGTGGTGTCTGTTCACAACACAAGTCTCAGAAACGGAACTAAACTGGCTTAATACATCCCCTAACAGTACCGCCAGCACCTTGGCATGCCCCATTGATGGACTTCATCACAGATCTTCCACTCTGCAGTGGATACACCATATTAGTCATTGTGGATTTATTCTCCAAAATGGCCCATATCATCCCTCTGAAGGGACTCCTTACTGCGTCAACTCTCGCTTCTGTGTTCCTAGAGCAAATTGATTGCATGGATTTCCATCAATATTAGTATCTGATCGGAACTAGGAACTAGATCTCATTTGACGCGCCCCTGCCAGAAGTAGCAGGATGAAGAGCTTATCTTCCATAATTCACAGGTGAGTTTTATGGGTTGGCGTATGCTCTCAGAAACCGTACTTTGGGGTGCAGGGTTCGAGAGGTACAACAATCGCAGATTGGCGCACTCACACACTCTTATCTCAACGCAGGAGCAGTATCACCACATACCACTACTCACAGATTTCTACTGAGGGAGAGGCCTGAAGGGTGTAAATCAAGTTCAGGGAGGGCTGCAACCGTGCCCCAACACATCTGCAGAGACCAGGTGAGCATAACAGATGAAAGAAAAGGACCCATGAATTAAGAGAAGGACCATGATGATGATGATAATGATGGTGCACTATGAAGGAGCATGATTAAGTCAAAGGACTATGAAAAAGGAGGTGGAAAATGATGAGATACCGTAACAAAGGAATATGCTGAGGGAGAAGGACTAGGACAATAGACTGACAATAATGATTGTGATGAAATACTATAATGAAAGTGACAGACTAGAAGGACGGACATGGACTAAGGCAATTGAGAAGGTCCATGATGAAGAACTGTATTGAAGGAAAAGGACATTGATGAATGACTATGACTGAGAATAAGGATGAAGATTAATACAATGACAACAGATGAGGACAATGATGAAGGAGAAGGATTAGGACCTAGCATGCTTCTGAAGAATAAAAATAATAACTAGTATGAAGGATTGTGAAGAAGGAGAACAGCTAGGATTGCAAATTATGAAGAGGGAAAAGCACTATGATAATGGACTTTGGTGAAGGACAAGAAATAACTATACCTATGAAGGAGTTGGATTGTGATGAAGTACTTTGAGGAATGATGAAAGAAAAGAACTATGGTGGAGAAGAAAAGGGTAGAGTAACTAGAAAGAAGCATTACATCAAAGGAGGATTGTGATGAAGGACTATTGCATAGGAGAAGGACTAGGGTGAAAGATGTTCATGAAGGAGATGAACTATGGGAAAGTGCTATGATGAAGGATTATAATGGAGGAGAAGGATTTGCTCTCTGCCTATAGCCAACATCAAGGATTATCCTGAAGTGTAAAGATTGGCACAAATGAGAAGGACTATGATGTGGGATAAGAACAAAGGAGAATAACAACAACATAGAATTATTATGAACGTCTATGATGAAGGTGAGGATCCAAGTCAAAAGTATATGATGAAAGAGAAGGACTAAAATAAAGGTATATGATTTAGTAGACGGAAAATGATGAAGGATTATTAAGGAGAAGGGCTTGAATAAAGGGCGATGATTAAGGAGAATTATTGAGATAAAGGTTACTGATGTACGAACAGGTTAATGACAAATGACTATTATGAAGGAGAAGGACTAGGATGAAGTCCTAGAAGAATGGAATATCATGAGCACAGACTGGCATGAAAATGGATTACTAACAGATGATAAGTTTGAGTATGTAAGGAACAAACAGCCAATACTTGCTACAATATCCTTTCTCCCGAAAATACATAAAAAATACAGCACAATTCCAACAAGCAGACCAATCATCAATGGAATAGGTTCAAACAGTGAACCCATATCAGCATACATAGACCAACATCTACAACCTTTAGCGACCAGCCTAACATCATATGTACAAGATACCAAGGACATTATCCAGCAGCTCGAACATATACATTAGGAAGATGACTTTAGACTGGTTACATTTGATGTCACCACACTGTATACAAGCATCTTACATCAGAAGGGAATGGAATCAACAAGTTATTTCCTGAAAGCAAGATCAATATCATATCTGGACCACAATAACATGATTCTTGAAATGCTCACCTTTGTACTGAATAACAACTATGTGTTATTCAACAATACTGTGTACAAACAAAGACAAGGAACTGCCATGGGGGCCAGGTTTGCTCCCCACTACACAAACCTATATATGGGGTATTATGAACTTAAACATGCCTGGACCCATAATTCATTCACTGAAAACAATAACATAGTCTTTTCGGGATGTTACATAGATGATGTTCTGGTCATATGGAGAGGAGATGTTAAGTATTTGAAATACCAATGACTATAATCTTCAATTGACAATGGAAGAAAGTTCGCACAAGATACATTTTTGGGATTTGGAACTCTACATTGATAACAACAAAATTCAATCAACACTTTACACTAAACCCACAGCAGGAAATAGCATACTACATGCTAAGAGTAACCATCCTCAACACATCATCTGCAATATTCCGTTAGGGGAATTCATTAGGGTCAAAAGAAATTGCATTCAGGAGAGTGAAATGACCAAACATGTGGAAATAGCCATCGACAAATTCCAAGCAAGAGGTTATGAAAGAGCACAATTAATGAAAGCATATTCAAAAACAAAGAAACCTTCGAGAAATTAACTACTAAAAAGTAAATCAAAAAGAAAAAAGAAAGAATCACAAAACATAACGAGATTCATAACATACAGTGCAGACCACAACATTTTGAAAAAATACTGAAAAAACAGTGGCATCTATTGAGATTAGACAGTGACTTAAGGAGCCATATAGCCGCTCAACCGAGCATAACCTACAAAAAAGCAAAACATCTCAAACAGATCCTATGCCCTTCACATTTTGAACGAGAATCAGCACAAAAAGGAAGACAAAACATGTGGACAACGGATAAACTGAAGGGAAACTATGAATGTGGAATGTGCAACATGTGCAAATACTCAGAGAATAGCAAGAAACATTAATCTATCAAATGGGATAAAGCATGAATTCAAAGACTTTATAAATTGTAACTCTAATCATGTAATTTATGCCATTGAATGCATCTGCAAGAAATTATATGTGGGCAGCACAATAAGAGCATTAAAAACAAGGATCTCAGAACACTCAAGAAAGATAAAAAATCTTGACATCAGATATCCTTTGGGCAAGCATTTCGAATTGGAACACACAGATGCCAACCCAGATGACATCAGGTTCTTTGTCTTGGAATTAGTTCGACCCCCATCAAGGGGCGGGAATAGAGAGAAAATATTACATCAGAGGGAAGCTATCTGGATCTGCAACCTAGACTGATGCAACAGCGGACTGAACTTTGACACAGAACTAGGACATTTCCTTTGATATAAGCATGAATGTTCAATGTGACCCCTTGAAAATTGTCAAGATATAAGCTGCACACAAAAGTGTTATTGGTACAGAAATGTATTTTGAATAATAATCATTTTTCACTATCTAATGAAAACATTAGAGTTAAAGAATAATAATCATTCCAGAACAAATATATGTCATGCTCACAAATAATATAAACTTTCTTTACAAATTACCATTAAATTATGACTTCTATAAAGGACAACAATTAGATCTGCACACAGATTTGGTTCCCTCCTAACAATTATCATCAGAATTCTCTGCCCAAATGCCGAGATTTGTAACAATTGGGTCCTTTAGAGTCAAAATACAGCCGTACAAATGAATGGTGCTCGCGCAATGTAAGTGGTGATGTCATCACGCTTACACAAGCACAACAGGGCACGTAATGACATCACGCGAAAGCGTGATGACGCACATAAATAGTCGGCCATCTTGCATGATCCACGTCGTCTACAACAATCGGATCTTGCGTGTGGCCAAAGAAATTAAGAAGAGGAATCCCAACCTTACAAATTGAAGGTAAGAAACACGACCACTTTGTTTAACCCATAATCTCAATACACAAAGGGCAACCATACCCAATGGGAGCTAGTTTGCTTGGCTGAATCAATTGTTTATTTATCTTTAAAGAGTCAATGACTGCCAAGATTGTCAAGAAAAGCCCATAACATGAGAGATCAGCCTAACGGCTCACTATCTGAATCAAGGGTCATAAGTAAACAGATTGGAATCAGTATTTGAACAATTTGATTTAAAAGTAAGCATACAAAAATTAACCTATGCCTCGATAGTTGCAGCCTTTCTAAGTGTATTGGACCCAATGGTAGAAAAAACAATTAAGCCTATTTATTCTTGTTCCCTTAACTTGCAGGCAACAACTATTTTTCTTTGAATTCGAATACAAAAATAAACTAGATTATCATAACCCTCCTGATGAACCATCCTGACTGGATGGAGAAACACGTGTAGAGGGGCTATCTAGTGTTTCACTGCCTATAAATGGCATCTTATTCAGCAAAAAACTTTTCAGTTGTTACCAAATAATATTGCTATGAAAAGACTGCAAACCTACTTCTGAATTATATGAACAAAGCACAACTGTTCTGTATGAATGCAATACAGAGCAATTGCAAGAATATTCAGTTGTCATAAAAAAAAACATTGCTTTGAAAAGGGCTGCTTTGTAAGAATTTACTTTTGAACTGAATATAATTAGGAAACCAAGATTAACTGCTGGAGCGCACTTATTATCTCTGTTGTTAATTTCATTTTTCACATAAAGCACTGGTCAGTCGCAGATATTCAGACATAAGGTGCTGCAAACATCATGATATACATACTAACCATAACAGGAAACTCGCCATTATTGTTCAGACTGGACTTAACCTATCACCAACATCAAGGATTATCCTGAAGTGTAAAGATTGGCACAAATGAGAAAGACTATGATGAAGAAACAGGAGTTGTAGGGTATTTTGTGGAGATTTGGGGCCGGACGGTATTTTCTTACCGCCGAAAAATAACTTAGCAACAATCACTCCTTGTATTCAGATTGGGCCATGTACAACAATAATACAGTGGACATGCATTATTTCAGCAAACAGACATGCTTATTTGGTATGCGTGGTTGGTATGCGTGGTTGCTGGTATTTTGGTGAGCATAATTCCCTTGTTTTATTTGTGGCCCCAATATCCAGAACCCCTTATTTTTGTTTAGATTTGTTGTGTAATCACCAGAGAGACCTCAGGCTTGCATTTCAGCAACACCACATTTTCATTTTTAGTGTGCCACCATGGGCAATTTCTCTCTGTCTTATCTACGGCAGCGAGCTATCACGTGGTATTTTCACTATCTTATATACGGTAGTGAACTATGTCCCGGGCCTCCCTTTTTGCCGACTCATAGACCTCCGACAAACTACAACACACACAGTTAGTTATAATTGATCAGACTGAATTACATTGTGCACACGGCTGCAGCCAAATTTGATGTTTAGCTACCTTGAAAATGACAATTGCACTGTCTAAACATCTCCCCACATCATCAGCACTGTATTGGTAAATATAAAACACACCACCCGTCTGCTTTCAAATATTTTTGTGTATTATAAAAGTTGCATTTAAACACGATCTCACTCTTTACAGAAATAAATAAAATAGCACAGTAACAGCATTATCTGTGATACACTGAAAAGAGAGTGGTGGAGACAAGAACTCAATTTGCAACATTAAACACGTGAGTAAAGCACAGGAATCTCCTTTCCTACACTGACTGAATATTCTCGTACACACTCAGCCCCCACACTTCTGTAATTACCTTATCTGTTCAGCATGAGTTTTCTCCGGCTGTTCTCTTTCTGAATTTGGCTCCCTTGAAGAATAACCCCAGTGAAAACAAGCGTCTTTCGTTCTCAAACCGGGGTTATTGCCTGGAATTCTCAGCTTTTGCAGCAGGAATGCTTCAGCCAGGAAACAGGTCCTTCTCCCAGCTCTGCCAAATCTCGATTGTCCTCCCCCTCTCCTCAAGCTTCCCCAGCAAAACTCTAATCACTGCCTCTAGCATGATACTTGCTATGACGCTGCTCCAATCAGAATCAATCATGCCATCTCCTCCCTCACTACACAATGGATCATTTCTACAGTAACCATTTGTAACCAAATGATTTCCTGTTCCTTCGAGTCCTTTGCTTCCTGTAGTTATGTGGACAGAGCAGCAGAGAAAAAGAAAAAAAAAATGAATGTGCGTTTAAAAGTTCACTTTCAGAATAGGCCTAATTCTGCAGTGGAGACACATTTTTATTAGTGGGTTATGTTAAATGCAGTTTTATTAGTCAGGTTAGTTATTAATAAGGTTAGTTATTAATTTTCAAATGTGTCTCTTGCACCATAGGCATTTCAGGTGAAAAATAGTGTGCATTTTTGAATGTGCACGTGTGCTTTTAACTGTAAAAATAGATTTGCATTTTATATGTAAAAATCGTTTTTGACTGAATAGCCTGTCTTTACTTATATGTCCATGTTACTCTGGCAACACATATAGCAATGCATCACACCCATGTGGTGGTGCTGCATCATAAAAAAATTGCTACCTGTGCAGTAGTGCTGTACTCTGTGCTGTAACACGCCAAATATCCTTACAAGTATGATGTGGGAAAAGGACAAAGGAGAATAACAACATAGAATTATTATGAAGGTCTATGATGAAGGTGAGGATCCAATTCAAAAGTCTATGATGAAGGAGAAGGTCTAAAATAAAGGTATATGATTTAGTAGAAGGAACATGATGAAGGATTATTAAGGAGAAGGGCTTGAATAAAGGGCGATGATTAAGGAGAATAATTGAGAAAAAGGTTTCTGATGTACGAACAGGATAATGATGAAGGACTATTATGAAGGAGAAGGACTAGGATGAAGTACTATGTTGAAGGAGATATGCTGGGCTATAACAACGGACTGTGATGAAAGACTATGAGGAGGGAGAATGGCTGGGGCAAAATGACTGATGAAAGAGAACAGTCAATTGAGTGGGACTATGGTGAAAGGCTATGACAAAGAAAAATGACTATTAGGAAGGGGACAGACTATTAAAAATAAGGGGCTAACGTTAAAGACTTTGGTGATGGAAAAGGCTTAGGGTGAAGCTCAATAACAAAAGAGAAGTACTAGGATGAACGACTATGAGGAAAGACATGATGAGAGAGCATTACTATGGTGAAGTAGAAGGACTATGATGAATAAGGAGTGAGGAGGACAAGGATGAAGGTCAATCATGAAGATATGAGATGAAGGAAAATAACAATGCAGAAGAAGGAAGACCAGGACATAGGACAATTCCAAGGGACTAGGAATATGTACTGTAAAACACATTTAGGAGGAAGGAATGTGATGAAGGAGAAGAAATCTTTTGTATTGCATACATAGAGTCTTATAAATGACTGTCTATACAATTAAAACACCAATATCACAAGACATCAAACAAAAACACATACCAGTAGATCACAAAATAGTAATAACATTCCTATCCATTTAAGATACAACTTTTAAAATCATAAAATGTAACCCTATACATATTTCATTACAGTCATTTCCAGCCATGAATTCAACACATAGGTCAGCAATTCTTTTGGCACTCCAAGCCCAAGAAAACTTGATCATACATTTCTGGCGTATGACTTCCAAACTACAATACATAAGAAAAATGCTTGATGGTCTCAAGTTCACAATCACCACACAATATACAGCCCCTTGACGACCTGCTCAGGCCCCTTCATGCACCAATGATTTCAAGAGAATCCACGTGATTAAATTTGATACACATACAATGTCCTATAATGTAACCATGAGGATAAGCCTGGATATATTTTGGGCAATTACATCTTCCAATATAACAATTCAAAAATATCCCACTATGAACCTTAGTCGCTAAACAGACTGTGGCCTGCTCCATATCATAGCTGTTTAGCACATTGTCCACTTGCTTCTTAAAGAATTTATGCAGTAGATCACATGTTTGTAGACCCACCACTAGTGTCCATCTATTTATGACTGATTTTATGCCTTCTGTGCAAGCACCTTTATTGCACAGGAATAAAGTGGAATATTCAAGATAAATCTTACCCGGTAATGTTACCTCCCCTTCACTCAATAACCTGCGGCCAAATAATATTTTATCTAGAACAGATTCTGTACTGGTCAATTAAATTCCAAATATATATATTCCATTGGAAGAGTAATCAGGGGCTTGAGTAATTTTTTCAAATGTTTACCATCAAATGTTTTCAAGGTACTCTGTATCACATGCCCGAAATGTCCACTCCATACAACATTAAAGGCACAACCTTAGATTGATAAATTGTCGGTGGACTTTTTATCCAGCAAATATTTAAGGCCCCAATATTCTCTATAATTTATTGCTCACATATTCCCAATTGTCACTCTGCATCAATTTTTCATCAAAAACAACTCCCATGTATTTATATATAGTTACCTGATCAATCTTGTTGTTCGTAATATCCCAACAATATCTCTTTGTGACAATATTCCTGGGTCTAAAAACCATGATCTTTGATTTACCAATATTTATTATTAGACCTTTTACTTCAGAATACACCCAATGCTTCTAGTTTGAGTTGTAATCTCTCTATAAGTGTCATCTAGAATCAGCAGGTCATCTGTTTATTCAAGCCAAGATACCGACAATCTACGAAGTTTATGATATCCATACCAGGTGCCACCAAAGTCTCTTTACAGGTTGGCCATATATAGATTAAACACATTGGTGCAAGGATGCAGGAGAAGAACTATGACAACAGATTATGATTGAGAAGACTAAATACATTGAAAGAGATGTACTGGTATGAAGGGCCATGAAGAAGACGAAGGAGGAGGACTATGGCAAAGGACTATCATGATGGACTTTGATGGAGGAGAATACTTGGATGAAGGACTATGATGAAAGAAAAGTTCAATGACAAATGGGTAGGACTTTGATGAAGGATGGTAATCAATTAAAAAGGAATATGATCAACATGCAGGAGAAAGACAATTACCATGATTAAGAACTATTATGAAGGAGAAGGTCTAGTATTATGAACTATGATGAAGGAGAGAGATTAGCCTATGATGAAGGACTAGATTGTAGTAGAAGAACTAGGACAATGTACAGTGACAAAGGAAAATGACTAAGATGAAGAATTAGGAAGAAACAAGTACCAGGACAAAATATAGAAGGCACATGACACAGTAGAATGATTATGATTGACTATGAGGAAGGAAAGGATGAGAGAAAAGGAGAGAAATTACTATGACAAAAGAGAAGGGATGTGATTAAGGGCTTTGACCAAAGAGGTGGATTAGGAGAAAGGAGTAGTAATATAGAGGCTATGATGAAGGAGAATGCTTAAGATGAAAGACTATGACAAATGAGCAGGGCCAGGATAAAAGAGAACAACAATGAGCAATGAGTAGGAATATGATGATGGAGATGGACTAGGACAAAAGTCTATGATGAAGGAGGTTCATGATGAAGGAATTTGATTAGGGCTGAGAACTTTTATGAAGGTGAAGAACCAAAACAAAGGAAAACTATTATAATAAAGGACCCTGACAAAGGATAAAAAGCAATGAGAGAAAATAATTACTGGGGTGAGGGACTATAATACATACATATGATGATGTAAGAGGACAAGGACAAAAGCTATGATGAAGGAGAGGAAGCAGAAGGAAGGATTGTGAGGAAGAAAACAGACTTTGAGAGAAGACCATGATGAAGAAGGATTAGAAAGGATGGCTATGATAAACAAGACACACTATGATGAAGGAGAAGCACTAGCCAAACAAGAGAACTATGTTGAAGGACATTGACTACGATGTAGGAGAAAAATACAGAGTACAAAGCAGAAGGGAAATGATGAAGGACCAGAGTGAAAGTATATGATGAAGGTGAGCAACTATGATAAAGGTGAAAAACTTAGGTGCAAGGGAATGAATAAGGAGAAGAGAAACAATGAGGAATGAGGATTAAGAACTATTATTAAGGAGTAGAATGAACAATTTTGACAAATGATAAGGAGTGGGATGAAACACTAGGACAGTAGAAATACTGATCTAAGGCAAATGGTGACAACAGATTACTATGTTGAAGGAGACAAGGATGATGAAGGACACGAATAAAGACAAAGGACTATGCTTAAGTAAACGCAAAAACAAGGCAAATGTGAAGGATTATGGTGAAGGAGAAGAGAGAAGACAAACAAATATGATGAAAGATAAAGAAACAAGAGAACAACTAGGATGAAGGACTATGAGGAAGGGGAAGGACTATGATGGAGAATCATGGTGATTGAGAAGGACTAAGCTGGAAGACTGTGATGAAAAGGAATAACAAGCATAAAGCAGTACGTCGAAGGAGAAAGACCAGTACAAATGAGAATAACTATGCAAGGGGCTATGGCAAAGATAAGGGCATATATTGAAAGAGAAAGGCTATGATGAAGGACTCTGAGGAAGGAGAAGGGCTAAGTCAAAAAGGATAATAATAAAGGGGAAGGCCTATGATGAAGCAGAAGGACCAGGTGAAAGAAGGTGGTCTGAAATGAAAAACTATGACAAAGAAATTGGACTAGAGCTGAGTTCTATAATGAAGGAGAATAGCCAGGATGAAGGACTATGACATAGGAGCAGTATGATGAAGGTGGAGAACTAAGATGAGGAGCTATGATAGAGGAGGAAGTCTAGGATTAAGGACAAGGACTAAGACAAGGAAGAAGGACTATGATTATAACCTGTGATGAAGGAGAGAACTATATATAAAAAGAACTGTGACAAAGGAGGAGGACTAAGATAAAGAACTAAGATGAAGAAGAAAGTCTAACACTAAGAACTATGACACAGGGGAATGACTATGATTAAGCAGACAAGCTATGATGAAGGAGAAGGACTATGATGAAGCACTATAATGAAGATGGTTTGGGGTAAAAGAAGTATTATGACTAGTGACTCTTGTCACTCTCTGGCCGGCCTCTCTTGGTCCTCTACCTGCTCCCACCTGTGAGGCTAAAAACCTTGGGGTCATCTTCGACTCCACACTCTCCTTCTCTCCTCACATCTCCGATGTCTCTAAGAAGTCACACTACCAGCTGCACCTCTTCAGAGGTATTCTTCCTTTCCTCTCCTTCCCCCAGAAGCTCACTGTCTCCAGAGCTCTGGTTCTCTCTAGGCTGGACTACTGCAACTTCCTCTTTCTAAATCTGCCTGCTTCTACTTTCTGCTCTCTGCAAATCATCCAGAACTTGTCCTTGTCCTCAAGCCCAGGGATCGTATCTCTCCAGGACTGAAATCTCTGCAATGGCTCCCAGTGGCTGCGAGGATTAAGTTCAAAACCCTCTGTATTGTCCAAAAAGCCTTCTGGGGAATGGGGCCCCAATATCTTCAACTCTCTCTTCCTAAATATCTTACTTCTCAAACTCTTCGTTTATCTGCCTCCAACTCCCTCAGGGTCCGTTGCTTCTCCAAGCAACAAGTTGGTGGTAGATCTCTTTCTTCTGCTGGGTCCTCCCTCTGGAAAAGCCTCCCTGCCTCCCTGAAAGTTGAGAAGAAGCATCTCCAGTTCCAGAAGCACCTCAACACCTTTCTCTTTGCTTCTGCTTTATCTCATCCTCTCCCCTGCTGATGTCCTGGCTGATACTGAAACAGCACTGACCTCGGCCCAGGTCCCCTCCTCCACCAGTCGCACGCACTCCTGCACTGCCCTCCTGGCATCCCCCACACTTGGGGATTGTTTTCTGTATCCCTACAGTCCCGCTACCAGCACTTGACACCTGATGCCTGCACTTACGCTTTACCCTTGCACTTGCCACCTGCTGGCCGCACTTTACCATTGTACTATTGTTATTTATTCTATCTTCCCATGTACTACACTGTCCCCTCCCCTTTCCCCTCTCCCATGCACTTGCACGATCTGAATGACGCCTGGCCTAGTAGGATCGCTGTCTGTCTTCCCTCTGTTCCCCCTTCCTTGCCTCGTCGCGCTTTGGAACACTTCTGTATAGGCGCGTTATAAATGTCATATCATATCAAAGGACTATGATGAATTAGAAGACTTAGATGAGAGAGAATTGTGATAAGCTTTATGATGAAAGAGAAGGATTAAAAAGGAGGACAATGATAAATGTGAATCTCTGTGATGAAGGAGAAGGGCTAGCATTAAGGACAAGGATCCAGACAATGGAGAAGTACTGGTATGAAGGAAAATGATGACACTGAAGTAGAAGTTCTAAGACAAAAGTCTTGAAGCAGAAGAAATACTTGGATGAAGGACTAGGATAAAGGGTAAGAACCAGGATGATTTACCACGAGGAAACAAAAGGAATTTGATGACCGTATGATGCATGAGAAGGACTAGGCCGAAGGACTATGGTGAAAGAGCAGACCTATTGTGAAGGACTATGATGGAGAAGAAGGACTAGAAAAAAGGATTATGATATTATTAAAACAATGTGTGACAGGGTCATGGGTATGACCCTTTCAAGTGGAGAAAATTATCCCCTTCATCCTAGGGTAGGCAGCTGACCAGGGCAGTGCCAGAAACAGACCTAACCCTGAGGCAGTGTCATGCCTCAGGCTGTCATGTTTGCCTGGAGATATGTATGTACATTGGTGTCCATGTATTTGACCCAATGCCTATCAGACTTTGTCCTGCTCTGGTCTCTTTCGCCTCTCGTCTAGGTGGTTCTCAAGAGACTACGATAACCAGAATGCACGAGACTCCTCAGACATCTGGGATGGATAACAGTTCATGGGAAGCAGCACCAGTCAGAAGAAAAAAAAACGACATGTTCCACAATGCCCAAATGACAAGACTCAGCCTGAAATGTAGGTTGCTTTAGAAACACACTGATCCATCCTACAAGTAAAATGTTGTTAGAAATATTATTTTTGCATGTCCTATGTATGAGTGATAGTGGGAGAGAAAGAGAGGCAGGTTAAGAGAGAGACTCAAAGGGAAGGAGAGGGGCACACAGTGTGAGAGGGAGTATGAGAGCATAACACAGAGAGGTACATGCATAGGCATAGAGAAAACTAGACGGAATTGTTGGAGAGAGAGTACACATACCAGACGGTACTGACAGCGAAAGCGAGGCTGAGAGAACGTATCTCGCAAGACCACACTAACAGAGGAAGAGGCAGAGAGCGAGAGAGAGACACCATTGACACAGTGAAAGAGAGAGACCAGACCAACATAGAGACAGTGAAAGCATAGCAGCCACAGTGACAGAATGAACAGAGAGGGCACACCTGTCAACGTGACTGCTGCCCACATAGAGAAAGAGAAACACAGTGAGACAGAAAGAGCTAGATTGGCACATGATACACGGTTACAAATAGTATTATAACACAGTAAATATGTTTTGAAAATATGAATATACAATGGCACAGTAGCAAACCGAATCAGTGTGAATACACAGGTGTTGGTCGTGATGACATGACCACAGTTTTCCATGAACCTGTCACTGGGTTAAATATATCTGCCCTGGCTTCTTGTCCACACAGCTCATGGCTTTTTGAATATTATCTGGTGATAGGTCTGTACATGTGCTGTTACATTTGACCTTCCAGCAGTCTTTGCAGATAGGCGCCTTGTCACCAGCTGCCTCTTTCTAATGAAAAAGAAAGGCTTACGTTTCAGTGAGATGAGTGATCCAGCCATTGGTTTGTGTGACCTTTTTGAGGAATTGATAAGGATGTCATCGCAGATTAACAATACTTACAATGCTGCTTCTCAGAGCAAAGACAGACTGGAAAAATAATATAAAGCTTTGGACACGCTTTATCTAAAAAAAAATAACAGTGTATTTAGGTTGTAAAAGAGGCCCTGTCTCATGTAGTGAAGTGCTGTATTCTGCCACAAATAAACTCTCAGTAGGTCAGAGACGTAAGAAGCCTCGTTTACAACACATTACTTATAATGATGTCACCCGTTACTAAAGAGTGTAACCAAGCTATGCTCTTACTATGGCAGTTAATGCTACATTTGGACATGTTCCACTTTTGTTCTCATCTGAATTGGTTGTTTATCCACGTGTGCCACCACTATGTTGGTTTCAATTCACCACAAAACGTGGTTGATAAAGCCACGAGGCACAGTCAATTTTTTCAAGCTTCAAAGTCCATTGGCTAGTGACAATTGGCTCTTGGTGAATAAAACATGTGTGCTGTGGTATGTGTAGAACTGAGGCGGAAAGTGACGTTTTCTGTATGGCTAGTAGCTAGCAACTTGGAATGTTTACTCATGTATCATTTTAACCACAAGGTATCTCATTGTCATTAAACAATGGCTAGCATGCCTGCACATGCATGGCTTGTCCACAATGTGCTTGGGTATCTTGTGCTTAAAATGTGTTCATATAAGCACAGGCATGCACCATTGCCAGAGTGTTGGTGGACCAGAGGCTAGAATACTCGCCTGGTAAATGAGCTGGGGTTTTGACCCTCCCCATCAATGATCTTATATTATTAATGCCCTATTGCATTTATTATATTAATTATTTGTGCAATATAAGGAGTGGGTTGCTGTGTTAGTATGCCACAATTACTTTGTGAGAGGTGATTGGCCATTTTTCTGATCCTTGGCAGACTGGCAGACCTGCATTTATAATGGGGCAATCGGGAGAACTACTTGTTGCTGGGCAGCAATTTCCCAAATGGAACGGGGCAAGCTTGCATGTATTTGACTCTAAAGCGTAAGGAAATGGGAGGTTGTTTCTATGGCTCCTGTATGGAAACGTCCCCAATCTGTTTGCCCCTGCCACATGCTCTCCAGAGCTTCTTGGCAATAGGGTGTTGAGAAGCGGTTCTTCTGGCAAAGAGCACTTTGCGCATGCATTGCATCCCATAAAGGGATTCATGGATGACCCACAAGGTTTTAATCCCTGCCGTCCAAGTGAACCCCCAACAGCATTCCCAAAAAAGTGTATTTCAATGACATAACTTTTGTTTCTAGTTCAGTCATTTAATGAGATCTACAACGTTTAGTTTGCAGAGAACTGGTATATATTAAGTTTTCCTTGTATGTATTGTAAATTGATGCAAAGATTTAGTCAGGGCATTGGCAGTCTAGAGAAACTGACTGTGGTTATAGCATATTATCAGGATAAAACTCGACATTTACTGAATTTAATACCAATTAAGTGCCCACATGCCATGGGCGAAATACCACAGGCACTTAGAGGAATGCTTTTCATGGTGAAAATGGCAAGGTTCAACTCCATGTTGAACAATGCTATTTTCCTTTCATTTGACATCTTGACTGGATGTTTAAAAGATTATTCTTGGCACATACACGTTGTTCAGGGATCTCTGTTTACTTCATTTCACCATTGCTATTTTGTAAGTCAGGCAATTGTTTATGAGTCATGCAGTAAGAATGTAACTACTGAGGTCAGAGTCCTCTGACATGTATTGAAGGCAACAGGAATCTTGCATACTCATTGTTTAAAGGCAATTTTAGTAAAGGACACAATTCACCTTAAGCTCCACCCTAACTCAGACCAGGAGCACAGCCCAGCATTGGGCACATCGCTACAGTTATAGGGCCATGACGGGTACTGTGTGCTTGGTTTGTTCACCAGCAAGACAGGGATGCCTTCCCTGCAGAGTGCTGATCCATGCATTAGAGGGAGATTCTGCCTGCACAATGGTCACGATAAAAGGTCTGCTAATAAGCACTTAAGTAAGATTGCAAAGTTACACCAATATTACAAGTTGATGTTGGAACACAATTTTCGACAAGACCGGATCTGGTGATGGAAACCTATCACTAAAATGAAATACAAAAAGTTCTACACTATACAGTCCATGCCTCTATAAACAGCTATAATGCATTGATAGGTCAATGATGTGATGTGGAGTGCCTACCTTGAAAAGTAAAAGACCTTAGAAGCAGAAGGTGAAGGCCAAGAACGTTTCAATGCCTCTGAGAAAGAGCAAAGTCCTAGTCATCACTGAAGGTTAGTTACTTTGCTGTACATTATGTCTCTTTACTGACTCTTCCCTTACTAAAAATCTGCATATACTGTATAGTCGTTGGAGAGGTTAGAGGTCAGAATAGTGTATGGATGTGTTCTTTACCCAGTGGAATTTTGAAATTAAGAAACGATTGGGGAAAAAAATGAATTCTATAAACAGAATTAGATTTTTGCTTCATTTATCACCGTCATTTTCGAGGGACTTAACTTCATTGGTTGGATTGTTACTTTGCTAAACAAAATAAGCCTTTGAGTGGAACCCTCCTTGAAGCAAAATGTCACCCACACCAATGAAGAAATGTTCATTGCCAATGATTAAAATATCACCCAAAACACTTTGCCTACACTTTCAGTGCTGGTGCAGAGGTGTATCATCTGAAGAAAAACCACAACAATTGAGCAGACGAGTGCTTCCAATGCAGAGGAAGGATGTTTTGGTGCTTGCAAATGAGCCGACACCTGCTGCACTTTCCCTGCCCTCCACAGTCCTGGATGCATAGGATGTACAAGAATTGTGGATCCAAAAGGGGAAGTTGCACTTTCAAAGTAACCACATGTGCATCTTAATTGAAATATTGCAAAAGGGGCATGGGATCCTGGCTGATCAGATCAAGTAGCAGGGCGAAACAGAGGGCAGGGGGTGCAGTTAAGGGTCACCTCTTTTGGTTGTCGGTCAAAGGATCGAAAATAAAGCATCGAATGACCTTTTGCTCGAATACAATAGGATCGAAAAAAAATTTTTTTTATTTATTTATAATTTTTTTAGTTTGGGTTGGTAAAAAAAGTGTTTTTAATAAAGAAAACAGGTGTTTGGGGGGGGAACTCCCCCATAAATAAAAAAATGAAATGAAAAAAATGTGATCCTTTTTTTTCGGTCCTTTGACTGCCGAACAAAAGGCATTCGATCCTTTTGTTTTCGAAACTTTGACCTACAATCCCTCTTTTCATATTCATACTATCAAGAAAGAGCCCATATAAAAACTACTCATGCCTTTTACCCTAGTTTTCTATATCCAACACCTCAGCTCCCTCAAAACTAGGACCAGGGCTCCTTCGGACTGACTACTCCACTCCTGTGGCTGTCATGATTGTAGTACCCCATGTTGCGCCCCTTCCACCCAGCTCTGCAACAGCAAGGTGAGTACTTGAAGATGGAAAGACAGAATACATTGTCTGAAGTGCTCCACATTTAGTTTGGCAAGGTGCTGTCTCGTCCACCTCCACTCAAGGCACAAGCTTCAAATCTTAAGTGCAAAGGACGAGTATGCTCATCCGTTTTGCATTGACTTGCACAATAGCCTGGCAGTTAAGGGGTTACATCGACAGTCAAAGCAGCATGCCACTGACTGATCAAACCCACGGATCACGTCGATTGTGCAGCAGTTTGAAAGGAATGTATATATGCACGTATTTGTTGTGCAGTGCCTGTGATAAAAACCCTTACAAATATTAAATACTCTGGGGTTCAGTTGACAGTTCATGGTAATTGCACGCATGGGTATCACCAACATTATCACTTCCATCTGATGGGTCTCATCAGCAATCAAGTAATTTGAACATGGAAGAGTAAAAACAGGCGAAATGGCATTTACTCCCATGTTACTCTCAGTTTTGTGAAAGATGTAAATACAGCGTGCAAATTATGCTTTGCAGACATCATTTACAATGGATTCCTGTGAAGTCGTCCTGATTTTAGAAGGTGTTAAATGGAGGTGGATTGCATAGGAACATGTCATGCAGGATTAAAACAAAGTGCGGAGGACAAAGGACAGAGGGAATTGACATGTTGCTTCATGCCAATTCTCTGCTTTGAAGGGAAAGACAATCAGACAGTTTGCACCTTGCTTTCCTCCTCTGCCCATAGTCAAAAGACCCCTTGTAGGTTCACTCGCTGTGCCAGCGGTCAGGCCTATGAAAATAAATGAAAAAAGGGATTTCTTTCAAATGTTAGATTTGATCATCAAAATAAAATATTAATATTAAGTTTTGGTACTGTTGAGCAGACCAGGGCAAAGACCAATCCCCTAAAATGTCTTCCTTCATAGAGTAAACATGGGGCATGATTTTAGTATCATCCACTCAGAGGCACGCTGTTCTACCCCATCACAACAATGTCAGCCCCACACCCCCTCTAATTGCCTAGAATAGAAAGACTATACAGCTCCTCCATATGACCAGTCTGTTCACAGTGCCCAACAAGGAGAGAGGTAAACGTTTCAGATTGCAAGTTATTCACCAGGCAATAAAGGCACTTGCCACTGTCAATTCTCCACATGCACGCACATTCCATTTCTTACTCGCCATGAGCCAATAATCACTAGACAATAGCGAGTGCAAGTGCACATATTAAGGCCTGATAATGGCAGTGTTACTCATAATGGACCCTTTGTGGGTAAGTCACTGGTTATCAATCGATTATGAGGAAGATTAGCTTGTGTGCCATTGGGGGGCTGTACATGTAACACTGAAAAGTGCACGTCATCGGCAGTTGGGGGAATAATGCAGCATAGGCAGAGCAATAGTGCACATCTGGAAAGGGCCAATCACTCCATCTATGCTCGGTAGGAGAGTGCTGCATGATGTTCCTAGAGAAGGAACATTTGCAGTATCTTACACAGTATCTGCGGGGATTATACACAGAGTGGTCATGCCACTTCTATGTGGTAGAATTTGAGTGAGCAGGTGCAAATGATAAGTAGGTAGACTATGCTTGTAAGACAGCAGAGTGTCTATCTAACAGCTGCATGTGGGGGATTTACCAGAAATATGATCCCAAGGTACCCACCTCGTACCTACACCCAAAATGAACAAGTGATCATCAACACTCTGTCCTTGCGTAGACTACATGCTAAGGAAGTACATAATATGTTCAACAATGTTCAATATATGTATTCTACACCTTCTGCATCTGACATGATATTATATGATACAGTTATTAAAATGATAATGATATTTATAAGTGAGCACAATTCTGGTAGTCACCAAGGAGGAACCCCACAACTTCCTCTGGATCGTAGGAGCCCCGTCAGAGCTGTTCAGAGGCCACTTTCTCATTAAATGATCCACCCACTTCAAATATGTACAGTCCTTTCTTACAGCTCCACCTACATATGACCTCATATATTTCAGTAAAATTATCCATGTCTATATCTCTCCTTAGGGTGTTCAATTATACTGTTGGACTCTCAAAGATTGATAGGAATTGTGTTTCTTCTTATGGGGATATAAATTGCACATCAAAACCTCACACAAACCTCAATTACAATGCATGCATGCAGGGCTAGTTATATAAGCAATCAAATTCCCCAGTTAAAACCATTAAGAAGTATCTGGATATTCGCATACACAATCCAAGACCTTCACCTCAAATGGTGCCGCCAGAACTAGTGAACCAGTCATCAAGATCATATAGCTTTTCAAATTCTAATGATTTCACTTTTGATGTTTACTCACACACACACGCCTCAACATGTCATCACAATGGTGCTCTCTGCTCTCTTGCAAACAGATTTTATTCACAGATATGTGTGTGTGCAACGCACATCCACGTTCTGCGATGTACAATTTAACACCTTACTAGACATACATGAAAGATGCTACCTTTTCATGACCAACCTTAACCCCCGTGCATCGTCAGCCATTCAAGAATTCAATAGAAAATCTAGTATTTGCACCCCACCATTGAGGACACGCATGCCTGGGCCTAAAGTAGAAGTAATGGCCGTAGTAAGGGGCTTGCCTTAGTTTAATAGTGCATAATAAATAGGACACAATTGTATACCACCGTAATTTCGGCTGCAGGGACCTGTACGTTTACACTTTTGAAATGTGTCTCCACCACCGAATGTTCCTCATTTGCAAGGCGAGCGCAAACCGGTAGTGCAAAAAGGAAGCGTATGCGCTTGTCATGCACTTATGGCAGTCGGCGTTTACAATGCATCCCTAGGGAGTCTGCCTGCTTTTTGCTGTTGTAAATAGCAGGCTGACTCCAAAGGCATTCACATTTGTGCCGGCGCAAGTGCTGTTATATTTGCTGTTTTATTTGTATGATGGAGAGGAAGGGAGCGGCAGAAACGTACGTTACATTTCGCCCCTCCTTGCCACCAAATACTTGAAAATCTGGCGTGATGCGAATGGAAGGCGTAAAAGCCAAGGCTTTTACGCCTTCCAATGACGTTACGCCGCCATCGAAAATGAGCTCTGTATGTCTCCTATATGTCTATATGTATTTGTGAAAACATGTCATCGGTGACTGGCATGAGTGCTTGACAGGTGTACCATTGTGAATGTTGCTTGGTATGAGGCAAGCCCTGCTTCTTTTCCGTGTCCGAGTCTCTCCAGGTGGGAGCTGGTTTTTTACACATTGAGCCGTTTGCTTCCGATTGCCCTTGCCTAGGAACAAATCAAGCGTGGCCTTTGTTATTCCGTGAACCGTCTGTGCTCCAAGTACATAGGTGATAGGACGTGGAGCTTGCTAGGTAATGTCGATATTGTTATATCTTTGCGTGTGATGTGGCTCTGTGTTAGGGCCTTCCTTGGTATTAGTAGTATAGATCATTTAGGTCTTTCAGTGATCCTGTGTGGGGCTTTGTCTTGTGGGCTTGTGAATGTATGTGCTGTGGTCTACTCCTGTTCACTCTCACAGGACTATTGTTAGTGTTAAGGGTATTTAGTTGTTCTAATGCAATTTGACATATATCCTCTAGCTTGTTCAGTGCTTATGGGCAGCTACAAACCTTTGAACAAAACAATACTCTCCTGTACTGTACATTTCACAGTTATATGGGGCATATATAGATGGAAACAGTCATTTCTGTTCACTGACATGGAAAAGACATGTCTAAACACAAGAGCATATTTGAGTTTGTAATAGGACTGCTAAGTGTGCATGCTATGATGAATGTTGATTGATGTGATGCCATCCCCTAGTGAGCCGGATATGAGTTTCAGTAATCGTTGTTGCTTTTTGAAAAATGGCTGCCACTGCTCCATGGTGTGTTCTCCTTCTCCATTGGATGATTTCTCATGGTTTGTCTTTCTCCACTCCTCAATGCTGTGGTTCTATTACCTTATTCCGTTCTGGTACTCCTGGACCATTTGCTGGATTATTTTCACTTGCGCTGTCCAGCAAACTCATATGAGTGTTAACATGATCCCTTCTTAGTTTGTTGCCTGAATGGCACGGGTCTGGTTATGCCTCCCTTTTTTGGTCTTTCGCCCTTTATAGGATGGGTGACCTGGCCATTATACCCTTTGTTATGCGGTTTAAGGGACTTCCAGCACTAGCTGTGATTGGCACTGGTGTGGGTATGCCTCTCTCTTTTGGTCTTTCACCCTTCTTAGGGTGGGTGGCCTGGTCATTATACCCTTTGTTCTGTGGGTTAAGGGATCTCCGGATGTGGGTGTGCTGTTTTTTTTCTGCAGCACCACAGGCTGGTGTTGGTGGGATCCATTTTGTGTAGCTGCACTCAATTCTTTCTTGAGTTTTGGAGGTTGGGGTCCGACCAATGTGCAGTACATAGATGACATTGCTTAGGTGAGTTCCTTAAGAACATTGTTTGTGAGGGTGTGACTTCATATCTATTGCTGTGTATTTTCTTTAGTTCTCACTGATTAAAGCTATTTTCCATTTCTCTTCTTTCTGTGTTGGTATGTGATCGTTAAGGTGGTTATGGCTGTTGGTGTGTGTCTGACTGCACCCTATGTAAGGTGAAAACGAGGGAAATGTGCGGTATATTGTGCTTGGGTGAGATGCATAAATGAGTTGTGGATTGTGTTTCTCCTGCGAGTCCTCCATGCATTCAGTTAGAATGTTGGTGTACGAATGAGTGACAGCTGAGGGAATCTTGGATGAGTGATGATGTATGAGTCTTTTTCAGATGTCAGTTGTGGCATGAGCTGTGGTTTCCGATTGTGGACCAATGGGCAAGCTGATTACATTAAGAGTAACTGGAATGTGAACATATGTCATAATAAACCTACATGTTTTCCAAATTTCTGACTTGTGGCATCTGTGTCTGGATGTCACCTTTCATCTTCACAACACTCCTGGCAGAGCACCTCAAGCCCTGTTCTCCTTCTCAGCGAGGCTGAATGGACCAGGGTGCCCAAACATGGGACTGTGACTGAAGAAGCAAACAGTTCAAGAACCCCTGGAAACCGGTAGCAGGGGAAAAGAGGGAGACCCAGTTCAAGGCGTCTCTGGAACTTCTGTTCAGCATGTTATTTTTCGAAAGAGACTCATCCCTTCACTAACTTTCATGAGACACAACCCAGAAGAGATCATCCACCCTGACAGCCATCATTTGTGCATTTACCCATCATAAAAAAGTCTTTGGACAGCAAAATGTTGATCTTACTTCTCTGTTGCCAAAGGATATATATATATATATATATAGGCCATGCTCAAATAACAAAAAATAAATTAGCAAACTTCAATATGTTTGATGAACAAGATTAATTCCTTTAAAGCACATAATTTTCTTTGCTGTAGATATTTGGAGTGGAATGTCCCAAGGGACAGGTTTCTGATTTCCCTTTTTGCCACGGGCAGACATTTTAAGATATTCATCCTCTACCCATATGTAAGAGGAGTCAAAAGAACTACTGCTCGATGCATTAGTAACTGAGTGGCAATACATTTCTATAGATAATTTTCCAAAGTATTCCTATTCAGAATGATTTCCTTTCCCAGTCATATAGTGTATACAAAATAATATTACCCAAGAACTACCTCCATGTTTCCATTATCCACTATTCCCTTCACATTGAACATGCCATTAACTACATGTTGTGCTTACTGTTCCCTTATGTGCAAGACTGGGCTCTTATGCTTATATAATGCCTCAGTTATCTTAGCCAGGCGTTTTCCCCTTGTTTGGACTTTCATCAAAAATAGCTCTTAGGTTACAGGGGTCATGCCTGATGATTTCTTGCACACTCTGTCAACGTGTTCAGTTTTGAGCATAAGAGCCCGAACACAGATGTTTCCTGACAATGTTGGTTATTGTATCAGATGGGTAGCAAGATAACTTTTGGAGAGGTCGAGCATCTGCTATCCTCGAGGGCAGCTCAACATCAATATTCTCACCTTGGGAAGAGGACCATGCTGTGCCCCAGGGGTTCAATAACCAGGTAGGGCACAGACTCAGCCCTTATGAACCCCCACACCTCAAGTGGCTAAAAGATAATGGCCCTCATTACGACCCTGGCGGAAAGTGACTGACCGGACCGCCACAGTGTAAATAGCGTTTCCGCCATTGCACGAAGGAGCAAAGTGCGGCCAATTCCGACCCATCGGGCACGAGCACCACGGCATGGCGGAAGTGCAAAGTCCGCGATGGCGGAAATGACCCCAAAACGGCCCACACCGCCGCCGTACGGCGCCCTAGGTGCAATACCGCCACCCATCACAGCGGACACCGCAGTGTGCGCCTACCGGAAAGTACGGTGACCGGAAATATACGGAAACGGAAGTTAAAACATGGGCCCGGAACGGGAAACATCCCGCCGTACACCTATAAAACCACTAAAACCACACAACCACTAAAAACACTACCCTGAGACACACCCCAACCCGACATCCACCCTAGCGAAACCAAGAAAAATGGGAAAAGTAGCGAAGAAAGCGTGCGACCGCAAGCGGCAGGTCCACTTCTCCCGTGAGGAACTCACCGTGCTAACAGAGACCCTCCAGGAGAATGCTGCCGTCGTCTTCTCCACGCAAATGACCAGGACGGCACTTGCAAACAAGAAGGCCATATGGGCTCTGGTGGCACAGCGGGTAAGTGCGGTGGGGACCGCACCCCGCAACCCACAGCAATGCCGAAAGCGATGGGACGACCTGCGGATACGCGTCCGCAGCATACTCTCTGCCAACCGCAACATTGCCACAGCCACCGGGGGAGGTCCTGAATCACCCATCAAGTTGACCCCCTGGGAAGAAATCTGTGCCTCCACCATCGGAATGGAGAGCATAGAGGGAGTCGGAGGGATGGAGAAAGGAGTGCAGACATCCGAAGATTCAGGTAGGTGGGCCAAATAAAACAATGCCAAACCCACAAAGTCCATCCATGTGAAGTACCATGTGTCCACATAGTGCAACAGAAACACATGTCCAGGAGAACGTCCACACACATCGGCCTGATAGCGCACGTTAAAACCCACAATAAATACATAAATAATTAAAAACCCCTAAAACACGCACTACACGTGCAGCAGGCACACCCTAACTGCAGGCTGCCAAACAACTGCACCCTCACCCCACACACAAATGAAAGCACCTCCAAGGCCCCGACCCAAATCACCCTCAGGTACCACCCCAATGCATGTGATACAATGCCATTCCAATACCCACAGACCCATTAATAACCCTCGCCCTCCTTTACTCCACCACAGGGTCCGATCCAAACGACGAGCATCAGGACACCCCTACCAGCACACCTGCAAAGAGGGCCAAGACCAACGGCCAAAGACCCTCCACTTCAGCTGCACGCATCAAGACACGGCAGCAGCACAAATCAGGTGGCAGCACAGAGGAGGGAACATCAACAGGCACCCCAGCAGCCAGCATGCCCACAACACCACCACCACAGGTCCCCCCAACGGATGCCACAGAAGGCACTGCCTCTGGTGGCAGCAGCACCATAGGTGACACCCCATTGATGGCAGCATGCTCCGACACAGAAGACGGGGATGTCGAAGTCAGATCCATCCATGACCTGTCCCAATCCCCCTGTCTGTCCCATCCCGTACAACATGAGGATACCACGCAGGGGCACCCACAAGACGACGACTGGCCATCCCCCACAAGCCCTGTGGCAAGGCAACATGAGGACAACAGCCCCTCTGTGACACCCCTGCAAATGGCCATGGCCCAGCAGAGGCAACAGTCCCTCGACCAGTTAATCCTGCAACAGCAGCAACTGGCCACGCTCCTCAAGGACCATGCCGATGAATGTGGGGGCACTAAGGCAGACATAGAAACATCAACTGAGACACTTAGGGCAGAAATGGAGAGAGGTACAGAGACACTAAGGGCACAAATGGAGAGTAGCACCGAGAGCCTGAGAGTCCAAATGGAGAGAAGCACCGAGAGCCTGAGGGGGGAACTGCATGCGACGTCCAAAGACGTATGTGCCGAACTTGCCGCAGTGCGCCGTGTGCTCACTGAGCTCTCGCAAACCCTTAGGGACATGCATGGACGTGAGCAGGCAGAGACATCATCCGTTGCAAGTTCCGTCCAGGGCAGCCCCCAACGTAGATCTGGGAGGAACCTGCGCTCCACAGGCAGGGGTGCCCCTGATACCCGCAGAGGGGGCTTGCAATAGCGACAGCCCACTGACAATGAGCATCTTTGGACACTGGTGTTCGGGGGGAGGTAGGAGGGTGGAGGGGGTGTGTTGGGCTCACTTGGGTGGCGGGTCGATAGGGTGTACTACATGATATCACATATGCCATAAACAGTGCACGATCAACCAATGAGATGTGTGGACATTGATCTTTGTGTACTAGGCCATCATAGGCGTACAGTCCATATTGTGCATGTCCCAGACACACACAGTGCCACGAGTCCCGTGTCCATGTATCAGCCACCAGGCGTGAGTGCTAGAAGCATACATCAATGAGATGCTGACGAATGTCACGGCCCTCCGGTGCCTCGCAGACTCCTTGAGGTGCTGCCACATCCCCACCCTCATCATGACCATCATCAGGTGCTTGCAGTTCTGCGTCAGGGGGCATGGGCACATTTCTACGTACGCACATGTTGTGGAGCATGACACATGCCATCACCATCTTTGCAACCTTCTCATGGCGGTACAGGAGTGCCCCGCCAGACCTGCTGAGGCAGCGGAAACGACCCTTTAGTAGGCCGAATGCCTGTTCAATGACTACACGGGTACGTGAGTGGGCATGGTTGTAGTCCTCCTCATGCTGGTCCCGTGGGTTCCGGACTGGTGTGAGGAGCCATCTCTTCAGTGGATATCCAGCATCACCTGTATGTGGACGATAAACGTATGATGTGGAATGCCATTGCTACGTACGCACACCCCCCCCCCTTCCTGCCAGGTCATTGCCGAATCACATACCCCACATTATCATGCATGTAATGAGACTCACCGAGTAGCCAGGATCTGTTCCCTGCGTGTCGCTCCATGTAGCGTGGTATTGTAGAGTTCCTCAAGACCATAGAATCATGGGTTGATCCAGGGAATCGGGCACAACAATGTGTAATGATCCTGTTGGAGTCACACACCATTTGTACATTCAGAGAATGAAATTGTTTTCGGTTGCGGTACTGGGCCTCCATGGCATGTGGGACGACCAATTCCACATGGGTGCAGTCGATGGCACCAATGCAACCCGGTATGCCGCCAAGTGCATGGAATCCCACTTTTGTGTTGGTAATTTCCTGCTCCGAGCGTGGTAGGGAGATGTAGTCGTCTGCGTGCTGCAGGAGGGCATCGAGCACTTGCAATAGTGTCCGTGAGAACAGTGGCTGAGAAATGCCATGCAACTGTCCGACTGTGTGCTGGTAGGTGCCTGTGGCCAGGAAGTGGAGTACAGACACCACCTTCAGTAGGGGTGGGATGGCGGTTGGGCTATCTATCATGCTGACAAGGTCAGCCTGTGTCATGTGCACAATGGCGGCTATGGTGTCCCGGTCCAGACGGTAGAGGGTGTGGATCTGCTCATCAGTGAGGTTGAACGGATGTGCTCGGAGGCGTGGGATTGCGGGCTGCCTGCGTGGTGGTAGTGGCTGTGCTGGCGGCCCTTGCTGGCCCTGCCTTGCCCTCCTCCTCCTCCTGCGTCTCCTCCGTGCGGCCGGTTGTAGTTGGTGTTCGTCTTCTTCTTGGAGTTGGAGTACTTGCAGTGCTATCATGTCCCCCAGGGCCAACATCGCGAGTCCTGCCGGTAGCATTTCGGTGTGGTTGTGGGAGGAGACTGTGCAATTTATGTGTTATCAGGCTGTATGGCCTCCACCTGTGGAGATTCATTCCACCTGTGCAAACTGCTCTCCCCTTTGGCCGAGCACGTCCCGCGCACAACGCTGCAAATCGGGGAATGGCATCTTGCTATTGCAATCATGTATTTGTACCCGATGGCCGTGTAACATTGGTTGATATGTTCATTCTGTTGTGGTCCCATTGTTTCACATACTATCTGTGCAGTCGCGAACAGACTTGTGAAGGGTCAGTGGAACGTAGTACTCGAGTAACAGTGGGCCCTCATGCATCACTGTACCGAGTTGCAACGACGGGCGGGGCGTCCCATTTGTGGGTGAAGGCAGTTGCCATTTTCACACACAGCCGCACTCGATGGATTAATTAGTGATTTCAAACGGCCACAGATGCCTCTTCGACGTGATGTTGCAAATGAGGAATTCGAAGGGCGGCGCTTTCGGTTTTCAGCTGGCGGCGAGGAAATGCCCACAGGTCTGACTGCTAATATAACGTACTATTGTTCAATGTCCTTGGGACAGGGGCCATGGCGAGGATGCAATGATTGATATGAATAGTATGGGATGCGCAATAGCGGCGTGGGCGATGAGGCCGGACGTTCCCAAATACATGTTACTTCACTACACTGGAATTACGGGCTGGGGCACTGTGGATTTTGCAGGCTGCATAACGCACAGACTCAATGGATATTTCTAATGTTATGCGAGTAAATATTCAGGCGTTTTAATCCCGGGATGAGGGAATGATGAATGGATGCATGGGCAGGTGATTTGATACAGAGTTTGCCATGTACAGGGCTTCTTGGGATCTATCCGCCTCCCCTACGCTATGTGATGCAGGGCTGCCATAGTGGGACCATCGTCTATCTGGCCTTGTTGAGCCCTCCCTGTCTCGACGCGCCCTCAGACACTTGTGTCCATGCACGTTACCAATCCCATCTGATGGATTCTGTTTTGACAGACGCATGCACAGGTACACTCGTTTGTGATGGTGTTTACACCTCGATATAGATAGTTATGAGTCGCAAGTGGTTTTTGGGTGGTGATGGACCTTTGGAGTGGGCTAGCATGCATATGGCTGTGGATTTAGTGTGATCATTGAAGTGAGTTGTTGGAATGTAGTTCTGATGGCCATTCTGTTCTTTTTCTTTTCTTTTGGTTGACAGGTATCTCCTCCCCTTTTGCCACTGCCATCTGTATGCCACTCCTGCAGATGGGTTTTACTCCCGACACCTGCTGCTTCGTGTTAATCAGTGGAGCAGCATTACGATCTTATGGGACGATCGCCAATGGGCCACATGCCCTTACGCAGTACTGGTGGCTCGGAGCAACATTTCGGCCTTTCAGCTGGACTAGTGCCTCCCCATTGGGCCGGCCCTGCAGTTCTGTGCGCTTCCATGTTGCCTTTTCGTACGTGAATGTGGCTCTGTGTACCAGGATGGAACAGGGCGTCACACAAGTAGTGGCTGGTCATTTCTTGCGGATGCAGCCCACAATGGTGAAATGTGTTTTGGAGTTCATGGCCTGATGGCTGTATGGGCTTGGTGATTTTGTTGTGCATTAAATTTCTATTCTGATTTGGCCCGTGTAGCGTTCTTCTTTGCAAGTGATGTGGCATATGCCTATTTGGGGAGCGATGTATTGTGAGGAGATCTGCATTGGGTTCCAGCTTCGGAGTTTAGTTGCGTGGTACTGTACTGGCCGCGTTTGCCTACGAAGCCCGTGAGGTCAGGGATGGGGGCTGCCAATATGACTGTTTGAATGTTGTCATGCTCAGGGGCGGGGGATTGGGTTTTGTGTGACAGATGCCGGTCAGCCAGGTGGACTGGTGTAATGATGTGATTTTCGGAATATTGCTGGTCACAGGTGCCTGTGTTTGCGTGCGTTTCTTGGTGGGGGACTGTGGTCATGTCCATTGGATGGCTTCTGTATTCGTGCCATCTGTGCCCTGCAGCGCCATTTGGCCCCTGTTGTGTTTTTTTGTTCGTTGGCATGCATGGGTGACTTGTACATTTCACTGGTTGCATTGTGGCTTCATTGCACCTACGGGGAGTTGTACTTTGTGGGCAGGGAGCGGTGTACAGGCACTCAGTGGGGCCGTTTACGGTTGATTCGCGTTGCCGTACTTCTCACCATGGCGGAATGGTACATTCCGCCATGCTTGATGGCGTTAGGTACATGTCCGCTAGGGTCGGAATTGGCGTACCCTTGCGCCATGGTGGTGTTTACGGTTTGGCATGGCGCGCGCGCGCGTGGTTGGTGCAGTTGGCGTTGGCGTTCACTACGGTGTCGCTAGTGGCTTCGTACTTTGCGGTGACGGGTCATAGTCGCACCGAGCGCTATTCGATGGCGGTATTGCATTTCCGCCATCGTTTTCCGAATTCCGCCAGGGTCGTAATGAGGGCCAATGATTATTAAAGCACTTAGTGGTGGTCAGTCATAATTTCGAATGCAATAATGTCGAAAGTGAAAATGTCGAAAATCATAAATGTCGAATTTTTTCTGTATTTTTCGAAAACATTATTCAAAGCATTATTTAAGGTAAGTCACACAAATAGAATAATAATAATACAATTCATGCAATGTTTATTTAACAAATGTGCTTTTATTTTATTATTATATTGTTTATTCTGTTTTATAATAACTTTTATTAGTTGTATGAATGAATACTTATTTTATTCAACTGTAAATGTATTGATATATATATATATATATAACATGAAGTTCAACTTGTAATATACTTATTGTCCATTAGACGGTGGTAGAGCATTAGAAACATGCATTTAACAAGCCACAGGTGTGTGGCGAAATGCGTTAGCTAGCCTCCCTGCTACTGGGAAGCCGTTTTTTATTGTAAAATGTATTGAATTAAAATTTGAATTTTTAAAAAAAAGCAAACTGTTGCAGTGCAGTCGTTCGCTGTTGGCCTTCCCTGGTTGGATCTTTGGAAAAGTTATTGCTGCAGGATATTTTTTGGATTTCGTTGGTGATGGAAGTGCAGCTTCCTAAGAGACAGGAACATGCGGTCCGTGTTTGCTTTCTTTCTCGTTAACTATATATTTGAAGTTTGTTTATGTTTTCCTATGTACGTTACGTCTGCCTACGTATAGGTAAGTGCCATTTTTAAAGCTCATTTTCCAAACGGTTCTCCAGCGTTCACATCTCCGTTACTCCGGTCGTGGATTTTATGGATTTTTCGTGGTTTTTTTTCAGAGCAATCATGCTTTTTCCATTGGATTAACTGTTTTTTATGGATTTTTAATCCCTTTTCTTCTGGAGCATCGAGGATCGTGGATTTTTTTCATATGGGTTCTTTTTGGATTTGCACTTTTTTTTCCTTGCTGGATTTGGATTTTTCTTGTTTTTTTTCTTGGCATATTTACATGGAATACCTGTTAAAGACTTGGATTTATGGAGTTTCTCATCCAGGATTGTGGATTTTTTCTTCCGCGCTGGATTTGGATTTTTCTTGGTTTTTTCTTGGCACATTTACATGGATTGCCGTTGCAGACTTGGTTTTATGGAGCTACAGGTTGGGGTTTTCGGATTTACTTTGCCTATGCCACACTGGATTGTAGATGTCCATGAAACGTAAGTTTGCTTAACATTTTAAGTTAAATGCAACCAAATTCAAGAAGTTTTCTTTATTCTGTGTGTCAAAATCTTGTATTAGTTGTACCAGTTTACTTTTGTAATCCCTGTATTTTTTTTCTTTTTGGCTCTTGGTTAGCCAATGAAAGTGTTTGTGATATCCTAAATTCTTGGTGTTGCTCTTCAATTTGCAAGTCCTTCAAAAAATGCCATAAATTAGGGTTTTTGATGCTGAAATTTTTACGCTTGTTTGCTTGTTGCCGTGGACGGGTTACATCGCGTTTGAATTCGTAGATATGCTACCCCATATGGATATTGTAATCCAGTGCACGCTGTTGGACTTGTATCATCTTGGCACTATTTTGGCATGATTGGCAGCTTTAGTCACGTCATGCGCTAAAGAAGGTGTTTAAGGAACATCAGCCTGACCAAGTGGACGAAACAATTGTGGCATATATATAAAAAAACATCAGCAGTGTCAACAGACCCATTGAAGGGGTCATATTTTGAATCCGTACAGCCAGGGGTGTGCCTGGCCGGGAATCAACGGTGCATCCTTGTAAGCTCTGTGTCCTGTCCACGCGTCTGTATCTCTATTCCAACTCCCCTGAAAATACTGGACCCACTTACCCCTGAGGAATTTCTAAAGAAACTGAATATATATAGAAAGAAACATGTTGGGCCGGGGAATTTGATGTTGTAGTAAAGACAGAAGTTTATATCACAGTGTTGTGTATTATGTAGAATATTGTGTTATTCCACTTTGATACTCTCCGATATATTGTTGGTATTGGAGTTTGTATTTTAGTACACTGTTTTATAGTAGTCTGTGAATTGTTATAATTGAAGGAAACAACAATTATAATTGAAAGAAACAATAGTGAATTGAATTTGAATGTTTGAGTATGAGTGAAGTGTGTTTGCAGTATGGTCTCTGGGAGAGGATGGTAATACAGTGTTGTATGAGATTGACTTTGAGTGTCTGATATATTTTTTAGAGGTGCTATTAGGTTGGCACGATGGATGATTTTTAGATCTATATTATGACTTTGTATTGGTATATCTTTTTCTAAACATTTATTATTAAATAATAAAATTAAAATTTAAAAATGAGTTTAGTAAAGTAAATTGGATTGATTGACTTTATATATTTTGTTTTTACATGATATATTTCTTGTGTAAGTGTGTTCACTGGTCTAGAGCTTACCACACAGAGTACCCCGCTTTATGGTCTTTTGTTTGCCTTTATAAATTTAACGGTTCTCTCCAGGTTAGACCATATAGCTTGGATAGACCTGGTATTCTCTGTCACTTTAGTTTCTTGTGAAATTTTTACTTAATCTGCTATGCCATCCCTCTAATGTGTTATTGGTGCGTGGTGTACTTTTTAATGTAGCTTGGTAACAATTCCACAACGGTACCGGGTATTTTGGCCTGCGTCTTGTTCCATTTCGAGTCAATTGTCCTATCAATGTGTTATCAAAATAGTCTAATAAATCAGTATTTTCCTCCTCATGATTCTTGTAGTATTCAGTTTGAATCAAATGTTCGTAAAAATCAACAACATAATTTTCCTGTACAAAAGCCAATGCAAAAAGATTTTTTATGTTATATTGGTAACAACTGTCCTCTGTATATTTAGTACTTAATCCAAATTTTTGTAACTTTCGCCATATACTTTGTGTAAAATGAAAAAAACATCCCTGCACCCTTTTCCCTTTGTACACTGTTGAAAATCCCTTAATTTGAGCCGTTTCGTAGTCCATGATTATTGTAGTTGGATTAGAATCAGGTGCAGTCTCTTTAATTTTGTTGAACACGATTCTATACATTTCCTCACTTTTTTTTGGCATCAAAATATATACAAGAGATAAGATGTTAATTGTCCCATACATGGTGTAAAACTGGTGAAAAGGTTGTAGGCACACTTTAAACGTTGCGTCACTTTGCCAATTTTGACTCCGAGTGAGATGTTGATAGTTGGCAGCAGTAGAGAATATCAATATTTTTTCATTGTTCAATTCAAGTGTGGCATGGTGAAAACTCTCTCCTTTGGCGGTTAATTTGAAAACATCTGGGATTGTCATATCACTAAATAACATTGATGCTGGTGGTAGATTCTCTTTCTGTTTAGTACGGTTTATCGTACGCTGCATCAATTTTTCAGCTGGTAACTGAGCCGTTATATGTGTGGGTAATTTGTCACAAACACCTGCAAGCACTGATCCACTAGCTTCACCGTGACTTTCCACGGCTTTTCTTTTTAGTTCGGATAATGTTTTTCTGATAATAATATTGGTCTGATCTGGTAGATGGTTGTGTTCATTTTTACTTTTTATATCTGCGCCCTCTGTAAACGCTCGTGCGCTGCATTTAGTTTTGGCATACTCTGTGCATTTCCAGTAAATCCGATCTTTTTTTTGGCTTTCCTTATAGAAAACGTAACCATTTAAAACCAACTGCTTTCCTCCTTTTTGTTTGGTGATGAACTCCACTTTGTTCTCCATTTTTTTATTCTAAAATAAAAAAGAAAATTAACTGTTTTATCTTTCCTGTCACATAATTGTATGTTGTTTGATACCTTAATGTCTAGTTACATGTTTGCCATAACAATATTACCTGTTTTAGACTGAAGCAACTCCAATCGATTTCCTGCAGTACGTTCTCAAGTGATGTTCTGTCAGGTAATGACGGTTTTCCACAACCGTTATTGGTTTCTTGGTACCTAAACAAGGTTCTTTACTCGTGGTTGTCACCTATGAGTTTAACCCTTTCTTACCCTCTTGTGTTGTGTATGAGGGGTGAGGGTGGTCGGGGGAGTGGCAGATGGCCGCGGGGTGTCGGGTGAGGGTGGGAATGCCCCCCTAGTAAATGATACACTTGTTGTTTCTTTATATCGGGTTATTGATATTGTTAATCGACCTTTTTTTCCGAAAAATGGACTCTTTTAGTTATATGTATATCTTTTCGATATTCTGATTTTTGACATTTTTGTAGTTCGACATTTTTTTTTCGACATTTTTTTTTTCGACATTATCACTATAAACCGCACTTAGTAGCTGGAGGAATTTGGCCTATAGTTCTGTATATAATTATCATCATCATCACTATATGAGATAGTGATTTATTTTATGTCTACAAAAGGAAAGATCGGTCCCATATCAAGCATAGCTTTAATTTCAAACAATGTCAATGTGTTCTTAAGATAGTAATACAATTTGCAGAGAAATGGGACAGAAATCAAAAGTGCTCATTCAGTAAAGATGATATTGAAATCTATGTAAAAGAACAACAGAGGCCTATGTTTGGATTTCGAGAAATGAAACAACATACAGCCCAGGTACAGTGTCACAGAGTTTTATTAAGATGGACAATATAAGGAATATGTTTAGGTGAACATCTATAGGCAAATATGATGAGATTTGTATTGTTTTTTAGAACATATTTTTATTTAATTTTAACAACAAATGTAACTTGCCTCCACTCCCCACCTGTCCTCCCTCCCCCCTGGGGTTCACACTGTCGCCCAAAGACTATGGGATAACATTCCAGAGTTTCTTTTATGACAGCTCCAAGAGTCTCAATCTTTGGGGACACCATCTGTAGTCTTCCTTTAGGCATGCCAGGATATCTCCCCAGTCCTCTGCAAATTTAGGCAGCTAACCTATTTTTAGAAGTTCATGTCCCTCTAGGGATATCCCATTCCAAGAATCAAACCTATATTTTAGAAGTCCTTCCCTATTCTAGAAAACAAGCATAGACCAGATCCCTCAGTGGGCAGTCCCCTTCTAGGTTAACATAGTTTTCTGTCTTCTGCAGGATAAATGCTGAACACAGATTCTTTCAGCCTCTTCATAGCTACTTGTCAATTTAGTACAGCAAACCTTTCAATTCTCGCCCGGTCCCATGATTCCCTCAGGCTGTTTTTGGATTTCTCCATGACCTTTGGTTGTCTCAGACTTCGGTTAGGTCTCTCTGCATTTGGCTGTCTTAACAACATTTTTTAACAGTAATAAGTAGCCCCCTTCATTCAGGGTCCTTTACAGAAGGACAATATTCCCCCCTTGCTTCAGGCCTCGTTGTGGTATCCAGTTTGTTGGGTATAACCTGCCCCCAGGTCCTCCCTTCAATACACAACTACCTTTGTCAGAATGATTGCTGCACAGTGGATAGCAAATCAACTACCATATCCCAGCTATGTTCATTCTGGGAGGAGAGAAAAGACATCTGCTTCCACCCAGTCTTCACCCCTCACTTGTGTTTTCCAGCCTCTTTCATAGTGCTGGGCCTGTGTATATTTTATTAGACTGCCCAGGACTGAGCCTTATATTGAGAGGCTTGTTTTGCATTCCCTGATAAGTTCTGTATCTCATGATGTTTCATTTGACATGCAACCTTGAAATCTCTCTTTTGGCACTGGTTGATTCCTAATTTATGTCCATATTGATTAACAGACAGACCCAACCCGTGTCATCAATGCCATTTCGATCTGCAGATGTGGCTCCACTCTGTTCCATGGTGTTGAACGTTCTCATATTGGTAACGCAAAAGACACGTGACGAGGCCGCGCTGCTAGGTTTGTTTCTTTAATAGAACTAGAAGTACCTACCCTGTCATCACAGACACCAGAGGAATAACAACACCCTGTGACTACATACCGACACTAAATGTCTGCTGAGTGGATAAAAGCTTCCATACAGGTGCCTTATAATTACACAGCCGGTATGATAACATGCCCTACCAGCTCACCGGAGGCTACCTACCATCCAAGAAATGAGCACACTTGGAATCGGGTCTAATATTAAGACTTAACCTGCGTAACCTGGCTGCCTCCATGAACCACCAGAGCCTATAATATGATACCAGTTATATGCACCATTGGAATACTAATTTAGAAGTCGACCCAATGGAGACTTAAGGGCTCTTAAGTATACAGCCTGAGTGTTATTAGTGACCCCACTAAAGAGCTCCTCACGAATGTTCACCATCTGCTGGAACTCGAACAGAAACATGTTGAGAAAGTGCCAAAGCCTAAAAGCAGAGGCAATTTGTGTTTAAAGCTTAACCACGTAGAGTTACCAGTAGCTCTTTGAGAACTTAAATAATATATTCCCTGCTAACCATAACTGACTCTACTTAGCAGAGTTCCAGAACCGAGGAAGGTCAACAGTCACTATTTTGTATTTTGCATATTACTTATGCACTACATACCAATGTGTTATGTCTCTCACTTTAGATTCATATACTGTTTAACTGTATTTCATTTATTGAGTTCAAATATGCATTCATTTTAACCTTATTTTATTGACAATTGATTGCCTTATGAATTTGTGCACTGAATCATAGGCTGTAGGAATTCTCTACCTCTATGTTTAATGTTATGGTTCCTTACCGGAAAGAAGTAGAGCCCACACGTATAGACTTATAAACTGGTGCGCCCCGGTATTCCCTCCCTATTCCAAATGAGCATTCTCATGTGACAAGTGGGGTGGGTTCCTCACACTGAAGACAGTGCTGTCTTGGTATGCTCACAAATTAATTCTTGTCTGGGTTAATCGTTCTACAAACTTTCAGGCTCAACGTGCCTTTCAATACTGTTAAAAGGGTGCAGTTATATTTAATTTCACAACCATTCCTGGTACTCTTGGCTTTCAATGATAGTCCACTATTATAGCTTAGGAAGCATTTACAATTGTCATTTTCTATAGTGGCAGGGTTGAACCATTGTGGGGTATGCAGGGACCAAACAGACTAAAGAAATACAGTGCTTTTGAGGGAAGAGTGAGCTCCATCTGCCCTTCAGGAGGCACACCACCTAGTGGTCAGATCAATCAAGTTCCCTCTTGCTCCACCCATCATTAAAAAACAAAGGATGGGGAACTTCTCCAACTCACCACACCAAGAACAAAACAATTCTAGAACCCTTCTTGAGGTACCGAGTAAAACACAGACCTGTATTTCTGGATTGCCAACAATGAACCATCCTTGACATATATGCTGAACAGCGGTACATGTTTTCATCATGCGAATGTGGGAGCAGGTACTGTGACATTAAAGGCCGCACAAATAATGAAAGCATCATTCTAGGAAGATAATTCCAGTAATAGTTTATTGTGCCTCATACAATTAGTCCAAAGCAGGAGCACTTTAAAGTTTGATAATAACCCACCCAACTTCAGAATCAGTTATTTATTGAACTATTAGAATATCAGGATCAGCGATTAAGCTACAGCAACCTCACAAATAGATTTTTTTATTTTTTTGAGGTACAGAAATATTATGGCATGCCCATCGTTTTAATGTGTCTTTTGTCTTTAAATGCAATATGCACTTTTTGGTAAAATGTTATCCACATATTGTCATTTCAGTTGATCCTTAACTAATAACTGCTTTTGTTTGAAGTATAAACCAAAACATTCCCTGAAAGGACTGGTAAGTAACCAATTATGTTGAATTTAAAACATAGTGTGTTAAGCATCATCATTTTGTCATGGCCCTTGAAACCCTAAGCTGACACCCCTTTTCAGCCTTTACGGTGAATGAACACCATCACAACACCACGCCATGTGGCACATGCCTCACTATATTCCCTGGAATAGCACCCTCTACATGTCAAGTGTAGTGGTCTATTGAAACGCAAGGTATGCTGGATGATGACTAACCAACCCTAATTGCAAAAAGTAGCATGTTCTCCATGAACATTACAATGTTCGTAACCTCTTCTCTGCCAGGTCTGCACAGAGCAGTGTGGTAAATCAGGCAGAGGAGACAGACAAGAAGACATGTATTCAACAGAGTATTTTTATGAAAGGAAAGAATGCTTCTTCTAACCTTAAAGAAACCTTGGTCCTCTGTCCAAACCTAAGCTAGCCAAACATATGCCCCACCGCTATTACAAACATATAACAAAAACTTGGCCTAGAAAAGGGCTACTCCTCCCTTACATTGGCTAGTGGTGGGTGGTTTTCTGAATTCTCAATGTTTTCCCAGACTCCAGAGCTGCTGTTGTAGTTCAAATGTCGCAACTTTTTGCTAATGGTGTTTAATCCGAGTTCACACCCAAATGTTTTTTTTTTCTCCCTGTCCAGGCGTCTCTTTAGACAACTCAAATGTCTCTGAATGTGTGCTCCTTGTCATAAACAAATGATTCTAGTAGTCTGGTTTGGTGTGTACTCACATAACTGAAAAAGTCTTTCACACCAGCTTGGAGTGTCTTGTTCCTCACCGCATTTCGGACAGTTTCCATGCTCACCCTAGCTTGGGTTGTGGAACTTCTCACCCCTTTGTGGGGTATCTTGTGTCTTAGCTAAGCTTGGGCTCTCTGGCTCTTCAGCCTTGTTCGTTAATCTGTTTTCTCATCCCATCGTGGGATGTCTTGATTCTCAGCCCAGCATGGGCTATGGGCCTTCTCAGCCCTGCTTCGATTGGTTGTTTTCTGACCCTTGAAGGCAAGTGTCCCCAAAAGGCATTACATTCCCTGCAATGAGAGGCAGTAACGGACACACCCCGAGAGCGAATGAGGCCAAAACCAAGTGCGGGTTAACGTAAAAGGTTCTTTATCTAATCAAATAGGGCATGCAAAGGACTCTGCAAGCTCCGAGAGCGCTCTGTCTGACACTAGCAAAGACAGTCTTATTTTTACAAAATGTCGTCATAAAAAACCTACACACTATACGGGGCACATAGTCTTGGGGATTGGGTGGCGTCGACTAACTATAGGTTCAGTAGTGACGAGCAGCTCCATGATTGGTGGACATCAGCGTGGTGCCAACGTGGGGCGGATAGGTCAGCTGGGCTCATTGGGGTGGGGCTGCCAGGCCAGGCGCGGTCAGTGTCGTTGATGGACGATTTGCCGTGACATTCTGCCCTTGTGGCCACACACACAAACATTCATCCGTTTAGATAATTCCGGTTGTCCTGTAAATCCTGCAATATGTTACTCTAAGGAGGAATACATATGATGTGAAGCTTTACCAATACATCAAGACACTGTTACTTGGGACCCGTTGACCGGGTGTCATAAACCTGGGTGTCTGGTCTGAGGGCATGCGGTGAGCGGCACTGTCATTCTGGTCTCATTAGAGGTAGTGAATAATTACTTTATGATGTGTTAGTACAGGGTTGAATATCTGCTCTCCAAGGCCCATTAAGTTGGGGTGAACCGGAGTACCACTAGATGAGCGAGGGTGTAACTCTGGCCTCTTGGGGTGGTGGGGTTTTAGGACCGGGTTGTAAATAATTTTTTTTTTTTTTTTTTTTATTTGTTATAGTTGAATTTAATCAACCTTTCAAATATACATAATACAAATATATTAGAAAGAGGAAGATAAAACCAATAAATAATACAAAACCAGCACATAATACCACAATTACATTACACAAGTAAAAAGCCTAAAAGATAATTTGCAAATACATTTCATTGTTGTGTAACAAGTTCATGACTTATGATTTCACTGATTTATGCTGACTTAAAGTCGCTATCGGTTCCAACTTTAAACTCAAAAGAAAATGAATAGTTGCAATTTGTAATGGCTGATATCCTGAGCCCAAGACAAGAAACCACGACAACTCTTGTGTAGCAAGTTGGAGGTAGTTGCAATGTCGCGCAAAATGAATTTCGCGCAGGGGACGCAGAACTGTGCATTCTGTTATGAGATGCCTCATAGTTTCAAGAGTATCTTGAGATGTACAAAAACGACAAAAATTTACAACTCCATGCAGTTGATTCCTTTTATAAAGCAATTCTCTAGTGCCCCATAAATTAAAACGTAATTTTAAAATATGATGACGGTAATTCGGAGAAGGGCAACGTACTAAATATGAGGCAGGGTTCGCATTTTCTTATGCGGAAATCTATTAGCGTCAGCATCCTGATACATAAGACAACTCTGTCGAGTTGTAATCCAGTCTGTGGCATAAATTTTTCTTTTGGATGTATCTGGATTGTAAATTAGTAGCTCAATGGATACTTCAGCTTTGATTAGTACCACATAAACAGACATTAGCCATGTCTTGACAAAATTATGATTTGTTGAAAAAATATAAGATGATAAGTATTTCATCAAAATTTGTGATGTGGTTGACATAATGCATTTTCTAAAGAAGGCACATTTGTGCCAATTAAGAATAGCCTGTAATGAGATCAAGCCAAGCTCATATCTTAGCCAGCTCACCGGAATACATTTGGGCAGATGCAGGATGTTACGCCAGTATCGCGCTTCCCATTTGGCCAAATGCATGGGTGAAATTTCTTGAAAGGTTTCCAAGCCGTACAGTAGTGCCGGGACTGTTTTTGCAGTCCAGAACTGCCATGCAGGAAGGACTGAAAATTTGCCATATTTGTACATTAAGATAGTTGCTTGAGATATGAAGCCAGTTAGTTTGCATGCCAAACGTGCAAGATGACTTGCGGGAGATTGTACATTCTCAAATACAATTCCCAAATAGGTATATGAGGGCACTCTGCTAATCCGAACATGGTTCATGTGCCAAATATAAGAAGAGAAACAACGCCTTTTTGGGCAAACAGCCACAATTTGAGTTTTAGTAAAATTGACTTTGAGTTCATTATGCACAGTGTAAGAGTAAAATGCATCCAAAAGTCGTTGGAGCCCTACTTGAGTCTTTGAAATCAAAACCAAATCATCAGCATAGAGGAGGGACTGAATTGTGTAACCATTCAATTTAGGTGAATCTGAAACGGTTTTCAACAAATCAAATCTTAAATGCTGAATGAAATAATTAAAAATGGCAGATGCCAATAAACAACCTTGCTTTAGGCCTCGTGATGTAGGAATTTTTTCAGATAACATACCGTCTAGATTTAGACGAATTGTAATTGAAGTGTTGAAATGGAACTGATGTATGATGTCTAACAATGTCTCGGGACAATGATCTCTGTTCAGTTTAGCCAACAGAAGCACCCGACTAACAGAATCAAAAGCTGAATTAAGATCAATAAAAGCAAAATAGACGGTTTGTTTTTGGTGAATGCAATGTAATTTGATGGCATTAAGAGTAAATAAGTTTATGGAAGTGCCCATGCCCGCTACGAAACCCATTTGATTTGGATCACGCAGCTGAGCACGGCAAGTCCACGCATTAAACTCAGCCAAAACAATCTTCGCGAATACCTTCCCCGGGGCATCAAGAAGAGTGATCGGCCGATAGTTGGCAGGGATAGTGCGATCGCCCCTCTTGAAAATAGGGATGATAATCGAGGTCTTCCAAGAAACAGGAATTTTGCGAATGACCAAAATTTCATTGAAAATTAGAAACAAAATACGGGCCCATTCATGTGGAGAAGCCTTAAACATATGGTTAGACAACCCATCTGGTCCTTGGGCTTTCGATGAACTGATTTGTTTGAGAGAAGCTAGAATTGACTATGATAAACATTTATGAATGCTAATTCTTGAGAATGATCCCAGATAAGGACCAACTGAATCTGGACATCAACTGAGGCCCACGGGGCAATGCAAAAGCCACTGGGTTTCCTTGACCAGCTCTCCCCAGCTCTCCCCAGAACCGGTGCGTTCATAGAGGTGGATGGCAGAACATGAGGAGGACCTGGTGGTACAATTTCCCTTTGTTGATGATCTGTCGTCTTGCCCAGAGCTTTAAAAAAGGAATTCAGTGTTTTTTTGGTTTGCTTCAGACCAACCATGTTTTTGGTCTTTTTTAGTGCCAAGGTTTTTTTTGGCATGACCTTTGGGTTCCGAACGTTCAAGGCGTCCAGATGACTGAGGCCCTGACCATTTTTTCTAATGTCAGATCTTGTCAAAGCTGGACTGGGCATTTTGTTATCTGATAGAATCTGACTTTGTATCTGTACAGAACACTTTTGAGGCGCTGATGTTATATCATGAGGTGCCTCACATGGGCAAATGATGCCAGGAATTAAAGGAAGGGCACACAATCCAGCAATAGGTACGTTAGCAATGTGGACAGATTTGACTACTGGCGACAAAGATGTTAATAGATCCTCGCGCTGTTGAGAGGGATCGGTCATACTTTGCTTGCTTGGCGAGGGGATGTTTTGCAGCAACAGAAACATAATGAACCGACAACCATCTCACTAAATCGTCAAATTGTTTGGATTGATAAGATACCTTTGTATCTAAGGATTCAAATAGCTTGCACAGGCTCATGAGGGTAGTATTGATGGCAGACATAGCTGGTTGTGTCATAATCATGTCATGTAGTCGTGCATCTGTCGTCACTTCTTTTGGAGCTCTTGGGGTCGGTAAAACAAAAGAGGGTAACAGACATTGAGGGGAATGGGGGCAAGACCGGTCGTTTTTAAGAGACATGGTTCCTAATTGATTAGCAGCTGGATAGATCGACATGCTCCCATCTATGATAAACTCATTTTGTGTTGATTCCGTCAATGGATTGGAGCAATCTTGTAATAAGGGTGGAAAGGGAATTGGTGAGATGCCAATATGGGATAAGGAAGGGCGTGAAACATTACGCGTTGAGGCCAACATGGTGATATCTGATAATGGACAAGGATTGTTAGTTACACTGGGAGTTTTAAGAGAGTATAAAGGTTCCTTGTGGAAGACCTGTGATCCAATACCAGAGGTTCCCAAGTGCGATGTTGACATGGCAGAGATCGAAACTATGGGGTCATGCACATCGTGTTCAAATGAAAAAATAGGCTTTACTGGAAACAGTTTCCCCGAATCAATGGCGGAGTGTGCCGAGTAAAAAGGTTGAGGACCAGGATCTGCGTCCACAACCATGCAGGAAGTAGAGCAGGTTTTAGATAAAAGATAAATATCGGTACTTTGGGAGGGCATATTAGATGTAAGGCGGTAGGACATTTTTTTTTTTTTCTTCTTAACAACTCCGCGCTCTGCGTAATGTAATAATAATAGTCAGATAACCCACCACTTCTTGTTCAACCTGGGAGAAAGAGAATCTACAGTGGTGGACCCCCACAGGGAAAAATTCCGCCCCACCGCTCCGCGCACCGCGAACAGCAAACAGCACTCGCTGTACTCGACGTGTGCGCGGCGCCTGTGCACGGAAGGCGGGGTAGTTATGGATGATGGGAAGGGCGGAGTTAGGAAGGGGCGGCCTCACAAACAGGAAAGTACCTTTAAAAATAAAACAAACAAAGAGCACAATAAGCACTTGCATCCAACGTTGTAATCAAGAAAAGGGAGGGAACGTAGTTTATGACGTATCTCAATAGGACCACCCTTTTTCCCTTTGAAACACTGGGAGGCTCCTGGGAGTGCACACGTGACTCAATAGGACCACCCTTTTTCCCCTTGAGACACTGGAAGATCCTGGAAGTGCACACGCAAGCACTACCCCTCCCCTGGATAGGTATGGTGAGCCCCCAAGAACACAGTCACCTTGGTCAGGCACACTAGGTGCAACTGTTAAAGACGTCCTCCAAGCAGAGAAAAGTTCCACGTTCACAGCAGCACAGACAAGCACAGGCAATCCACACGCAGTCTCCCTCCGGCAAACAACAGCGCAGGTGATCCAAGCGAAGTCTTCCTCCAGCAAACAGCACTCGCTGTACTCGACGTAGTGTATTCTCACCCTCTAATGCAGCTACAGTCAACAGAGCTCTGCGCAGGCGCGTCAAGTGCGGACTCGCGAAGACTTGCTAGTCCCTGATGCAAATAATTCATTTGGCCGACCATGGCTGTCTCGGACATGGGGGGAGGCGAATACTTGAAGCGGGTCCAGAAGAATGGGGGGAGGTGAGGCTCGCACACCAGCTTGTCCCGGCGTGCCTTGGTGGGAGGGGAGGGGAGATGGCCTTGAGGTGTATGTGTGTGAGCAATTCTCTGTGCTTGGGCTGCACACTATGTAAAACAAGGAAATGATTAATGAAGTTAGTGATATTAAAGCGATCACACATTTCTACTGTCCATACACTTGTGTATTATTTTATATTTGTCTACAATCATTTGGACGTGTCTCATACATCACTAAACATTGGACGACTATATTTTAGCAATTTCACACGGTAGTATCTGAATAACACATGCGGTAGCATTAGGTTTGGTGGTGTACTCAGGAGCATAGAAGCAACACATTCAGAGGCGATAATACATTTCCATTCTGGCTTGTACATTTAAACGTGTCGCTCTGTGCAACACACACATGCTTGCAGTAATGCATTTTCTGCCTTCCTTTGTACTTAGCAGCATTCGTTTAAGCACTAGGTGGCCTGTACCAATTTCTTTTAGTTAAGTCTTCTAGGCACATGGTATCGTGCATGAGCTGAGGCCATGCTTACTTTACCGACACTTATGAACCCCGTCACCCGGGCCCTGTTGACAGAGGGGCCCCTGATGAGCCACAAACCTCACGTAGGTGGGGCATGTCGGGGAGGGGGGTCTTCTGGACCTGTCCTCCCATACACCCTCTAATGGGTATTTTGATTCTCCACTCACATTCTAAGGTGTAACATTAAGGTCCTGTGAACCAAGCGCAGGAGGAGAGACCCAGCCACAGAGTGAGAGCGGCGGATCTGTTTAACTGCGCAGAGAATGTCAGGAGGAGCTTGGAGGCAGACCCATGCAGGCGGTGCGGTGGATGGAGGAACAGAGAAGCCCACAGAACACTGCCTGCCACTTCTAGGAAGGCAGGGATCCTGAGGAACACAGAGCTACCAATTAGAAACGAAGCAAAGTCATGCCAGAAGCGGCGTGCCAGCGCCTACCTTACTGTTGCTGAATTCTTGTCAGTGCACAGTGGGAGGGGGGGGCAATACAAGACACGCAAGTGAATTTGGACATGCAGTTCTGTGCTGGCCAGAGAGACTGCCTCTCCCAAAAAGCACTGCTTCCGCAACGTAGGTACATGGGACAGGTCAGGGAATAGGTGGAGGGCATTGAGGTCACACTATAGCCTGTACTGGGCTGAGAATACAAAAACCCAACAAGGGGTTGAGAAAAAACACAACCGAAAAAATGCAAAGAAAGCCCATTGCCCACACTGGGATTAGAACCATTGGTTCCTCTCTTCATATAAGGGCAGCAGCAAATAGAGGTGAGAAACCAAGCTGTGTATTTTTAAAGGACCCTGCACAGTACTGTCCTGTTCAATTCCCATATAACCAACAATCACTTGGGATTCTGTGTTAGGGAGTTGGAGCAAAACCCTTTTGTGAGTATTCCCCTTTCCCTGTCCTCTAGTGGGTGGAAAGCATAGCAGGTTCACCTCCCTAGTCCCATAGCGGGTGGCTCCCCCTTGGGAGAAGGGACGATTTCCGTGGATTAGTCACAGCAGTTAAACAGATGAGCAAAAGGGATCAGTAGTAGTGGTGACAGACAACCAAATTATCATCGGAACACAGTACAGAAATGTGGGGACTTCTCATTAAACAAAGAAACAATACTTCACAGCTTATTCTCTGGTATTTCACGGATTGTTCCTAATAAGTGGTAAGTTCCTGTCTAGCAAGGAACTTGTGTCACAAAGAAGACATGGATCGGTTAACAGCCAGACACAAATGCTTCAGATTTTAGAATTTATTTCAAAGTTCAATACATGTAGACACACAAAATAATTCATGGGTGAAGAAGGTAAATGCAAAAAGCAGTCAGGATATCTCCTCTTTATTTTAGCACTTTTCCACAGCCCCTTCCCCAGGATGCATTCCCTCTCGGTGAAAATACATGAATGCACAAGGAAGTTCTTCTCCTTGAGATTCAACAAACAGTAGAACAAACAGATGTTCCAAGGATTTACTTGTTCTCACAAGTGTGAGCCCCCTTCTGGCAATGCATAGCAGTGGTTTTTATTTCACTCTGACCCCTGCACATCTTTCCAGGTGTCTGATAACCTTATCTTCTTCTTCAACTTCTCTGTAGCATCCTATTCAAGTGATCACACACAGCTGTCATCCAGATGTAGAATATGTAAAAACTGGAGATGAAGCCTCCTTCAAAGTGTTTCACTAACATAAACATTGTTATACATGTCCAATGATTTCATGTTTTTCAAATATATATTTTTTGTGTAATCAAACTTTCCATTGTGTCTAAAAAAGTAAATGTTAAAACTTCTAACCCGTTTCCCGTTATCCAGACTATGATCATAATTTTAACTCCCAAAATGACTACATGTTTTGGCATAAAGCCATCACAAGGGGTTAATTAGAATAAAGAAAAATACTAATCAATGAAATACTCATAGTTCTGTATTGCACATTTAGGTTCTAGTGGTGCCATCATATAACTTACATCAGGGTTGCTCTCATTTCATTGCTGCAATATGTACTGTGACGCGATCCCGGCATGTGGATATTACCCGTTGTTTTCTAAGAAATATTGATACATATTGAAAATGATACGTTTCAAATGCTGTCAAGGCATTATGAAGACACAGACAACAGAGTCAATGTTCTAAATAAAACACTTCTATTTACTTAAATGTCAGGATGATGTAATGCTTAACATACCCTAGGCTAAGGTAGGATTTCCCTACATAAAAAACTAAGGATAGTCTGAGTCAGTAAGTTCCACTTTAAAGTCTTTCTGTGTCTTTCTGTGTACTTGCCCTCACAACTAAAGCTACATAATGTGTCAGGATGTCAGCAACAAAATAAATAGTGTTCCAGATACATTTCTGAGCTTCGTCCAGCTCTTGGCTTATTTTCCAGATCCCCTTCCCCGAATTCAAAACAGTTCAAAAAGGTCTCAGTGTTCTTTTCCCCAAGAAGACAACATAGCTCCAAAAGGGGCTTCATGGTTCCCTTCCCGAAGACGACAACACAGTTCACAATGTTTTGGGTTTCCCTTCCCGAAAACGTCAGCTCTTCCAGCTTATAAACTTACAGTCAGTTTGAGTCTCTTAGTTTTCAAAACCAGTTCCAAGTCAACTTTATAATCCTTCAGACTCTTCAATAGTTCACACAGATTGCTCTCTTTCTCTTTCACTTCAGGAATCATATTCCAAAGTGTAGATTCTATTTCCAAGCAGGGTATCCCCAGTCTAGGCACAGTAATCAGACCATACAGTGTGCCCATTCTAAGTCACGCAACCGATAACCGTTGGCAATCTGTTAGCTTTCAGTATTCTTTAGTTTTTCTTGTCAACATAGTTTTCTCTTTAACTGCACCTATGTTTTGGTTTACGTTCACCTTTGATACTCCCAGGCATTCTCTTGGCTTTTCCACAATGTGTTCTTCTACACAAATCATTCTGTGGTGCTCACTCTCTTCCAACCATCTTGCTTTCACAGTATTCAAAATTGCTCATCACTTGCTTTTCACTTTATTCATAAGGTTTCATCAATTGCCTTTAAGTGTTCATCACTTGCTTTTTCATGCGGTTCAAAACCATTTACTTCATAAATGGCCATTACTTGTTTTCATCTCATTTGTTGACTCATCATACTTGGCTTTAATTCCGTATTCAATAATATATGCTTCACATTCAAGTTCATTTAATTACAATTCACTGCTTGTTTGATATCCATAACCCCTCACTTTGTATTCACCATTAATTTCTGCACACTTCAGTTCATTCAGCATACCCTATGCCCAGCTGTACCCTCAGGAGCACCCCAGAATGAGTGTTCCCTCTATTTCACTGACCACTACTCAGCTGCTCCTCTGGGCGTCTTCTCTCTTCTTGTGTCCTTCATCTCTGCACACTTCTGGTGAGCCCAGCGATCAGCTGTACTTCAAACCTTGCTGCGTGTTGCTGGTAGCTCTGCTCTTCACTCGTGGAGGCTACCAGTGGCCTGCAGAACTTGGGATTTCATTATTAACTGCATTAACTTACAACCATTCAATTCTGGTTATACATTAACAACAGTGAAAGGAGCACTACCCCATCCTACTGGATCATTTTGTCATTTGGATATTGATTGAGTGGATATGCTTCAAACTTGTAATGGCTAACAATATCTAATAGTGATAGTATGCCCCTATTCTCGCTGGATAGATGCAGGTCACTGCACATATCCACATGCCATGTCGGCTGCAAAGTTCCTCTTAGGAGAGGTATTTCCTAGATGGGTAGTGTGCGAATGTCTCTGTTCCGACAAAATACCCCATTTTGTAAATGAGGTGTTTGAACACATTACATCTCTATTGGAAATAAGAAACACATTCTCATCTGCCTTTCAACTTCAAGCGAATGGAATCTGTGAGCACCTAAAATGCCTGTTGAAGAAACACATTGCCAACATAAAAGCCACTTTGTACATCATTTGATTGCATTGCCATCCCTTGGCTCGTTTTGCCTCAAACAATCAGCCAGGATCTGACCACCACATGAGCTGGTGACAGGATGTAAAATGAATGTCCCAAATGCTTCTCCCACACATGCTCAAATGGATGCTGAGAATTCAGCAACAGTGCTTGTTAAAGATATGCATGATTATTTGATAGCTGTGACTGCATCACTGACATCTCCAAACATGTTTAGACAAGACAGGGGGGCCCAACAAGAATCAAAGATTTAAATGAACATTTTGACCCTGCTATTTTATTACAATCTCTCTTCCTACATCCAGTAGACCAAGTTCTTTGTCAAAATGTTACTAAACAGTGGCACAAGCCGAAGTTTGAAGGGCTGTACACGGTCTACAGAGCATTACCTTCAGCAGTAAAACTTAGGGGTAGGCGTGCTTGGTTACATATTAGTGAAATTAAAACGTACTGCGTTGAGGCCCCCCTGTCAAGATACTGTGATGAATGAGAAATGAAACTCAGACACAAGTTTGCCATGATTTTGGTTTAAGACTTTTTTTGCAAAGACCTCTCTGACCCTGCTCTAAGAGGAATTTCCCTATCTAAACCAAAACTAAGTATCTGTCTGTATCATGATGTTAAAATCAAAACTGCTCCTGTATCCAAATGTTTTATTCTGACCCTCACACTATAAATTAAACCATAAGGTGAGTCTTTATGATGTGATGTTCTTTAAACACGTGTTTTTAAAGGAAGAATAAATAGTTCCAACAAAAAAAAAGTTCTCCAAGGATAAAGAGTCCTTGTTCCAGAGGGTAGATCCCTCCCCCTGGATTCCTCTTTACTGTGAATAGTTATATAAGGAGAAAAGATCCTTGTTCCAGAAGACATTTCCCTTCGCCAGGATTTCTCCTCAACAAAAAATGTCTTTACAAGGATAACAGGTCCTTGTTCCAGAGGATGTTTCCCCCTTTCGGTTTCCTCTTTAACACAAAGGGCTTCATTACGAGTCCAGCAGCAACCAGGCGGTTTTTCCGGCTCGATTACTGCCGGACTCGTATTACCATTCCGCCTCCGTGGCTCCCGGAATTACCAGGGCATTACGACCCTGGTGTCCCGGGAATTCCGGAGGCGGAATTCGGTAAATCCCCATTCCCATCCTCGTGATGGTGCTGGTGTTTCCACGTCCGCCTGCAGGTGGGCGGTGTTAAACCCGCCAGGTCAGACCTGGCAGGGACGCCACCTCCCGCCTGCAGGACTCGAAATCGGGCGGTCCGGAATTAACAGTGGTGGGGGGTTTACCGCCACTGTTATTTCCGGACCGCCCGACCCCTAATGAGGCCCATAGGTTCCATGTGTCTTTCTTGGCCCGCATGAACACTGTCATACACACAGCTGTTGGTCTCTGTAATTCTAAGCCTTTTGAGACACCTGGTATCCTTTTTCTGTTAGGATTTTACTCCTTGTCTTCCAATCCGCACAGTCCTGATATTCCCTAGCTCTGTGCCTTACCACAGGTAAACCTGAATGTCTTTCCCCATCAGTTTGATCAATTTTTGAGCATCTCCCCCCTGCTAGCGCATACTCCTCCACTCTTGGGATTTCATCGTAAAACTCTTCATAATTTGAGCAATCATGTTCTTGCTCACCCTCTGCCACAGGTTCGGCTACAAACGTGGCAGGGTTCACTATTTTACACCTGACTATTTTGACTGCTGGATTCGATATAACCACCTCATATGCAAAAGCCCTCTGAGACGTTAATGTACCCTTAGGTTTCTCCAAAACAGCAACCAAAGCACGCACAACAAACAACGTCATAGAACACCCCATCACAATAATAGTAGACTTCTCTATTGCGAATGCGGCTGCTGCCAGCAATTGTTTGCAAGGAAAGTTCCCTCTCATAACTGGATCTAGAATCCCACTGTAATATGCCAGGGGTTTGTACCACAATGTAGTCCTCTTTGTTAGCACCGCTGTCATGACTGTCCTATTCATATGTGAAAACAGGAAGAACTCCTCAGAATAGTGGAGAATTCCTAAAACTGGAGCTGTACAAATTGTGTTCTTCAAGTCTTCAAATCCTCCCTCCATTTCCTCAGTCCATTCTATTTTCTCCTTATTCACTTGTGCTTTCTTCAGAGACTGCAAAAGGGCTCTTGTGTTTGAACTATAATCAAATACCCATGCTCTAACATAGTTGCGCAATCCCAGAAACTGCTGCATTGGTTTTATTGTGTGCGTTTTTGATGTTTTCATAATCGCCTCAGCTCTTTCAGTTGTGACTTTCTTCCCCTCATGATAGATTAACTGACCTATATACACAACACCTCTTCCTGAAAGTATTGCAACTTCTCATTGTCCACTTTATATCCCTTGTCTGCTAGAATAGTCATTAACTGAATCAAATCTTGCCTGCACTCATTTTCTATCGTGCTACAAACCAAAATATCATCTATGTACTGCAGCACAACACTTTACAAATCAATATTGCTTAGGACCATCTGCAGGACCCTATTAAAGATCGATGGAGACTCACAGTACCCATGGGACAAACGAGTGCTCTTCAGTTTAATCTGGTGAAACGTAAATGACATAAGGTCTTGGGAGTCTGTATGCAACGGGATTGAGAAAAACACATTTTTCAGTCTATCACTGTGAAATATCGTGTCTCTGCTGGGATACTACATAAAATCAATGCAGGATTCGGAACTAAAGGAAACTCTGCCTCTACAATCTGGTTACTTGTCCTGAAGTCTGCATGACCCTCCCTTCGAATTCACAGCAGTATTACATGGTGACTGACGTCACTAAGATACCCTGGTCCATCATGGCTGACATACTCTTAAAGTTACCCTCATTTGCCTCTCGAGACATTGAGTGCTGCATTGCTCGAGGTAAAATTGCTCCTGGTTTCAGCTTAATTTTAACCTCTCCTACCCCCTTCAAAAGGCCTATGTCATAGGGGCTAGTAGTCCATAAAGAGTTTGGAACCTTTTCCAAATCTTCATAAAAAAATGATGGGCGCTGCAGCACTATCACCATTCATGGTGGGATTTTTCTTCTTTCTATTCTGATCCAATATGTAATCCCCATCTTGAATACTACTTCATCATCAGATGGATCATCTCTGACCATATCTTCATCTGAGACATCAGTCAGTCAATCTATACCCTTCCCCAATGGCGATCACTGTTCTCCATTGCCTGCCCTCAGCATCGGTTCCTTCGAGCATGGCCAATTCCCCTCGCATTATGGTGGCATTTGCATTGGCAGGGGGGAATAGTCTGTCCCCCCTCTTCGTTCATAGGTTTCTGGGGCCTGTATAGAAACTCATCAGGTATTTTCATAATCTTTCCCATTAAGCCGGGTAGTCATGTCAACAAAATGCGTACCCCATACAAAACAAATTCTGGCTCTAATGGTATTCCTTGCAGAGCCATTTGCCCTGTAAACGCCAATATAAATTCGCCCACTTTCATATAGTGTGTATCCGGGGTAGAACAGACTATGCCATCATCGGTAAAATAAATCATCATTTTAAGCTTCGTTATTAATCTCGGCTCAAAATATTAACTGTTGTCTGCCGTGAATACAACAATGGAAGAGACATGTCACACTCTCGTATGGAGACTGGTAATTCATCAGTAAAAGGACCTCTGCTTGTAGCTCCAGAGAAACATTGCGTATTCATGGTATTTCCTGACATTGGATAGTTGCCCTCTCATAAACATGAACAAGTAGCCCCAATGTCTTCTAAAAAAGAAAAAGATTTGCCTCATATCGTCATTTCAACCCTTGGTTCCTCTTAGTGGTCTGGTGTCACGGATAGTACTGAACACATCAAGTCATCCTGTGAGCTGTCCTATTGTGGGTACATGCTTCTCCATGTACCTGTGAATGGAATTCCCCCCCACCAAAGTGACACCCCATACTCTAGCTGTCAATAAGTGTCCTGTGTTTGCATTCTGCTGTATCTGCATGAGTGCGTGCTGTGACTGCCCTTGCTGCGGATTCAATGGTGCCTGTTGTGATTGCAATGCCTGTTGCATTTGCGGTGCCTGTGCTTGATACACTGTCTGATCTTGGGCAAACCCATCCCTAGCCTGTGAGCTATATGCTGGAGGATAAGCTGTGCCCGCCTCTTGAGAATTACCCATTCTGTACATAGCCTTGGCTTCCCCATGTTCACGCAATGTGCCCTGTCATTCCACATGTCCAACATACAAGAGAAGCACTTCTGACTAGCCCCGCTTGATTAAATCCTTCTTGCACATTCTGAATATTGTTCTGCATATTCCTAAACCCACCTTGGTTATTCGGAAAACCACCCCTTCCTCTGTAACTCATCCCTCTACATCGTGGTATAAACCCAGTCCCTCCTTGATCCATTTGGCGTTGATTATTCATCTCTGAGAAACCCACTACTTGCTGCATTCCCAATCCCTCTCTGCAAATCAGAACCGCCCCTTCCTTGGCGTACTTTGACAATTTCTTCTCAACTTACTTGGCTTCCTCAAGTTTTCTAGCATCTTCCTTCTTATTATTTTTCTCTTGTAACAGTCGGCAGTCATGTGCTATAGTCAACTGTATTTCTGCCCATGGCTTTGCTTCCATTCCCACTCATTTCTTAAGCTGCCTTTGTACTAACTCAGTTAATCCCCGACACAAAATGTGGTAGAATACTGGCAATGATTTCCCCCATGGCTCCCTCGTTTCCAAAGTCCAGCATTCCGCAATACTATGAAAATAAGCAAACAGATCTTTGTCATCTTTCATCTTACGTGCCATAATTACACCCATGTCTGACGTATCAGGATATTGTACCCTTAGCCCTCTCCAGACATCTGCTCTGCAATTATTAAAAGGTGCTCCATCATGCACTGTGTTCTTTGCCGTGACACTTGAGTAACCTACTCCCGTCAAAATGTCATCAACCCTTTCCCCAAGAATGGCTGCTAGGACAGCCTTAATGTCCTCTATGGCTAGAGTATTTCCTCCTGTCATCTTTTCTAGCTCATAAATCCATTTTCCTGCACCCGCCATTAAGGTTGGAAGTTTACATCTTAAGTTATTCGTATCCATTTGTGGCAGGGGATATACTGCGTTCTGGCCACTCCTTTCTCCAATGAAGGGAACTGTGTGAACCCAAATCCAAAATCGCCTCCCATTGTCTGCCTATCAATATCAGGTTCCTGATCGCCTTCTTCCTGGCAATAACCTCAGTCGGTTCACATGTGGGGATGTTTCTCCCTTCTCGCTATGCAATCGCCCTTTAGGGTGCTCTGGATATGCCATAGGATCTGGTGTCCGATCCTTCGGCTGTTCTAAATTAGACCATCTCACTTCTTTGTCTGTCTGCAGAGATCCCTCAGGACCGCATGCACTGTATCCCTCCTCCCCACGGAAGGTTTCTCTCTCTTCGTCTTACATATCTAGTACCCACTAGTATGGCTTTTGTCCCCATCACCACAATTTTAAAAAAAGCCTGTCTAAGGACAAGGCTCTATGCTCGAGATGGAACAGGTCTCTTTCCTTGCTTTGTGATTGGAGAACCAGGCACTGCTCTTCCTTCTCTCTGCTTCCCAATCTGCTGCTTTCTCTTAAGTCTTGATAGGCTTTATCAGTCCTATCTCCAATGCTCCCTATGACAAAATTCTCCACTAAGGTTATCCTAGATGGCCCTCACATTGCTCCCTGCGACGGGAGGAACTTCTCTATATGGCTCCATGGTATTACTGGACTCGGTTCCATTAACTCTTTCTGAATGCGATCAATAAAGTGTTCCCTTTGTCTTTATTTTCACTCCATTTCTTCATCTAATTTGCTTTGCTTTTTAGCTTCCCGTCTAACCCTTTCCTCTTTTTGTCTTTTCTCTTCCCTTCTTTCATTCTCCCTACGCTCTTCTTCCCTTCGTCTTTCCATTATTTTATCCCATAATTTCTGGCCTTCTTGCTCTGCTCTCTTCTTTTCCAGCTCGTTCTTTGATTGCTCTCTGCCTGTTGTCATACATTCTTTGCTTCTCTGCTCTTTCTGGCTTTCTTTGCTGCTTCTCCTGATACATCTGTTCTCGTCTCCGTC